>NC_089502.1:135817985-136137902 GCF_036850765.1 Saccopteryx bilineata
TCTGAAAACCATGTCTGCTCCCTTGTTCTCTAACCCAGAGGAGTGGGGAAACATGAAGATTGCAGACTAAGTGAAAAATGGTCATGTATAGGCCTCTAGGGACTTGCAGTTGTCCCAGGTTAGGAAACAAGGGACCCATTCAAGATTATCTAGAGTGAAGTTGGTGGTAGTGACAGCTATTTATTTAATTTAAATCTCTTTAAAGACTATATAAAAGAGACTCTAGCAACTTTCATTCTTTAAGTTCTAAAGTTTTATCTAAATCAAGTTTTTGTGATTTCCATTTAAACATAAGATGACAGTAGTTTTAAAATAATTATCCTTAAAGTTCTATAAAAAAATAATGCAGCTATAAGAAAAGTGCATTATTTTTAAAACCTCAATTTGAAGTGAATTGCAGACTTTCTAGATTTTAATGCATCATAAAATTGCATCCACTTTTCAAAGCTTGTATTGCCCCATGGAAGCAGACCTTTGGAAAAGGAAGAGACATTTGATTCCCTGATGTCCCCATTTAGCCAATTATAGGCAGGTTTTCAAATATCATCCCCTTAAAAATATTATAAAAGCACTTTGTACTATCATTCCAATATAGATGGAAAGTGTTAAAGGCATTAATTTCATTGAACTACAGGAAAATTTCAGATCAGAAGATAATGAGAAGCTAAGAAAAATGAAACATTTTCCTCATGCTTAATGTGGCCTCAACTGCATTGAAAGACAAAATTTTGACAAAATATATAACTTCTTTCTTTAGGGAAAGCCATATATAAAATGAAGATAATTATTGTAAGGGTGGAAGGCACTTTTCACGCCAAATGATACCCGCAGATACTTATCAAATTATATATATATATAACTTGATATATATATGGAGATATTGATGCCAGATGACCATTAAATACTCAATATTTGTATACAAGAGTAGACAAATAAAAAGCCTCAAAATTCTACCAGTTTTTATAATTTTCAAGAGTTTCAGGCTTAATAAATCCAGAAAAGGTAGGAACTAAGGAAAATTCAAAATGTTTATTTAAATAAAACATGTCATGTTGTAAGATACAGAAAAATAAGAATAGGGATAAAATTATAATTTTTTCCCAAAAATGTTGCTTCTGTCCTTTCTTTTTTTCTTTCTTTCTTTTAAGTGAGAGGAGGGGATATAGATCCCATAGGTGCTCCAACTGGGATCTACCTGGCCACCTTCATCTGGGGCCAATGTTCAAATCAACTGAGCTATATTTAGCACCTGAGGCCAACACTTGGACCAACTGACCTACTGGCTGTGGGGAGAGAAGAGAGAGAAAAGGGGGAGAGAGAGAGAGAGAAGCAGATGGTCGTATCTCTTCTGTGCCCTCACCGGGAATCAAACCTGGAACATCCATACATTGGGCAGACACTTTATCCACTGAGCAAACCAACCAGGACCAAGAAATTGCATTTCTAACAATCACCCAGGTGATAGAGCTGCTGCTGCATCAGAGGCCACACTTTAAGATCCACTAGATTACACAATAATATTTCAGAACACAATACAACAACACATAACAACATGTAACATAGTATATGTCTAGCTTAACATAGCATATCTCAGCACAGCATAGTACAGCACTGCATAACATAATTCAATACAGCATAGCTTAATATAACATAAAATCCTACTTTCTAAGTTATTTCACCATTGCTTTGCTTCTTAAAAAAATAAATTTGTGCCATGTTCTGATCTCTAGATCAAATAGTCCTTAGTAATCTGCACTTCAAGTGTAAAGTAAATCACAGAAAGATCAGCAGATATTGTAGTTCTTCTCCTGCCTGGAGCTGGAAGATAGAGAAAGAGCCATCCCGCACTTACCAGGCTAGACGATTTGCCATGTCATTTCCTGGCACATAATTATGCTACTTGCTGACAACTATTCTACTTTCTGTCTTTCTGTAAATTGTAAATGACAGTTTGGAAGCTGTTGGCTAAAAATTCTGAAAAAGAAATCTTTACAGAGAGAGGCAAGGACAAAATCACAGTCAATTTAGAGCGGTTGTTGACAAGGTGGCCCTGAGAAGCATCCTCAAGTTTGTACTCTGTGGGGGAAAACATGGAATTTCCTGTTCCTTCCTCTTCCCTACCTCCATCCTCTCACCTAGAGTCTCAAAGCATGTGAAGCACTAAAAAAATCCAAATTTTACTGGAATGAGTTATTCAGCTTAGTGCTTAGAAGACTTTGCTGCCTACTAGAATAACACACAGTTGAATTTTATACTTAGGGTAGAGAGAAATCTTCTTACATAACCAGATGTTTCCCTACATCCACAGCCTACCCCTGCCTCCCAGGTAATGATATGCTTCAAAGCCCATTAAAAAGGGCCATCTTATGAGAAAAGCAACTCAGTCATTTTCCAGGTCTAATATTTGATCTGCTTTGGCTCCCCTCCTTGGTCAAAGTAATCCTTCTGCCATTGTAGCTACCTCTTTTAAACCATGCTTTGTTAACCTTCTAAGGAAGATAGGCCAGTTTAATTCACCCATTACTCATCCACTCCCCATTGTGTCCAGGATCTCAGTGAGTGGAACAAAATAGTTATCCTAAATTAAATAACCAAGCCTGGCCAGTCTTCATGGAAATAAAGAATTCAAGGACCATAGCAAAGCCCATTAAACCTCCTAGAAATAACATCTAAGATCTTGATCTTTTACCACTGCTCAGCACAAGGAGCTAACAACCTGTATAGGTCCTTAGAATACTTTTGTAATTACTTATATTCCTTCAAGCATTTGAAGACCCTAGCACCAGGAATTAGTGGTTTTAAATCCTCTCCAGCACCAATTTTAGCCTTTCAAGATTATTTCTTATTTTCCAAGAGAGCCATCTTTCACCGTTCCTTCTTCTTGGTCGAACTTAGCTTTTCAACTGCAACCAAGGCTCCTAAGATTCCCTTTCAAAATGCAACTGCAGACATTTGAGGGTACTCTATACAAGGCACTGTGCTAAGGGCACAAATTATAAGTTAAGTGTTAAACAGGAGGTAGAAAGCATCAGTGCAGAGTGACTACAGAGAAGGAAGTCATCCTTAAATGCTGGGAAGATAGAGAGGGCCTCATAGGAGGATAGAACATGACTACAATGAGAAACCTCTGAGAGATAGATTCCAGGGAGAGGGAACATCAGGAGCTGGCAGTGAGGTATGGTAGAGAGAACACAATTTGAAGCCAGCCAGGTCTGGGTTTGAAAACTTTGCTTAGATGTGTGAATTGAGTCAGTTACTTTCATGCTCTAGATACCTCAAATTTCCATATGTGTGAAGTAGGTGTAATAATACTTCTCTTAAAGGATTGTTCTAAAACTACCATGAAAAGGCAGAGGGTATGTGTGTAAAATTTCACCATAGACTTCAAGCAATAGAGCTATTGTTGTTAAAAGCTCTTTAAGCCTAACCATGAGACAGAACAAGAAAAACTAGTAGGGCCAGTTGTTTGAGGTGAAGGCTTTCCAAAAGAACTTCAGGAGACAGTGAAAGGAAAAACTGAATCAGTAAATTAAATCCAGACTTCAGCAGGCTTTGAATGGCAGGCTAAAGAGTTTGAACTTGATTCTAAAGACAATATGAATATGAAATCTATCAAAGATTCTTTTTTAAGAAGGAAAGTGACATATATGAAAAAAATTCATTCCCTCAAATGCCCATTGGTTCCTTTTAACACAGATTTGGAGAAGCCCAAAATGACATTCAGGTCAACCCTACAAAACCTTGTAGACATCAAAGGTCTAAACACAAATGGATCAGGCTCACAATCTAAACCTGGATTAGGCAAAGCAGTAAAAAAGTTCCAAGTAGACAACTCAGAATTTGTAGATCAAGAATTCAGGTTAAGAACTGAGGAACAGGCCTGACCTGTGGTGGTGCAGTGGATAAAGCATCGACCTGGAAATGCTGAGGTCGCCGGTTCGAAATCCTGGGCTTGCCTGGTCAAGGTACATATGGGAGTTGATGCTTCCAGCTCCTCCCCCCTTCTCTCTCTCTGTCCTCTGTCTCTCTCCTCTCTAAAAATGAATAAATAAAATAAAATAAAAAATAAAAAAATAAAAAATAAATAAAAAAAAAGAACTGAGGAACAAAGGGATGGTGTGTCAAATTTAGCAATTGATTTTACATATCATGTCTCATCAACTCTATGACTCCATTTATGGGGGAAATCTTATCAATTAAATAATAAAACACTTGAGCCTATGAGATGCACTCCAATTTCAGAGGCGTTAAAATGTTAAGGAGGAGGAGGAGAAAAATATCAGGGAACTGATGAAATAACACAAATTTTCTCATTCATTTGTCCAGAAAACAAACCAAAGCAAAGTACCATTTATAGAATGCCTGTAAGTCTCAAGCTCTTTCTATGAATATTTCTGTGCAACCTTCACATTCATTAAAAGTAGTTCATTATCCTCTTTGCTCTCTACACTCTTACCTCCCTGAACCACTCTTGGTTTCTTGGACAGGCCATTCTCTTCCCAGCCTAGGTGCCTTGCAAATCTATTGCCTCTCACTGGACCCCCAGCCCCTTCTCATAATTCATCCCCACACAGCCTTAGGCATCAACTCTTTCATTTCTGTCTCAAGAAAACATTTTCTAAGCAAGGTGCTCATATTACCATATAGTTCGGCAAAGGCTAAGGTGCCATTAACTCTAACATATAGCACTATTTCATATATTACTAAGGGAAAAAAACATGCTAATAATTAAAACCATGACCCACCATCAGGCATAATATACATCTCAATTTCACAGATGTTAAAAATGTGGGTGGGAGGGATGTATGCTTTAGAACTGATGAAATCTATGGTCTGGTACAGTCATTGATTTACAGAAAAACATGATACCTGAGCTGATATGTAATGTCGCCTTCCATACTGTTTGTCTTTCAGTACATGGGAAGAGATGGAGAAAATTTTACTTTCTAGGGATGCTGCAAATGGTAGAAAGACCCAGAAAGCCTGATCCCATTAGGGAATTCAGAAGGTGGCCAAACATGAGGAGAGAGTCAGAGAGAGAAAGAGAGAGAGAGAGATGAGGGATTGGGGTGGGAGGGAGTCAGCTAATAGCTGCTGAGACAATAGAGTTTTCAGGAGGCAGTTTCAAGTTCTCTAGGAGAGCCTCAAAGCTGGATTAAATCTCCAAGTTAAGCAGCCTGTATGGATGTTGTTTCTCTAAAAAGTAGCAAAGACCTTGAATTCTGGTAAGCTCAGGGCAGAGTCAAGATGACCAATATGAATTCAGCAATGGAAGTTGAGGAGGCCCAATGGAAATCCAGCCTGAAACTGAGAACACAGTGGGAAGAGGTCAATATTTGTTCAAGCTGTGCCACTTGGGGGGGGGGTCTCAGCCACATTAATCTCCCAGAGCAAGAGGTGAGCACTAGGTGATCTGGGGCATCTTGGTTCGTTTTCTACCCGCCTGGTGAGCAAGAGAGTTGTCACCAAGCAGAATACGGCATTAGATTTATTCTAGGGGTCAAGGATCTAGAACCCAGAAAAGCTAAAGGAATTTGACCCAGGACATAGTACTTAAGGACACATAGTTTGTAAGCACTGATATTTGTTAGAATGTGCTCTCCCCATTCATGTGTTAAAGTCTTCATTTCCAGTGTGATGGTATTTGGAGGTGAGGTCTTTGAGAGGAAATTATGTTTGAATGAGGTCCTGATGAGATTGAGAGCCTTGGAGGGAGATGAAGAGACCAAAGCTCTCTCTCTTTCTACCATGTGAGGATACAGCAAGAAAGCAGCCATCTGTGAACCAGAGACAGGGCCCTTGCCACAAACCCAACCATGCTGGCATGCCAGTCTCATACTTCCAGCCTCCAGAACAGTGAAAAACAATGTCTGTTCTTGAAGCCACTGAGTCTTTGGTATCCTGTTACAGTAGTCACTGTCATTTGCAATCATAACGAAGTGTCTCTGAGTCCCAGACAGTTATGAGAGGATTGGTCAAGCTATCCTGCACAAGTATGCACACCTGGGCTGAAGTGGCAGAATAATATGCTTTCCAGCAAGTCTCAAATTAGTCTTATAGTGACATCAAGGAGAAACGAAAACACAGTGTCTCCTTTATGGGGCCCAGGAAATTCAACCTTGCCAGGAGGGATACACAGAATACTCCAAGAAATAGAAGACGTGGGCTCTGATTCTGGTCTGTTTATATTCCTCCTAAGTGTGGGTGGCAAGGGCTGTATGGCACTGGCTGGCAATCACCTGGAGACAAAGTCTTACAACACTAAGGGCTCTAGACTGACGCAGGGCTTTAGATGTAGCATGGCAGATTAAGAGCAGGCAGGTCAGATACCTGCATGAAACCAGCCAGGTGGGGGCTGTAGGAGGCCCATCTAAAGGGGACTCAGAATCAGCAATTGCTATTGCCACTTGAGGAAGTAAACATGCACTATCTTATTTTCCAATAGAGATAAATGAAATTCTGATGTCCATGGTAATTTTCTCAATCTTTAAATATTGACAGCTAATTTTTTTTTTTTTAAAATACTGCTCTGAAACTAGTCTGAAGAGCTGATATACCTATCGGACTTCTCATTTACCATCTCAGGCGTAGCCTTTCAGGAAAGTCTAGACACCTATTTACCCTCCCAACCTTATGGGAATCCTCTATAATTGCTCTAGATTAAAGACCACAGAAAAGAGGTGGCACTAAATGTATGGTGTGGTACCCTGGCGCCATTCCATGTTGCTCCATTTTTTAAGACACTACCATTATTTGGCATTTTTCTTTCCAGGAACTCAGTAACTCAGAGAACTCTATAGTCTGCTTTTTATGTATCACACCATAAAAAACTATCAAAACTTCTGATTGTCAAGTAGAGGTGGCAAGATTAGTGATTAATAGTTTCATTTCTGCCTGACCAGGCGGTGGCACAGTGAATAGAGCGTTGAACTGGGATGCAGAGGACCCAGGTTCGAAACCCCAAGGTCGCCAGCTTGAGCGTGGGCTCATCTGGTTTGAGCAAAGCTCACCAGCTTGAACCCCAGGTCGCTGGCTTGAGCAAGGGGTCACTAGCTCTGCTGTAGCCCCCCAGTCAAGGCACATATGAGAAAGTAATCAATGAACAACTAAGGTGTCTCAACAAAGAACTGATGCTTCTCATCTCTCTCCCTTCCTGTCTGTCCCTATCTGTCCTTCTCTCTGTCTCTCTCTGTCTCTGTCACACACACAAAAAAGAATTTCATCTCTGAAGTCAGAATGCAAGGGTTTGAATACCAGCTCCATACTATATCAGCACATGAACTTAGGCATGTTACTTAAGCTCTCAAAACCTGTTTCTTCATCTGTAAAATGGGTCTAATTACTGCTCCTGAGCTTATTTTGAGGGAAAATACATGCACCGCACATAGCAGAGTGCCTTGCCCATAGTAAATGCTAAATAAATATTAGCTATTCTTATTAGTCCAGATGAACTATAATTAAAGGAGCCATATTGCTTGTAAAACTTTGAAGCCAAGTTGATTCAAAACATTGACAGATGGAAAGGAGAGTGACAGTCCCTCAGCATAATTAGATAGAGAAACATTAGAAGGAAGCAAATTTCCGCAGTGCTAGAAAAAAGATTGAGGTTTACCCCATGTGGTAAGATGCTGTCAGGAGCTCTGGAAGAGCTCTCTGCCCTACTCCCACACATCATATTTCCTGAGGCATAAAAATACCATTGGCATAAGACAGAGCCTTCCCTTCCTGTGTTCAGGAATTTGAGGAGGGGTAAGGCAGTAATTTTGACCCCCACTGAGTGTAACGAAAGAAAGGGAGAACTAGAAGGCAAACCCCAGAAGAGGAATCCCAGCTCCTTGTCAGATCTATGAGCAGGAAGTGATTTCTTGTTTTAAACAATAAATGGATTATCAATTTGGAACTGAGATAATAACAAAGACACATGCCTGGGCAGAAAGGTTGGGACTTAGAGGCCCTCATTCTCATTGTGTGTGTGTCTGAATAGCCAAGCAAGATTCTCAAGGACTCATCATTCAGAAAGGGCCACACTCTGGAGATTCTGTCAATTGGTCAGGGTATAACCACTTTGGAGACCTGGTTAGTAGTTTCTTATAGAGTAAATGCACATCTACTCTATGATCCAGATTATCCACTTGTGGGTATACACTCGACTAAAATAAGTGCACAAGAACGTTCATAGCAGCTTCATTCATAGTCACACAAAAACAGAAACAGCCTAAGTGCCCATGTACACTAGAACTGGCAAATAAAATGTACTAGATTCCTGACATGGGAAACTACACAGCAGTGGAAGAGAACAACCCCCTGATACATGCAACAGTGTGGATGATTCTCACTCATAATGTTGAGTGAAACAAGCCAGAACAAAGAGTACCTACTATATGATTCTATTTTTATGAAGGTCAAAAACACGCAGGACTCATCCATAATGATAGAGGACAGAAGAGTGGTAATCTTCGGAGGAAGGTGCTGAATGGGAAATGATCTTCTGAGGTGCTAGGAATGTTCCAAATCTTGACCTGGGTAATGGTAACAGAAGTAGAAGCATATGGAAAAAATTAATTACATTGTACATTTAAGATTTTGCTCTCTGTGTGTATTTGTTTATTTCAAAACTCAATTACCAATAATCTTTAAAAGTCCTTCAAGTGGTTCTTATATGTGGCCAGAATTGAGAACTACTGTCACCAGGGCGTCGTGTCTTCCAGGGTATTGTTTTCCTATCCACAATCAGCTGTGTCCTTACATAGCAGATTTCGCTGTGCCGCCATTCCTTGCTCTTATAAAACCACCCATGATATTTCTGAGAGGCCTACAAAGAAAGCAATAAGTGTATCATTTAAAATTTCTACCAAGGCTGTTCTCTTCATTAATTCAGCTTTTCTACACTGTGCAATTACTAATGGGAATTCAGAATTCTCTTGTCAGTCTTTAAATTCTGCAGGAGAGGCCCATATTTCTAGGAAGAAATTTATGGCCTGGTCACTCACCTGAGGGTACCAAATTATCCTAAACAATTTCAATCTAAAGAGTGAGGAAAGAGAAAGGAGGGTGCAAGTGTCACAGTGCAAAAGACACTAATCACACATATGATTCTATTTCAAATCTGTCTTCAAGCTGATCTTAAGAAAAGCTGATCATTGAAACTCCAAGAGCCTCTGTTAATCTATAAAATGAGAAAATGAGTTATAGTTCCAATATTCCCTGACTGTTGTAAGTATCAAATAAGAATTTTTGTGCATGTACTACTACTAAATGTGCCTGTGAAGTCAAAGGAGGAGAACAAAGCTGGAAATGTGCTGATGGATGGTTTCTCTGCTAAAATATTTTCCAGCAAAAGACATCTTCTTAACAAGCTACTCAGTATGCTATCACATATACATCACAATCTATCTACCTCCTGCAAGATGTCAAAACAATTGGCCAATATTATTTTTAAAATATAGTTATCCACCTCTGGATTTATCATGTGCATATGTATTTGCATAATGATGACTGAATTTTCACAGCGTGCATCTTTCCCGACTTTACATTTCCATTACTCTTTTATTTTAAATTGCAGGTCTTGTTACAAAATGTAAGAGTCTCTAAGCATGATTATCATTTTTCTTCAACATAAAAATAAGTAATGGGAGTGGTGTTCGACTGTTAGCCTGGAGACAAAAGATTAGTAACCACTGACAACAAACTTGGAATTTCTACTCCATTGGTCAAAAGAGAGATGGTTCCAATTTGGTGTCCAACTCTATTATGGCAGCAGCCTCAATCTCAGTAAGCTGGCAGAATATTTGAGGCAGAAGCCTTTCTGTCACTATCGTTTAATCTGCTGTTGGGAAAATATTTTTATCTACCGCAATCCAAGGGGAGTAGAAACTGAGAGGTGGCCCTATTAGATATCAATGGCTAGCAGTCGATTGGCTGTTACAGAGCCATTTCCAATCCCATTATTCCTTGCTGCCTCACATTATAGACAGTGGAAAGTCAAATACTTTCCCATACCCCATGGCGGTTTTAGGTTGCTATATGCACAGGTCTAGTTTATAAGATACAACTATGTTTTATTTTGTTTTTAGCCCTTCTTTTTGTCTATAGGGTATATCTTACTAGGAATAGATATAGTGAATATATACATATACATATATAGTCAAATTACTGGTGTTTAAAGTCATTTAAAATATTTCTTCTCTCTAAATTTTTGCCACTAAGTATAAATTTAGATTTGTTTGTTTTACTTTGTCTTTGTTTTTAGGAAATGCTTTAAAATTTTTAATTTTGTTTAAAATTATGTAAAAATTTTCATGGTTCCAAAGTCAAACCTATAAAACATAGTATATCAGAAAACCCAATTTCTATCCCTATCTTCCTTACCTGGTTTCCTCCTTTCTCTATGTGTAACTATTTTTAAAGTTTTTGGCTTATTTTGTACTTTTTTTAACTTTTTATTTTAAAATAATTTTAGATTTACAGAAAGTTGCAATAATAACACATAGAGCTCTTATATACCTTTCATTCAGCTTCCTCTAATAATACATTTTACATAACCATGGTAGATTTGCCAAAAACAAGACTTTAATATTGGTACAATAGTTTTAACTAAAATACAGATTTCATTATATTATTGTTTTCCTGCTAGTGTCCTTTCTCTGGGCCAGGATCCCACCTTGCATTATTACATTTAGTTCTTATGACTCTTTAGACTTCTTCAATCTGAGATGGCTTGTCAATCTTTCTTTGTCTCTTATGATTTTGACACCTTTGAAAGGACTGGCCTGTTATATAATGTTCCTTAATTTGAGTATGAAAGATGTTTCTTCATGGTTAAATTCAAGTTATGCATTTTTGGCAAGAAAACCACAGAAGTGAATATCTGCTCTTCTCAGTTCACACCAGAAAGACAAATAATCCAATCAAAAAATGGGCAAAAGAAATGAATAGACAGTTCTCCAAAGAGGACATACAGATGGCCAATAGACAGATGAAAAAATGTTCAACATCACTAATCATTAGAGAAATGCAAATTAAAACCACAATAAGCCTGACCTGTGGTGGCGCAATGGGATAAAGCGTCGACCTGGAACACTGAGGTTGCTGGTTCGAAACCCTGGGCTTTCCTGGTCAAGGCACATATGGGAGTTGATGCTTCCTGCCCTTCCCCCTTCTCTCTCTCTCTCCCTCTCTCTCTCTCTCACTCCTCTCTCTCTAAAAATCAATAAATAAAATATTTTTAAAAAACCACAATGAGATACCACCTCACACCAGTCAGAATGACTCTTATTAACAAAACAACATATGATAGGTGCTGGCGAGGATGAGGAGAAAGGGGAACCCTCCTGCACTGCTGGTGGGAATGCAGACTGGTGCAGCCACTGTGGAAAACAGTATAGAGATTCCTCAAATAATTAAAAATGGAACTGCCTTTCGACCCTGTCATCCACTATTTTTAATATCCATTAACCCTTTGAGTAGTGAGTTTTTTGTTAACCCTTTGTGTGAGGACATACATGAACATTTGTACTACTCAAAGGATTAATAATTTTAGCCTAAAACTAATATTTGTGTAGAATTTACCAAATAGTGATTTTCTATTTTCATCATTCTTTCTATATTTGTTACTCAAAGTCTATCAAAAAAGAATTTTTCCTTCTCCTACATTTATTATTTTATTCAATTATTTACCTATATCAGTATGATTTCACAGATATTTATCTTGTTATATAGGTTATAACCCATTACTATCATTATTTGTTTTGTTGCTTATATTTTTTCCAAGTTTAACTATTAACAACTCCTTGAAGTTGACTCTTATGTCCTTTTAACACATCCCCATGGCTTTTTAGCACTTCTAATTTCTGACACCACAAGATGTCTCATGCTTTCCTGTATTTTTCGTACCTCAATCTTGAAATCAATAATTTTTCTGAGGATTCCTGATTCCTTTTATTGGACAGTGGTATTTTAAACCAATATGTGGGTACTATGTATGATCTTTGCTACTTTAGTGTCATTGAACTCCATCCAAAAAAAAACTGTTTTGCTCTACAGAAGATACTGTGAAGAAATTGAAAAACTGGCCCTGGCCGGTTGGCTCAGTGGTAGAGCATCGGCCTGGCGTGCAGGAGTCCCAGGTTCGATTCCCAGCCAGGGCACACAGGAGAAGCACCCATCTGCTTCTCCACCCCTCCTCCTCTCCTTCCTCTCTGTCTCTCTCTTCCCCTCCCGCAGCCGAGGCTCCATTGGAGCAAAGATGGCCCGGGCACTGAGGATGGCTCTGTGGCCTCTGCCTCAGGCACTAGGATGGCTCTGGATGCAACAGAGCGATGCCCCAGAGGGCAGAGCATCGCCCCCTGGTGGGCATGCCAGGTGGATCCTGGTCGGGCGCATGCAGGAGTCTATCTGACTGCCTCCCGGTTTCCAGCTTCGGAAAAATGCAAAAAAAAAAAAAAAAAAAAAAAAAGAAAAAGAAGTTGAAAAACCAATACTCCACATTAACAAAATGAAAGATAAAACTCTTATGATCCTCTTAATAGATGCAGAAAAAAAGCATTTCATAAAACCCAATATCCATTTTTGATAAAAATTTTCAAAAAAATGGTCATAGACAGAACATACCTCAAAATAAGAAAAGCTATATATGACAAACCCACAACTAACATTATATTGACTGATGAAAAGCCAAAAACTTTTCTCTTAAGTTCAGGAATAAAAAGGATGCTCACTCTTGCCACTTTTATTCAACGTAGCATTGGAAATCCTAGCAATTAAGCAGAGAAAAAAAAGGCATCCAAATTAAAAAAGAAGTAAAACTGTTACTATTTGTAAATGACATGATTTTATATATAGAAAACCCTAAAGACTCTACCAAAAATAAACCTGTTAGAACTAATAAACATATTCAGTAAAGTTGCAGGTCCAAAATCAATATACAAAAATCTGTTGCATTTTTATAAACAAACAATGAACTATCAGAAAGTGAAATTAAGAAAACAAGCTCACTTACAATTGTGTCAAAAAGCCTAAAATACCTAGGAATAAATTTAACCAAGGAAGTGAAAAAGCTATCCAGTGAAAACTATAAAATATTGATAAAAATTCAAAGAAGATGCAAATATATGAAAAGACATTTCACACTCATGGATTGGAAGAATTAATATTTTAAAATATCCATGTTACCCAAAACAATCTATAGATTCAATGCAATCTTTATCAAAATTCCAATGTCATTTTTCAAAGAAATAGAACAAACAATTCTAAAATTTGTATGGAACAACAACAAAAAAATAGCCACAGCAATCTTGAGAAAGAAGAACAAAACAAGTGGCATTACACTTCTAGGTTACAAGCTATACTATAAAGATACAGTAATTAAGACAGTATGATTTGGCATAAAAACAGACACACAGATCAAAGGGACAGAAGACAAAACCCAGAAATAAATCCACACATATATGGTCGATTAATTTATGACAAAGGAGGCAGGAATATACAATGGGAAAGGATAGTCTTTTCAATAAATGATGTTGAAAAAACTAGACAGCCACAAGCAAAAGAATGAAGCTGGACCACTGTTTTATACCATACACAAAAAATAATTCAAAATTGATTGACTTTAATGTAAGACTAGAAAGCATAAAACTGCTATGAGAAAACATAGACAGTAGGCTTGTTGACATCATGCTTGACGATATTTTTTTTTGGATCTGACTCAAAAGGCAGTGACAACAAAAGCAAAAGTAAAAAAATGAGACTACATCAAACTGAAAGGCTTCTGCACCAGGGGAAACCATCAACTAAATAAAAAGACAACCTACTGAATGGGAGACAATATTTGCAAATCATATATCTGATAAGGGGTTAATATCCAAAATATGTAAAAATTTTATACAGCTCAATAATGAAAAAAGATCTAATTTTAAAAAGGCATAGGATATGAACAAACATTTTAGTAAAGAAGACATACAGATGGCTAACAGGCATATGCAAAGGTGCTCAACATCACTCATCATCAGGAAAATGCAAATCAAAACCACAATGAGATGATGTCTCACACCTGTCAGTATGACTATTATCAAAAGTATAAGAAATAACAATTGTTGGCGAAGATGTAACGGAAAGGGAAACTTCATGCACTGTTGGTGGGAATGTAAGTTGGTATAGCCACTGTGGAAAACAGTATGGAGATTCCTCAAAAAATTAAAAATAGAGCTACCATATGACCCAGCAATTTCACTTCTGGGTATTTATCCAAAGAAAACAGAAATACTAATTCAAAAAGATATATGCAGCCTTATAACTCCTATGTTCACTGCAGCATTATTTACAATAACCAAGATATAGAAACAACCAAAATGTCCATCAATGGATGAATGGACAAAGAAGATGTGGCATGTGTGTGTGTGTGTGTACACAATGGAATACTACTCAGCCATAGAAAAGAGTGAAATCTTGCCATTTGTGACAACATAGATGGACCTTGAGAGCATTATACAAAATGAAATAAGTCAAACAGAGAAAGACAAATATCATATGATTTCACTTATATGTAGAATTTAAAAACAAAAACAAACAAAACTCATAGCTACAGAGAACAGATTGGCTATTTCCAGAGAGAAGGAGGGTTGGGGGAGTACAGAGGGATGAAGGGGATGAAAAGATACAAACTTCCAGATATAAAATAGTTATGAGGAGACAATGTACAGCATGGTGACTATATTAATACATTGAATATTTAAATTTGCTAAGAAAATAAATCTTAAAGGTTCTTAACACAAAAAATATTGTAACTTTGTGTGGGGACTAGTGGTAACTAGACTTATTGTGTTGATCATTTTGTAATGTATACAAATGTCAAATCATTATGTTGTGTACCTGAAACTAATATAATGCTGTATGTCAATTATATTTCAATTTTAAAAATTCTTTCTCACACACACAAGAAAATGAAAAGATGTGCTACAGATTGGGAGGAAATCTTTCTAAAACACATACCTGATAAAGGACTTGTTCCCAGAGTATTTAAAAAAAAAAAGCCCTCAAAACTCAATAGTAAGAAAATAAACAACCCAAATAAAAATGGGCAAAAAATTTAAACAGGCACTTCATCAAAGAAGATGCATGGCTGGCAAATAAGCATATGAAAAGATGTTCAACATTGTTAGACATTTGAATATGTAAATTTATCCACAATGCAATACTACTCTGCACCCACTGAACCCCCAAATTAAAAGACAAAAACTGACGGTACCAAGCACTGACAAGAATGCAGGGCAACTAGGACTCCACTCCGTTGGAGGGGATCCAAAACAGTATGGAAAACAGTTTGTCAGTTTCTCATCAAGTTAAACATACACTTAACACACAATTCAGCAACCCCATATCTAGGCATTTATCCAAGAGCAATACAAACTTATGTTCACAAAAAAAACCTTATATGAATGTTTATATTGGTGTTATTCATAATCACTAAAAACTGGAAACAGCTCAAATATCCTTCACTGGAGAATATTTAAGCAAATTGTTATTTAGCAAAAAAAAAAAATGGAACTAACTACTAATACATGGGAACAGCATAGATGAATATCAAATGTATTATGCCAGCTGAAAGAAGCCAGACCCAAAAGGTTACATCCGGTATGATTCCATTGACATGACACTCTGGAAAAGGTAAAACTATAGAGACAGAAACTAGATTAGCATTTACCAGGGGCTAGGGTTAGGGGTCAGGATAATTACAAAAGGACACCAGGAACTTTCTGGGTTAATGGGAATATTCTATATCTTGCTTCTCATGGGATTACATAACTGTTAGATGTAACATGTTATGGTGGTTACATGCAGTTGTCAGATTCCATAGACCTATATATCAAAAAGAATGAGTTTTTCTATATATAATTTATTCCTCAGTAAAAAAAAAAAAAAAAAAAGCAGAGAGGAAGGAAGACAAGAAATTCAAATCACATCTCTGTAACTCTAGATTATCTGTCTTGTCAAATGTTTCCCACAACACTTCACAGTGCATCATTTAAATTTTCTATAGCTTTTTGTGTTTCCGTGATTGTAGGTCTGGAAATAGCCATGAAACATCCTGTGGATAAAGTACCTTGTACATTTGGAACAGGATTTTACAAGAAAAGATGAGAAAAGCAGCTATTCTATGCTTATAAAAGGTATAAGAAGTAAATCATGATAAGAGGCTTAAAGGTCTGAGCTCTACAAATTTTAATTTAAGAAACGCAGGTGGGCCAATTACTCCCTTTGGAAAAAAAGGCAGAAAATCTTCCCCAGACTTGTTCAAGTCAATGAGTCATTTTGAGTGAATCTGTTCAGAACAATTTCTCAAGGCAGCAGGCATTGCTCATTACTGTGTCAGGAAAGAGGTGCCTGGCCACTCTGAATAAGTGCTTTCTCTTCTGTCCCTTTCTAAACCTAAAGTCAGGTATGTTTTCATCCTAATGTCCTTCTCCCCTCTTCCAATCACACCCATATCTTCAACCTCTTACAACCGTTCTGTACTAATTACTCCAGGACTCTGCAAATGGTGGCCTATGGGCCAAATCCAGCCTGCTGCATGTTTTTATACAACCTCTGAGTGAAAAGGTTTTCTTTTACATTTTTAGTGGTTGAAAAAAAATGAAAAGAAGAATATTTCATGAAACATAAAAATAATTTGAAATTTAAATTTCAGTGTCCATAAAGTTTTATTGGAACACGGTCATGCTTGTTTGTTTCTGTATTGTCTATGACTACTTTAGCCCTATAAGTGCAGTTAAGAAGCTGCAAAAAAGACCACATTACTCACAAAGCCTAAAACATTTATAAACTATCTGACCCTTTATAAAGAATTGTGCTGAGCCATATTTTAGGAAATTTTATTCTCTTGCCTTAATGTCAATGTCTAGACTATAAGTTTATAAAAAGATAAGGCTCAACAGCATCCTTTACATACTGGATGATGTCTCTGTGACATCATAACAAATTGTGCTCTCGTAAAATATGTTTTGCTGCTACTACGCAGAATAAAGACGTAGCATTATAATAACGACACAGCATTGCAGTAAAAATAATTTGAGGAAAACAGTGCATTCTTTGTTTATAAAACTATCTACTTTGTATTCCACTATTATAGGAAATTTGTAGATTCTAAAACAATAACTATTCACTAAGTATCACAATATCTAGTCACTCAACTGAAAGAATATTTACCTATCAACTCTACAAGTCACACTGTCTTCCCAACAATAGCAACATCCCAACAGAGGCCAGCCTGGGGATTGCACAGAGCTAAAACTTGTAATACAGCACCACCTACAGGAAGAAAACAGAAAAACCTCTCAAAACAAATATTTTTCTTTTAAATTTCATTTTCTTTAATTTTTCTATTTTTTTACTCTTATTTTTGTGGGTACTTTGTTTTTTATGACTTTTTGCATTTTACTCTTTGTTTTTGTTGTTTTTATTTTTTACTTTTAATTATTTATAAAATTTTTCTATTTTTGATTGTATTTTCATTTTCATCTTTGTTAGATTTCTTAATGATCCCACTCTCAAATGCCATTAAAGAAGAAGAAAGCAAATACCATGACTACACAAGAAAGAGGCATAGTTCAGAAAGATAATGAAAAATGTCCAGAAAGCAATCTCAAGCACATGAAAACCTTGAAGTTAGTTAAACAATAGAATTCAAAATTAAAGTACTGAAAATGTTTAATGAGATGCAAGAAAACATTGATAGACAATTTAATGAGATCAAAAACAAGTTAATAACAAAATTAGTAACTTTACCAAGAAGATTGAAACTTTAAAAACAGAGATGAAGAACTCAATATATGAATTAAACACTGAGCTCCAGTTTAGCTAATTGAACAAGCCAGACAGAGGAGAGACTCAGTAACATCAAAGACAGGCATCTAGATATGCTACAGAGAGAAGAGGAGAGAGACTCATGAATTTAAAAGAAAATAGAACTCTACAAGAATTGTCTGACTCCATCAGAAAGAGCAATATAAGAATAATGGGTATATTAGAATAAGAATAGAGGAAGAAGGGAATGGAGAGCCAATTCAAACAAATAATTGATGAGATCTTCCCAAGCCTATGGGAAAGTTAGATTCTTGAATCCAAGAAAGAAACAGGACACCGAGTTACTTCAACCCAAACAGGACTCCGAGGCACATTGTAGTAAAACTGCCAAAAATCAATGACAAAGAAAGACTTCTCAAGGCATCTAAGGAAAAGAACATAATATATAAAGGAAGGCCCATTAGGTTATCATCAGGCTTCTCAGTAGAAGTTCTCCAAGCCAGACAAGAGTAGACCCAAGCATTCAAAGTATTGAAAAAGTCTGACCAGGTGATGACGCAGTGGAGAGCGTCGGACTAGCATGGAGAGAACCCAAGTTCAAAACCCTGAGGTCGCCCAGCTTGAGCACAGGCTCATCCAGTTTGAGCACGAGCTCATCCAGTTTGAGCACAGAAGTCATTGGCTTGATCATGGGATTATAGAAATGACCCCATGGTTGCTGGATTAAGCCCAAATGTCACTGACTTGAAGCTCAAGGTCGCTGGCTTGAGCAAGGAATCACTCACTCTGCTGTAGCTCCCTGGTCAAGTCACATATGAGAAAGCAATCAATGAACAATTAAGGAGCTTCAGTGAAGAATTGATGCTCCTCCGCTCTCTCATTTCTTGTCTGTCTGTCCTTATCTGTCCCTCTCTCTGCCTCTCTTTCTGTCTTGATCATAAAAAAAATTACTGAAAGAGAGGAATTACTAGCCAAGGATACTATATCCATAGAATTTATCCTACAAATATGAAGGAGAAATAAAAACTTTTCCAGACATACAGAAGCTGAAGGAATTTATCACCAGAAACCCCCACTGCAAGAAATACTCAAGGGAGTTATTCTACTGGATACAAAGAACAAAACAAAACAAAACCATAAGTAAAAGCTCCAAGGTTACAATAAAAACAAGGATAATCTGTGACAACAATAACATAAAAGGGGAGAGGACAAAGATCTGCAGCAGCAAAGGAGGATGGAATGCAGAAGCACTCATAAGTCAAAGGACTTTTGCATATATGAAAATTTTTCTCTAATACCCTAATGGTAACCACCCACAAAAAAACCACTACTGAAACACATAGTTTCAAAAAAAAAAGAAAGAAAGAAAGAAACAGAGGAAAGGAGTATAGAATACCACTCACAGCATGTTTGGTGATTGAGGCTGGCTATTAGCTGAAATACACATGGCTTTCCCATGTAGTCTCTCCATATAGACAAGTTTAGCTTCTTCACAGCATGATGGCTGAACTCTAAGAGAATAAAGTGGAAGTGCATGACATGTTTATGGCCTATCCCAGAAGTCACAGTGTCACTTCTGCCATATTTTAATGGTCAAGGCAGTCACAAAGGTTTACTCAGTTCAAGAAGAAGGTAATAGACCCTGCCACCCAATGGAAGGAGTATCTAGGTTATACTATAAGAAGAATTTGTGGGATAAGAGACATTGTTGTAGCCATCTTTGGAAAATAGAACCTCCTTCTTCAGGGCAGATACAAAGTCTATGAAGGAATATGGATTCCTGCAGCCTGACTGGAGGAGGAACAAGAAAAAGACTTTCCCAGATTTCAAGTCTAGTTGGGAAAAAAATAATCACAGAAGGGAAAGCTTGATTCAGAGCTAGTCTGTTGGAAAAATTATTTCAAAAGATATTCCCAGGAGCTCTGCCCTTTGAGTGTGAAGAAGATCTGAGTATGCTTATTGGCAGAGATAATGGGGCCAAGAAAAAATTTAAAAATAAAAAAATGGAGGAGGGAAAATAATAAGACAAGATTCTGGAGGAGACAAATGTGACCAAATACACAGGTGAAGGTTTTTTGTTTGTTTGTTTGTTTTTTATTGATTTTAGAGATAGAGAGGAAGGAAGAGAGAGAGAGAGAGAGAGAGAGAGAGAGAGAGAGAGAGACAGAAACAATCTGTTCTTGTAGGTGCCCTGACAGGGATCAAACTGGCAACCTCTGTGCATCAGGCTAACTCTTTAACCAACCGAGCTATTCGGCCAGGGCAACCCTATTTTTCTGCAACAAGAGAAAGTAAAAAAAGAGGATGGAAGAAACAAAGTAAAATTTTTAAACAGAGAAGACATTTAAAGGGGAAAGAAGGGAAAATGGCAGATCTCAAACTGACCTATCTTCTCAAGGAAGAAAGAAGTAAGAAATTTATTGAAATTAAGACAACATATCTTAAAGTCCATAAGGAATAAAATGACTAGGCAAGAAAGTGAATGGTATATCTATAAGATATGGCTCAATTATTTTTTATTTTTGAAAGAAGTTGTAATATTGGCAAAATGCTTGTTGCTGATGTTGGGTGATGGAAATAGGGAAATTTATTATACTGGTTTCACTAATTCTGTGTATTTTTAAAATTTTAATAATAAAATGTTTAAAAATTTTTAAACCTTTGAATAATATACTTATTATCTGTTTTTTAAAGGAAATTAATATCATTGCATTTTTGTTTGTGGGTTGTCAATAAAAATGTTTCCCTTAAGTCAATGGCTCTCAGTGGACAAAGGATTATCTGTCTCATACATACTGCTATTCTAAATAAAAGTTCAATCACCTCAAATGTTTTCATATAATCCTTTGCCTACTGCTTTTTAAAATGCTTGTCACATACGTTAGTCAAGTTCTGAGATAATTTTGTTTATTTACCTTAACAGTATAGTATTGCTTTTTTTGACATAAAATAATGTGTTTTAATTTATTTTTATGACTTAAGACAAGTTGGTTTCTGGCTAAATTCTATTCTGTCCTCTCTGCAGCAATAAACAAGTGAAAAATATAGTTTCTAATCTTGTTAAATTTCTTCTTGGTTCTGAGGAAACGTTGAGCTGGAAAAATAAACAGCTCAAATCTCAGAAACATATTAGAGTGGTATGGTATCCTGTGTGCTTCATAACCTTGATCACCAACTCATTTGTTTTCTTGGGAATTGAAAGAAACATATTATAAAATAATATTCTTGCCTTGTACAAAATGGTCACAGTCAGCTAGCAAGAAAGATTGAAGACTGAAGAAATATCCATGAAGCAGCCACTTGGTTTCCTGAAGCATGTCAATGATACCCAGAATTCATCAAATTCATGGTTCCACATTTTGAATTGTGAAAAATGACTAGGCAATGTGCATGATTGTGACCTTCAGTTAATATCTTTTTTCTGCATTGTATTAAAAATAATGAATTATCGTAAACAGTATGTGGCTCAAATCAATATTCTGAGAAAATAGCTGGTGAGTTTTGGAAATTAGATGGCAAGGAACTCAAAACCTTCACAGATGAATTTTTTTAGATGCTACAAGTATCTTAAAAGTAGAATAGCTTAGTTTTCTAGCTTTAGTTCTTACCAAACTATCCATATGATACCCAAGCTCTTGCTCAGGTAAGAAGCAATAAAATGAAAAGTGTAAGTAATACAGTGGATGAAAACTCTGAAAAGAATAGAAGGAGAGGAAGAGAAGACCAGGGAGATTAATGAAAGGGAAAACTCAAAAGCATGAACTCAAAATATAAGGGGTGGAAGACACCATGAACCCTTTGCTGAAGGGTCAAATTATTCCTTTTAAGTCAGGACAGCAATGCAAGAACAGAAAACAAGAATTTTTCTGTCAGATACATTTTACTGGGCAAAATAATGCTTAGTTAACTTCACTTTCAATAACCTTTGACAGTAATTTGAAGAATGCAAAAGAAAAATTATTGATATCAAATGACAGTACCCTCTGACACCATTCCTCCTTTGACTACATTAATCATGAATTACTGTCCAGAAAAGAGTTTCTATTTAATGGAAAAAGAAAGCATAGGCCACCATATTTTAGTATCTTACCAAACAGTAGTTTTGGAATTTATCTGCGTGGACAACAAACTATATCTGGAGCCCTGAACTTGATTTTGATGTTGAAAAGTTTGTCAAAAGGTATACTATATGACAAATTAGGGAAGAGAGAGATTGAGAGTGAGACTGGAGTGGGGTTGATGTTGATTTTTCTTATCTAAATCCCCTTGCTTCCTTAATGGCTATAAATCATTGGCCAAATGTATATAGACACTCTTAACAGCCAGAGAAGAATCATGTCATCTTTTCCTTTTTTGGCTTTAGTGAGTTCCCAGAAGATCTAGTCAAAGAGCTGGTGTTGACAGCCCTAGTAGAGATGCTACTCATGGTTACCTTATCAAATAGCCCTAGGAGAAAACTCTGTTTATATACAGGCATAGCTGTAGCACACAGCCCCTGTACCTTCTGGTTCTGTGTGACTCAGACACTTTGGCCCCAGAGATGAAGGCAGGGACCAACCATGGTCCAGCTCCAATACCTGACAGAGACTAACTCTGGTATTAAAAGAGTGAGGATTTGAGGCAGACATTACTAACTCAGCAAAATTGATTGAACTCAGCATTGAACATGCATTGAATGCATGTACTGAATGCATGTATTCAACAGCATCGAACAAAATGAATTGAACTCAGCAGTGAACATAAAGGAAATGTTGAAAAGCAAATATAACTTTTGTGTTCAAGTATCCTCAATTGTGGTAAGCTGAATAATACTCCTCCCTAAAGATGTACATAACCCAATACTAAGAATCTCTGAATATGTTAACAGAGTAAAAAAGATTTTGCAGATGTTATTAAATTAAGGATCTTGAGGTGGGTAGATTATTCTGAATTTTCTGATGTGCCCAATATATTCACAAGGGTCCTTGTAAAAGGAACATAAGAGGAGTCAGCGTGACAGAAATATGTGATAACAGAAGCAGAGGAACAGAAAGAGAGATTAAAAGATGCTGTACTGTTGGATTTGAAGCTGGAGGCTGCCTCTAAAGCTGGAAAAGGCAAAGGAACAGATTTTGCCCTAGGAATGCAGTCCTACAAACCAATTTTGAACTTCTGACTTCAGAACTGTAAGAATAAATTCATATTGTTTCAAGTCACTAGCTTGTGGTAATCTGTTACAGCAGCAATTGGAAACTAATATGCCAACAGCCTTTGCAGATAAGATGAGATCAATTTACTCCTGATCCCGAAATTACAACATAAGTCCCGGCTCACTTGTCAGTAGAAGTCCAAGCTTTATGTGACTTCTCTTCACAAACAAAAGGGAAGGATTATTTCTTCTAGGAGTTTGCCTTGGTCAGTTTCTACTTACTTAGTGCCCTCATAGATTGAAGCACCTTTTCCCTCTAGACTTGGGGCCACTGATGACCCTGTTGCTAGACATTGTTCACTCGCAGGGTTTACTTCTCTTGCATTCTTGGATCACTACCTTGTGTAGTTTTATCCAAAGCATGGCCTGATCACCTTTCTTAATTTCCAAAGTGAAATGCAAGGCTGCAGCTTGTAGTAATAAGAAAATAATAATTAGTAATAAAACTATGAGTTTAGAAAATTACAATACAGAAGTATCTGTCTTAGCGTGGCCTCCCTTGAAGCAAAGCCAGGTCAGAATTCTCAAGCATGAGGTTTCTTGGGAAAGAGAAGAAGGAGGGAAGCAGGATGGAGCAAGGAAAGGAGTGAAGTAATCATGGGTTCTCACTGGAAATTCAGCTTTAACATGATCCCACAGGGAATTCTGGAGCACACATTGCAACAGAGGATAGTATTACCTTGACAGCAAAGAAGCCAGCATTTTATATACTTGGGTCAATCAGTCATAGGCCATAGCCACTAGGGTGACTGGGGGATGGTAACATAACCTCCCAGATGAGGAGACTCCCATTCTACTGAGGGTGATTCTCCAAAAAGACAGCCACGAACTATAAACAAACAACAGTCACAGTAGCTGAGGGATGAGGGCACAGACTCTTAAAGAGGATCTGGGTGGAACCAACAGCATCAATTATCACTAAAACAGAGCTCATAACTAGTCCCCAAAGAGCACCTGTGCCAATTTCCCTGGCCTTACCACTGTTGAAAGAGTTAACCTTATTTTTTATTGTTCCACCTCCTTTCCAGTTCAGAAACAAAACTGTCCTTGAGCTGTCTTTTCTCCCTGGAGTCGGAGATCCCAGAGACATTTTTTCTCTCCCATAAAAACATCGTTCAATTCTATTCCAATTCCAGGATATTACAAGAAAATTGACAGCCCTCATTCCCTGATCTTCTTCCTTAGACTCCAAGAAGACATTGGAATGTATACTCCCAATTTAGTACATTTTTCCAGGTGTGATTTATATCAAATTCAGTAGCATATATCTATGGCATCCACAATCCAATATATGTTGAGCCAAGGTTACTTAACTGCTTTCATTTCCCTTTCACAGCCTTTCACTCCTCCTTAGGAGGTGGAGATTAGTCCTATGCTTCATTCCTGCCATCCACAAACACCTCCAAGAGAACAAGCAATAATATGAAGGTATTGAAATCTATAAAGCTCTTCTTTGGGAAGAGCCTATCACCTAGAAGTGGTATTTATATTACAAGTGACACTGAGAAAAAAAATTATTTAAAAAGTGTGGACTAGAAAAGATAAAAAATTATTTCAAACAATAAATGTGCATATTACTCCATGGAGCAAATCTTTGATTCAGTTATATCTATTTGTATATGTATATTCAAATATTTTTATGTTCAGGGTCATGATGTATTTCTTACTATAAGCAGGATTCCAAAGAAGTTGAAAAAAAAAACCCTCACCAATTTAAATGCTTTTCACTACTCAGATAACCTCTCTCATTTTCAACTAGAACAGCCTGATTTCTTGATGTTGCTGGGGGTTTAGAAATCTTTATTTACTGTTGTGGATCTTTGCTTCATGTCTATGAAAGAGAAAGATCCCTTTGGGTGGTTGTTTTTCCCCAAACAACCCCATTCTCCACACCATTCCACATCCCAAAAGTGAATTGAATTTAACTTCTCTACAAAGCCTGCTTAATTAAAGCTTTGAAATTATAACATTATGGGCTGAAGTGGGTAGAACTATTCCCTATAAAAAATATATTCAAGTCCTAACTAAATTGGGTCTTTATGGACATAATCAAACTAAAATGAGGTCATACTGGATTAAGGTCCACCCTGTTCCAGTGGTTGGTATTCTTATTAGAAGAGGGAAATGTGGACACAGAAGCACATAGGGAGAATGCCACATGACAACAAAGACAGATATTGGAGTGATGTGTTTATAAGCCAAGGAACACCTGGGATTGCTGACAACTACCAAAAGCTAGGAAGTAACAGAGAAACATTCTTCTCTAAATCCTTGGAAAAAAAAAAACATGGACACCTTGATTTTGGACTTCTGGCATCCAGAATTGTGAAAGAATAAATTTCCGTTGCTTTAAGCCAGGGGTCTCCAAACATTTTACACAGGGGGCCAGTTCATTGTCCCTCAGACTGTTGGAGGGCCGGACTATAAAAAATACTATGAACAAATCCCTATGAACAATGCACATATCTTATTTTAAAGTAAAACAACAAAGCGGGAACAAATACAATATTTAAAATAAAGAACAAGTAAATTTAAATAAACAAACTGACCAGTATTTCAATAGGAACTATGCTACTCTCATTGACCACCAATGAAAGAGGTGCCCCTTCCAGAAGTGCAGCGGGGGCTGGATAAATGGCCTCAGGGGGCCACATCCAGCCCACGGGCCATAGTTTGGGGACTCCTGCTTTAAGCCATCCAGTTTCTGGTAATTTGTTACAGCAGCCCTAGGAAATTAACACATGGGGTTTTCTACTTCTACCCTCAACACTGAATTGTCATATATCTTAGGAAATATTTACATGCACCCTCCTTGAATAGTCATAAACATGTCTGAAAAGATAACCAAGAAAATGACATTGGTTGTCTTTGAGAAAGGGAATTTAGGATTTGCAGGATATAGAAGGAAGACTTTTTATTATAATACCCTTTTGAATTTTAAGCCACATGATACATTATTGGTTTCAAAACCAAAATAGCCCTAGCCGTTTGGCTTAGAATAGAGCATTGGCCCAGCATGTGAAAGTCCAGGGTTCAATTCCTGGCCAAGGCATATAGGAGAAGCACCCATCTGCTTCTCCACCCTTCTCCCTCTCCTTTCTTTCTATCTCTCTCTTCCCCTCCCTCAGCCACAGCTCCATTGGAGCAAAGTTGGCCTGGGCACTGAGGATGGATCCATGGCCTCCGCATCAGGCACTAGAATGGCTCTGGTCTCATTGGAACAATGGCCCAGATGGGCAGAGCATCACCCTCTAGTGGGCATGCTGGGTGGATCCCAGTTGAGCTCATGTGGGAGTCTGTCTGTCTGCCTACCTACTTCTCACTTCAGAAATAAATAAATAAATAAATAAAACCCTGGTACAGTAGCTCAGTTGGTTAGAACTTTGTCCTGACATGCCAAGGTTATGGGTTCAGTCCCCAGTCAGGGCACATACAGAAATCAACCAATGAATGCAGAAATAAGTGGAACAACAAATAGATGTTTCTTTCCTCTTTTCTCTCTCTCTCTAAAAATTAATTAATTAATAAAAATTAAAAATATATTTAAAAGAAAACAAAATAAAAAAATTAGAAAATTTGTGGCTCAATCTTGACCTGCCTACCAATCTTCTTCTCAGAGATTACTGCTGATGGAAGCCCATTACATTTTTTTTTAAACAAAAGGGCAGAGTAGTTGAAAAGACGATGAAGATAATTGTTCAACCTCTTGAAAAGCTAGTTAACTTGAGCTTTAAGGATAAGTATGATTTAAATAGATATAGAAAACATTCTACACATCCACACAGTGATGAAAATGAGCATTCAATTCAGTAAATATTCATGAATTACTAAAAAAATAATATCACATCAACTACACAGTGGTTGCCATTTTAATTTGGCTGAATCCCTATTTGAGGGAGATATTTTTGGTTATAGGTGACAAAAAGAATTAAACTCACTCAAATCACACACACACGCCTGACCTGTGGTGGCACAGTGGATAAAGAGTCAACCTGGAAATGCTGAGGTCGCCGGTTCAAAACCCTGGGCTTGCCTGGTCAAGGCACATATGGGAGTTGATGCTTCCAGCTCCTCCCCCCTGTCTCTCCTCTCTCTCTCTCTCTCTCTCTCTCTCTCTCTCTCTCTGTCTCCCTCTCTCTAAAATCAATCAATAAATAAATAATTTAAAAAACTCTTAAAAAAAATCACACACACACAAACAAAACCCCACACAAATAAGAGGTCCCATGTTATTTCTTTATTCAGGTAAGACTTGACCCTGTGGCTTATGCAGTGCCATGAAGCATCTGTTTTCTTACTAGTTTCTTCTCAGCCTTCTGTTGTGTTGGCACCATCCATAGGGTTTTCATGCTGATCCCTTGGCTTGCACCTCATTGTAGTATAAGAGAAGCTCAGGTCTAAATCTCACATCCTCACACCAACTTGCTAGGTGATCTCTTTCTATACCCTCTGCCTATCTTTCAGCTCCATTCTGTATTATGTTCTCACTTGCTCTTTGCATTCCAGCTCCATTGGCCTATTATTTCAAGCTCATCAAATATGGTATTCTTACTTTCTTCACAGCATGTGGGCTTCCATGTTGCATTCTTCTTCTTTTTTCATGGTTAATGCATACTCTAACTGTAGTTCCCAGCTTAAACCACACAACTTAAAGGAAAACTCCCTTGTCATCCCTATCTAAGAGAGAAGATCAGCCTCTGTTATATGCTCTCAATACATAATGTAGATCTCCTTTGTGGCAATATGTTTATATAACCATTTGATTAGTGTGTGTCTTTCATGAGAACAGAAACTATGTCTGGTTTTGTTTATCATTGCATCCTCAATATTAAGCAAGTGTCTAAAGAGTGGGCACTCAATAAATATTTGTTGGTTGGCTAGGTGGTGGATGGATGGATGGATGGATGGATGGATGGATGAATGGATGAACTTGGCTTCTAAACCTGGCCATGTAACTAATTAGTTACTCAGATTTTTTGAGATTCAGTTCTTTCAACTGTGAAATGAAAAGGTTAGACAAGTTGACCTTTAAGATCATTTCTGAATTTAAAGTGCTGAATTCATAAAGTGTTACTGGCAAGAGAATTTCTTTAACTGAAGGTACTGTGGAATCAAACTAAAAACTAATGTCTTGGGTTACTCTGCTATTATTTCACAAATGTTATTTTAAATTAAATTTTGACTTTGCGTGGTCTCATGCAGTAGTGATCAATCTGGAAAAACTGGTGTCCTACAACTGTTAACAAGCAGCTGGAATTGCCAAATAGCTAATACAAGTTAGAGAAATATATGCTGACAATCTAGGCAGATGTTAAATAAAATGTTATTGAGAATATTTTACACATGTTTCTTTCCCCATCCCACCCCACCCTTAAAATTGACAATATTCAAAGTAAATGGTTGATTTGATTTGATGCACGGTTAAAAATAAAATTTCCATCTTTGAGTGATGTTTAGTATATAGCATTATAATTATATTGAAATAGTTTTATTCTGGATTTATAAAATAGCCTTGTTATAACTAAATTCATAGAAATTTTATTAGATCCTAAATATATTTTCATTCAGGGTCCAATTCATAGCCATCTAATTGTGCATTTAAAAAGAAAATGCAATTTATCTTTTCACTTGACATGCTTATGAAGCACAAGATAAAATTTCCTACCTGCTCTCTTATTTAACATCTAGATCTGAACTATAATGTGCCTATAAATAAGAAATGAGAATTTTGATCAGGCAGCTTTGCTATCTATTCCAAGTAGTCTGGGAATACTTGATTGTGTAACAAATCTGAAAGTCAATTAAGTATTGTTAAGACAGTTCAATTACCATAGAATGTTTTATTATATTCTATAATCCTTTAAAAATGTATACTTTTCAATGAAGTGATGCAGCTAGAGTACTGATAAAGAGAAAACACTATATGGAAAAGTCCTTGTAAAAAGAAACTTTGTGCCCTTTTTGAGGAAACAAAGGTCCCATTGTTCCTTATGTTTCCTTTTCTAAGTGCCTGGGGTAGGCAATAGCTAACTATTCCCCAAACCTATTTCCATTTCCTCTTTGGCTCCCAGACAGACTACATTTCCCAGCCTCCCATGTGACAGATTTCTGGCCAATGGAATGTAGACAGGATGTTATATACCCCATTTCCAGGCCTGGCCTATAAAATTTTCCCATGCAGTCTTCTACCATCTTCCTTTCCATATGTTGTAGATGGCAGAGCTAGGTCTGCCTTGTTCCCTGAACACTGTGTGGGGCAAAGCCTCATATTTCCAACCAAATTATGTGCTAGCAGAAGAGTGACTATATTATCTTACTCTTCATTCTTAGTATCTCAAGTATCTGGGCACAATACACTATCAAATGTCTGACTAAAAATGTGCTATAGCTGTTCACAGTGGCCAAGACATGGAAACAACCAAAAAGCCCTTCAATAGAAGACTGGATAAAGAAGATGTGGCACATATACACTATGGAATACTACTCATCCATAAGAAATGATGACATCAGATCATTTACAGCAAAATGGTGGGATCTTGATAACATTATACGGAGTGAAATAAGTAAATCAGAAAAAAACAAGAACTACATGATTCCATACATTGGTGGAACATAAAAACGAGACTAAGAGACATGGACAAGAGTGTGGTGGTTACCAGGGGTGGGGGGAGGGAGGACATGGGAGGGTGTGAGGGAGAGAGGGGGAGGGGGAGGGGCACAGAGAACTAGATAGAGGGTGACGGAGGACAATCTGACTTTGGGCAAGGGGTATGCAACATAATTTAATGACAAAATAACCTAGACATGTTTTCTTTGAATATATGTACCCTGATTTATTAATGTCATCCCATTACCATTAATAAAAATTTATTAAAAAAATGTGCTATAGGTGATTATTTCTTTTCCCTCATTTTTTCTTCCTTTTAAAGGCAGAAAAGAAAAGGAGAGGTAAGAGCCTGACGTAGGACTTTTTTTTCCCAAGAAACATTTCTCCTTGCAGATATTGGGCCCATAAAATAGACTGGCTGCAAGAATGGAGAAAATACTTAGCTGAAGAAGTTTTTTACCTGTAGGCTTTTTACTTACAATAAACCTTGCTTTGAATGAGTGTTAGTACAGATTCTCATAGAAGCAGATGCCAACATGAGATTAAGCACATGAGGATTTTGCTACTTTTGCCTGTGAAGAAAAAAATAGAATGCGAACCAAAAAGGCTGGAGGGTAATCAGACCATAATGCAAGTCTGACCTCGAGTGAAGAAGAGAGAGTAGTTTGGGTGGCAGTGTTCTAGAGTTCTAGGAAAGGTTAGGCAAGGTCATCATGGAATCCTCAAGCCAAAGTTGGCCAATGGAGGAGTCTTAGTCCCTCCACAAAAAACCTACCTTAGTATCCCTGCCATGTGTCACTGGCTGGGAGTGAGCCTTGGAAGGCAAGGCCTTGGGTCAAATGTGGAGATGGATTTCAGAGCTCAGCAGCTCGGGCCTCAGTCAGTTACACTCCCAACAGTTCTTCAAAGCACATTCTCATAGACTCCACAGAGTGGTTTTTTTTTTTTTTTTTTCTGAAGCTGGAAACGGGGAGAGACAGTCAGACAGACTCCTGCATGCGCCCGACCGGGATCCACCCGGCACGCCCACCAGGGGCTACGCTCTGCCCACCAGGGGGCGATGCTCTGCCCCTCCGGGCCGTCGCTCTGCCGCGACCAGAGCCACTCTAGCGCCTGGGACAGAGGCCAAGGAGCCATCCCCAGCGCCCGGGCCATCTTTGCTCCAATGGAGCCGTGGCTGCGGGAGGGGAAGAGAGAGACAGAGAGGAAGGAGGGGGGGTGGAGAAGCAAATGGGCGCTTCTCCTGTGTGCCCTGGCCGGGAATCGAACCCGTGTCCTCCACACGCCAGGCCTACGCTCTACCGCTGAGCCAACCGGCCAGGGCCTCCACAGAGTGTTTTTTAATGGCAGCATGACTTTATCCATCTTATCTGTATATCATTTTGTTTTAATAGATGTTAGGCATGCTGAAAACATAAAAGATCAGGACCAGAATAAACTAGTTTCAGTGATAGATCTCATCATAAATTTTGTTTTTATCAGTCACCATCAGTCAATCATATAATGCTGCCCCATTGAATAGCAGCTCTTTAATCCAGTTAGTAAAAGGCGAAAGATTTATGCAATCTGAAGAGAAACCAGAGTATCTTTAATCCAGTTAGGATTTTACATTCAGCTGCTGTTAGTTATGCAGACTGGAGATAAAAAATGGTTCAACCAAGGGCCCTGGCCAGTTGGCTCAGTAGTAGAGCATTGGTTTGGCGTGTGGATGTCCTGAGTTTGATTCCCAGCCAGGGCACTCAGGAGAAGTGCCCATCTGCTTCTCCACCCTTCCCCTTCTTGCTTCTATTTATCTATCTATCACTCTCTTTTCCTCCCCTCCTGCAGCCAGGCTCAACTGGTGTGAGTTAGCCCTGGGCGCTGAGGATGGCTTCATGGCTTCCCCCTCAGGCACTAAAAAAATGGTTGCAAAGGAGCGAGGTCCCCAGATGGGCAGAGCATCGCCCCCAGTGGGCTTGCCGGGTAGATCCTCGTTGGAGTACATGTGGGAATCTGTCTCTGCCTCCATTCCTCTCACTAAAAAAAAAAAAAAAAAAAAAAAAAAAAAATAGTTTAACCAAAATCAGCATGTTTATTTTCCTGCCATATAAAAGAAGTCTGTAGTTAAACAGTGCTGAAATAGTGTAATAGCTGTACAGTGTCATCCTGGATCTAGTACCTAATATATTTTTATTTCTTCATTCTTAGAGTATGACTACCATCCTCAAAGTTACCTCATATTACATAATGGATGCTGGGGATCCAGTCATCATGTTTGTGTTCCAGTCAGGATGAAGAACAATAAATGAAAAGCATAAAATATATATGCTATCTATGCACCCCTTAAAAAATAACTTTTGCTGAGAAGTCCCACTACATGTGGACAATTTCAGCACACAACTCATTGGCAACACCTTGCTACACAGGAGGCTGGGAAATTTATTTTTTTAGCTGTACAAAAAAAATGCCCAACTCTTTTCATAGAGGAAGGAGATAAATCACTCTTTCTTCATCCCAGTCTTTTCTTGGGTTTGTTTCTGAAACGAAAATTTTTAACTAAAGAAGACTAATGACATTATCCTGACATGCCAAGGTTGCAGGTTCAATCCCCAGTCAGGGTACATATAAGAATCAACCGTTGAATGCATAAATAAGTGGAACAACGAATCAATGTTTCCCTCTCCCTCTCTTTCTCTCTCTCTCTCTTCTTCACTCTAAAAGTCAATAAATAAAATAATAAAATAAAGCAGACTGATGAGATTTTTTTTCCTTTGGTACCAGATAAATGAATTATACTTATGAAAACCATTAATCTAATTCAATTGCCTTCCAGAAATTTGCACATATTGTTCATTGGTTGCCATGTCCAAATATCTATTCACTATGTACTTTCTTTCCTCTCTGGGCAAAGTAAATTTTTGTAGTTGTTTTTCTGTTTCTGGTTTTTGTTTTTCTCATTGTATTAGTAGCCTTCTAGGCTATCTGTCCCAACCAGCTCCCTTCTCTGAGAACTATTTTCCCAGAGAAGAGTGATTCCTATGCTGAGGTTGCCAGTTCAAAACCCTGGGCTTGCCTGGTCAAGGCACATATGAGAGTTGATGCTTCCTGCAACTTCCCCCCTTCTCTCTCTCTCTCTCTCTCTCTCTCTCTCCTCTAAAATGAATAAATAAATAAAAATATTTTTTTAAATAAGAGTGACCCCTATGTCATATTTATAACTACCTAACCTATCCCTTGGTCCTTGAATATTAGACCTGGGATAGAAACTAACCCAAGCAGAGCAGACCTACTTCTCTCTTCTGAGAATTTTAACCTGGGATCAAAATCACTAATCAGTCTTCACTGGTCATTTAAACAAATGAGATGTAAATTCAGAAATAATAAGGATAGCCATCTTCTAAGTCAGTTTTTTTTAATATTTACTTATTTATTTTTAGAGAGAGAAGAGAGAGAGAAAGAGATGGACTGAGAGGAAGAGGGGAGAGAAGCGGGAAACATCAACCCATAGTAGTTGCTTCCTTTATGTGCCTTGTCCAGACAAGCCCAGGATTTTCAACCGGCCACCTCAGCATTCCAGGTCAACACTTTTATCCATTGTGCCACCACAGGTCAGGCCTGACAGAGAAGAAGGAAACAGAGATGATACAGCCCTTATATTGCTGTAGTTATATGAATTAATACAGATATTTCCCAAATGTTACATCCAAGTAGATGAACTGGAAGGACCCATAAGTAGCTGATGTACTTAGTGTCAGGTGTTTTCTAAATCACTTTTATTATTGTGACCTAAGTAATACAAATCCAGACCTTTCCCTCTATAGTCCCTCAGTATGGTATACTGGACCCACTATGAAAAATCTCTTGATTTTTTAGTGTGTTCCTCCATCCTCATCCTCATCCCCAGTGTATATTTCTTTAAGTAGTATCTGTTACTTCTTGCTAATAAGATTTATCCTGCCTGATATATGTTTTCACGGGTATTAAGGGATAAAGGTAGTAATAAGGGGTTGGGCTATTGGTTTAGCTAATTGAATTCAACTTGAGAAATCGAGTGCAATTGGGTTTTATGCTGTGCTAGATCTGGAGTTTGCACAGATGAATAAGACATGGACCCTGCTAAAGAATTTATAGTTTGTTATCATAAGTGACTCTCAACCAAACCCCAGTATTGTATATGCACATCAAGTCATATCTAGCAAGGAGTGAAGATCACTCAGTTGAAAGGTGATTCAATAGCAGAAAGAGGGAGGTGATTCCATTGATTTCTTAGAAAGAGGAAACCCTTTCAAAGTTCATATTTTCCTCTCTACCCTGTTTTTTACTGCCTCCCCTTTATTTTTCTGCACTCAGTATATAGATAGCTCCATTGAGAGGAGATAAAAAAGAATGCTATAGGAGGGTAAACAAAAGTAAAACATCTACATGTGACTAATTTTAGGTGATTTTCAAGTAAAAAAGCTCATAATTATGCCAGGCTATGAAAGTCTAAAAAGATTTGATGCACATACAAAAAAAAATATTTTTCTTAATCTTCCGTTTTCACTCTGATCTGCCTTGTTATTTAAAAAAAAGACAATGAGTCCCCTGTCTTCTGAAACATTTTACCAGCAGAAGGTGAGAAATCATATAAATTGCTGAAAATAAATGGTAACAGTCAGTAATTTATTTTATTATGGACCATTAGATTAGTGTATTTGCACGTATCATTAAGATTTATTGCAAATTCTCTAATGGAATGACAATGCTACAACGCTAGAGGTAGTCTGTCTAATACAATTAGAATGTAGAATTCTGGGGTAAAATTGCTACATATTTTCTTTGGAGGGGAAAGAATGTATCTCTTCTGTCATGAAAATACCAATGAGAATAAAGAAGCTATTCTGAATGCTTTTGTCCAATTTAACATTTTTCTGTCATAACAAAATTCTTATGAATTTCACATAAACCGGTGATTTAAAACCAGGCATCTTCAAGAGTGAATTTTTTCTTTTTCTTCTTTTTTTTTAAATGCAGATCACAGGATAATCAAGATTAGGAATATTATGATTTATTCTTTGATGGGAAAGGCAAGTGATTTATGAGTACAACTAGCAGCAGAGGCCAATGTTATGGCTCTACAAGAAATTGTAAGAGCACTCACCTGAGCAGTGCTTCTTTGCAGAAGATGAGAGCTGGAGATAGATTCAAATTCCAAAGTGGGACAGAAAAAGAGACATGTCCTTGTTCAGAGATGCACATAGGTCCATTTCAACACACAAGTTGGTTTTCAAGAGAGTTTCTGGTGCCAGATTTAGTTTTTACACCTCCATTTCCCATACTTGGAACCATTGGTCAAACACTGCTTATCCTCAATGGAAGACCTCCTTCTACTCCGTGAAATGACAAAACTCTCCCATCACTCCTTGCATTGTTGCCACAGCTCCCATGACACCTGACTCACTTCAGGGAAACCATAAAACCATATGAAAATCAAATCCATTGTAATTCTGAATCTGGAGGTTCAGGGAATAACTCCCCAAGCCTATAGTTTTAAAAACAATTTTAAAAGCAAACCTAAGCATTTTGGAGACTATTTTTAATTACGACATTAATTTAACATATTAAATATTATGTATATGTTCTAGGGAAGGTAGAAATAGAAAAAAGAGAACAGTATTTAAAAATCAGTGGTTTTAACATGTATTTAAACAGCATGAATAATTTAAATCTGCCTCCCAGTATCAGAAAAATATTCCAGAAAAATTTTCAGAGATAAATTTTGGTTATTTGAAATTTAGTGATATGATGGGTTTTAGCTATATTCAAATGGATCGTTAAAAATGAAGTATGGTTAACTCAGAGGATGCCAGAATGCCAGAGGAAAGAAAATACTCACGGAAAATATATGGTTTATTAATATTACACACTCAGAAGCTTAAAAATTTCTTTCTGTTACACTTGAAATGCCTGTGGTGCACTATATTACGGATGACGAAACAGAATGTGAAATTAAGCTAATTGCTGAGTGGTCAACCAGTTTAACTATACCAAATGGAAGATTCACTAAACTGGTTATGTGGTGTTAATTACTCTAGAGAGAGCCATTGTGGAATACATATACTTTAAAAACAATCCTGAGGCATGTAAAGCTATATTGGTCAATATTTTCTGCAGATATTCTCACAAAATATTCCAAGTAAATGACCTGGAAGGATCACAGATAGCTAGTAGATCTAGTTTCAAGTGTCTTCCTAACTAGCCTTTTATTATTATGACCTAATCAATACAATCACAACTCTTTCCCTCTCTCGTCCTTCCTTCTGGAACACTGAAATCAGAATGCAATTTAGTAGTGTTTTCAATGCCTCTTTCATCACCACCCTACCCCCTTCCACAGGGCATATTCTCAAGTGTTTGTTTACTTATTCACTTATGCATTTGTTTACCAATCTCTGGCAACCTGAGGCCAAAGACTATATGTAGTTTATCTCAGCATTCTCAGTATCTGAGATGTGGTAAATATCCTGCTAATGTTTGATAATTATGAATCTCAGTCACTTATTAGTGGTAGAACCTTGGTCAGGAAATAGAAATCTCTGAGGTTCAAGTCTCCTCATCTATCAAGTGGGGATTAACAATATTTGTTTATATTATAAAGTTATTTTTGGAACCAAATAAGATTGACAGAATATTTGATTTTTACTACATCATTATAATAATTTCTGTCTTTATTATTCTAAAAAAATATTATTCTAATTTATTATTCTATAAATTAAAATTTTTTAATTTATTGTGTTGACATGGTTTCAAGGTATCATTCAAAACCCCCTCTACCCCCCATTGTGTCCCTCATGCCCCATGCAAAGTCTCTTTCCATTCCTATTTTACCCCTTTAATCCCCACCCCCGACTTCTACTCCCCCTTTCCCACTGGGAATTGCTACCCTGTTGTATGTATATATGTGTTATGTATATATATTTGGCTAATCCCTTTACCTTCTTTGATCCCATCCTCTTGTCCCCTTCCCTCTGACAACTGTCCATCTGTTCCCTGTTAACCTGCCTTTGTTTCTATTTTGTTCCTTAGTTTATTGTGTTCACTAGATTCCACTTATAATTAAGATCATATATTTGTCTTTCTCTGCCTGGCTCATTTTAACCATTATTATTATTATTATTATCATGAATCTTCAACCATTACCCAAGAAGACTGATTGACTCAGTCCTCTCAAATGTATATGGCTGAATTTGAACCTGAAAGATGGAGCCTGACCCCTGAGATGATGACAATAATGGGTGATGTGTTTTCATTAGAAATTTTGATTTAGCAGTAAGAACCCTGTTTGTTCAAATTCAGATACAGATAAATAATGAGTATGGTTTAGGAATAATTACAGGGTAGCCACGGTTACAAAAAATGCCCTTGTTAACACCCATTGTTCTATTTAGACTTTGGGAGGTGTGCTACCACCTTTCCATAAATAGAATAGAAATTCATTCATTTCAACTCTGATCACGTGCAAGCCTCAGATCTTCTCAAGAGCAAAGGAACCGAACTCCTTTATGTAATTTAATGGTTGTGATTGACCTTATCTATGAGAAAAAGTAAGCACAGCAAAGAAGAAAGAAAGCTTATGAAAGGAGGTGGGGCTTCCTAAGATCTCCAGTAGGTGATTGTTTAGAGAAGAGTGACCCTGAGAAGCTGAACAACCTTAAGCTACTTACAGTTTCTCCTGACCACTCATACAGTTTTAGATACAAAACAAAAAAAGAGGATTAGAAGATTTATGATTAAATATGGCAGCAAAAAAATGATTTTTGAGAAAGGCCATAAGGTCAAAAAGAATGAAAGAGTAGATGACAGCAAATTAGAGATGGTCATAAATTTTTGAAAGCTGGAAATTAGATGGCTATGTGGTAACTGGCTTAACATAAACCTAAAACTTAATCATCTACAAGGATTCAAGGTCAGGTAGCAATGGCAAGAAAAAAAAATTCAAGCTGCAGAATAGCAGGAATGCACAGAAATTGGCAGCACCAGGTACTTCTGAAGGTTGAGTGGCAGAAGGCTGAAAAATAGCCAAAGCTAAGGGGAGGGGTTCTATACTAAAAACAGGATTTCTTTCTTTCTTTCTTTCTTTCTTTCTTTCTTTCTTTCTTTCTTTCTTTCTTTCTTTCTTTCTTTCTTTCTTTCTTTCTTTTATGGTTGGCAGAGTCAATTGAGACTTTATTTTGGAAAAATAAGTTGATTTGGCTTTTAGTTAGTTAGAGACATGGCTGAGAGGCAGTAAACTGTCCCACCCAAAGGGTGAGCTGATGAGCCTCAGGTGGGCCTCTTGTGCCCACTGCACCCCTGCACAACCCCCTCCCCACAGGCTCAGAGGACGGGGGGACCACTGTGGTCATTCAGTTCGTCAGGACATCTGATGACTCAAACACCTGCTTCTCATTGTGGGTCTCTATCTTCCTCACATCCATCTTCTCGGAGGAGCTGGTACTATTGTGGATGAAGGAGCCAGTGACCCCACCAGAACCCAAATTGTCCTAGAAGCACAGGCCATAGTTTAGGTTCAGACTCATCCCTCCTGAGTAGCTGCTGGTGGGCTTGGTGTAGATACTCATGTTCTGTACCCCAGCCTTCAGCTGGCTCTCCTTGCCCTCCAGAAGCTTAGGGTAGGCGGCAATCTTCAGGGCCAGGGTCAGCTTGACATTCATAATCTCCTGGTACTTGTACAACTGCCAGGCCATGTCTTGATTGGTAGTTCTCAGAGGTTTAGTTTTCTTCTGCTGTCTGCATTGCTTCTGTTTTTTCTGGGTTTAAATTTTTCATGTTTGTTCTTTGTCTTTTATGTCAGAACTGTTCTTTAAATGGAAATTCTTGGTAGTCTAAGAATGAAACAGTAAAAAGTTTAGTATAGTAGAAACTGTGGGGTTTGACAATTGGTGAACAATGGAGATTTGGGAAGGGTGGCCAGCTCAAAGAGCATGGAAGCTCCATGCTCTTTCCCTATAATGCCCTATACATCTCTCCCATCTGATTGTTCCTAAGTTATATCTTTTTATAATAAACTGTAATCTAGTAAGGAAACTGTTTCTCTGAGCTCTATGAGCAGCTCTAGCAAATTAATTGAATGCAAGGAGGGGGTCATTGGTGGATACAGGTGGGGGCAGTCTTCTGGGACAGCCCTTAACTGGTGGGATCTGATGCTATCTCCCAGTAGAAAGGGTCAGAATTGAGTTGAGTTGTAGGACACCCTACTGGCGTCACAGGGAATTGCTTGGTGGTGTGGAAACCCAGGACACACGAGAGTTGGAATTAAAATCCTAAGATGTGTTCCACTAATATGAGGAGTAAACCAAGACAGGAGATATGGGATCAAGGAAAGGAATCAAACACGAGAGAGAAGACAATTCTGCTTCACCAGGATGAAGGTGAAGGAGATCCCAGGACCATAAACTAAGAAGTGGGCCTAGAAAGCCACTGATTCCGATTGGATAGAGACGGTGGAGACATAACTTCAAACAAAAAGTGAACCTGTAGATGACCACCTGTGTTTAATTTGCTCATAGGGGATTGATGTTTCTAGCAAAGTCTTTGGGGGATGAATTAGGGAATAAAATTTAGGAAACTAGCCCAAAAGTATGCAATAATTAGCTCCAGAGAAAACAAGTTTTTTTAAAAATGTAATAATTGTTTATTTATGCATAATAGCTACAAAGTCATACTATGAACACTGAATTCGGATCTAATGTTTAAAATTGGTAAAACTGCCTGACCAGGCGGTGGCACAGTGGATAGAGCGTCGGACTGGGATGCAGAGGACCCAGGTTCGAGACCCCGAGGTTGCCAACTTGAGCGCGGGCTCATCTGGTTTGAGCAAAAGCCCACCAGCTTGAACCCAAGGTCGCTGGCTCCAGCAAGGGGTCACTCGGTCTGCTGAAGGCCTGCGGTCAAGGCACATATGAGAAAGCAATCAATGAACAACTAAGGTGTTGCAACACGCAATGAAAAACTAATGATTGATGCTTCTCATCTCTCTCCATTCCTGTCTGTCTGTCCCTGTCTATCCCTCTCTCTGATTCACTCTCTGTCTCTGTAAAAAAAAAATTTTTTTAATTGGTATAACTGTAGTGTAGGAGGGGGTAGAGTAAGTATATGTATTTTGGAACTCAGTCTGAGATAAGCAGGAAAGCTGAGGGTAAGAGTAAAAGAATATAAATGAGATCACTTTAAAGTGGAGTCAGAGCCACCATCTCAGAGGAACTGCCTTGTACCTCTCAAACCTTTGGAATGTTTGAACTGGGCTAATAACCCTTAGACTGGGCTGGACCAGCACTGTCTTCCAAACAACTGCTTCTAAAGCAAACAAGAAAGCAGACCTCCCGATGACAAGGACTGAGAATTAAGGACATTCTTTAGAATTAGCACCACCATGTATAGCTAAAGAATAACTTAGCTTATCTGTATCAATAGAAATTCCTTCCTTCTATTGATGCGATGGTTCCCCTTCTTTTTCTCATAAATACCTTTTGCTTTCACCTAATTGGAACACTATGTGGGTTTCTGCCTGAATCAGTGCCACTCAAATAGCTATCTTTGGATCTCAAATAATTGCTTGTTGCCACTCACTTTGGTCTTTTATTTTTAGGTTAACAATAGTTGCCATATTTCCCCATGTATAACACACTCCCATGTATAAGATGCATCTTAATTTTGGGGCCCAAAGTTTGAAAAAAAAATGTATTACATAAACTTATTGAACTCAAGTTTTATTCATCATTAAACAACGAGCACAAAGACAAGTGTGAAAATGAGGGAAATGCAAGTAAAAAATCTATAACCACTGTATAAGACACACCCAGTTTTTAGACCCCAAATTTTTCAAAAAATGGTGCATCTTTTTTTTTTAATAATTTTTTAAGACTTCTTTTTTTTTCTTTTTTTTTATTTATTCATTTTAGAGTGGAGAGAGAGAGACAGAGAGGAGAGAGAGGAGAGACAGAGAGAGAGAAGGAGGAGGAGCTGGAACCATCAACTCCCATATGTGCCTTGACCAGGCAAGCCCAGGGTTTCGAACCGGCGACCTCAGCATTTCTAGGTCGACGCTTTATCCACTGTGCCACCACAGGTCAGGCAAATGGTGCATCTTATACATGGGGAAATATGGTAAATCCTCAGCCTCTATAGTGAGAAATCAATAAAACATATAGAATTAGAAAAAATATATTAGTGTTGATTTAAAATAAGGAGATAAATCCCAGAAGAAAATAGTTTATATGATCAAAAGTAGTTGACTCCTAAAAGCGGGTGACATGTTGAAGGGTAGAGAAAGAGGTTATTCATTTTCATTGAAAATCTTGTAGAACCCTATGAATTTGTAGAATTATGTGATGAAAAGTAACATTAAAAAACTATTGGTAAGTCATGGGGATATAAAGTACAGCATAGGAAATATAGTCAATAATATTGTAATAACTATGTATGGTGCCAGTTGGGTACTAGACTTATCGGGGGAATCAGTTCATAAATTACATTGAACTTTTTTTTTTTTTGTATTTTTTCTGAAGCTGGAAATGGGGAGGCAGTCAGACAGACTCCTGCATGCGCCCCACTAGGATCCACCCGGCACGCCCACCAGGGGCGATGCTCTGCCCATCGGGGCATCGCTCTGTCTCTACCAGAGCCACTCTAGCGCCTGGGGCAGAGGCCAAGGAGCCATCCCCAGCGCCCGGGCCATCCTTTGCTCCAATGGAGCCTCGGCTGCGGGAGGAAAAGAGAGAGACAGAGAGGAAGGAGAGGGGGAGGGGTGGAGAAGCAGATGGGCGCTTCTCCTGTGTGCCCTGGCGGGGAATCGAACCCGGGACTTCTGCACGCCAGGCCAACGCTCTACCACTGAGCCAAACAGCCAAGGCTTACTTTGAACTTTTAACCACTACGCTGTCCACCTGAAACTAATACAAAATAATATTGAATGTAAACTGTAGTTGAAAATAAAATTTTAAATAAATAAAATAAAGCATTGCTGTGCATCTTCCACTTCTGCCCTCAGATCTAGTCTTTGCCTTGCTCCATTCTGTTGAGTATTCTGGGGAGTTGACTCATGGTGACCACACTAAAAGTCTTAGTTGAATTGACCAAACAGCAGAGGTTGGAGTGAGAGAGAAGAGTGAGACCAGGACATTCCCATCACACTTCCAGTTGAGGGGTTCACAGAGCTCTTTCTCTTCTTGTCCTCCATACCTAATGACACTAAAGTTCTACTGAGCTATCCTTGCTTATTGTGCTCACCTTTACAATTTCCCTCCACTCTGCCTACACTTTTGGAAACAGTTTTTTCATTAAAATTCTCTTCAAATTACCTAATTTGAATGTCATGTACTTCTTCCCAGGACCCTGACTAATCCAGAGCTTTAACAACATCTGCATCTAGATTGACTAGAAAATCAATAATATTTTCTTAACTTTTAATAATAATAATACATTATTATAATAACAATAGTTAACGACATGCCCATCTCTCTTCATCCTAAATCTATGAAATTATACTTTTAAGATTTATTTTTTAGAGTAGTTATAGGTCACAGCACATTTGAGAAAATAGAGAGATTCCCCTGTCACTCTGCCCACCACATATGCACACTCTCACTCATTATCAACATCCCTACCAGAAGAGTACATTTGTTACAATTGATAAACTTGCACTGACACATCATAATCACCCAAAGTCCATAGTCTACATTACTGTTCACTCTTGATGTTGTGCACTCCATGGGTTTGGACAAATGTATAATGACATGTAGCCATCATTACAGTATCACACATATTTTTTTCACTGTCTTAAAGATCCTTTGCGCTCTGCATATTCATCTCTCCCCTGACAACACCTAGTTTTACCTTTTCAAGAATTCCACATATGGTTACACTTCACATAACGACATTTCTGTCAGCAATGAATTACATATACAACTGTGGCCATAAGATTATAATGAAGCTAAAAAATTCCTGTCACCTAGTAACTTGGTAGCCATTGTAACATTGTGATGCAAAGCATTACATTTGTGTTTGTGGTGGTGCTGTCCTACCAGTTGTATAAAAGTATAGCACATACAATTATATACAGTACATCATACTTGATCATGGTAATAAGTGATAATATTACTGGCTTATGTATTTACTATACTCTTTATCATTATTTTAAGGTGTACAGTTCTACTCATTAAAAAACAAACTTTTCTGTAAAACAGCATGCCATGTTATGCCAGTAACGCCTTCATACATCTTGTAATTTACTAGGTCTCTTGATAGCATCATTTTCTCTTGTGTTTCGCTTAATCCCATGTTTTGTATAGTAACATGACGTATAAGTTTGTAGCCTGGGAGCAACAGGCCATACCATATAGCCTACGTGTATAGTAGGCTATATACCATCTCGGTTAGTTTTAAATACATTCACTGATGTTTGCACAATAATAAAACCCCCTAAAGATGCATTTCTCAGAATATTTTCCCATGCTAAATGTCATATGACAATAGTTGGAGTCATATAGCATTATAATTTGTGTTATTTTGAGGTATTTTTTTCTAGTTATGTACTCTTTATAGAAAAATTGAAAAATAAAGAAACTAATCAATATAATTTCACTAGCCTGAGTCAGTTGATAGTAATACTTTGGTGTGAAAACCCAGCAAAGTGATAATTAGGTACCTGGATAGTCTTCACATGGATATTCTTTAGGTGATATTCAATGTTTGTATAGAGAAGATGTGTAAGGGAATGGCAGAGCATTAGAATGCATTGTTGACCCACCTTCTCTTAATGTTCCCAGTAATACAGTTTCACTCCCAAAATTCTACAGTGTACAAAGTATTTCTTCCAACCATGCACACAGCTATAAGAGAAAAGCTCTGTAAATATGGTTTTCTTCATCTTGGCAACATTCCCAATGATATTTTGGTGCTCTGAAGATCTTTAACTCACCCCATTTCTTAGTCATTGGTACCCTACGATAGTGTGCATGCCTTTTTTTCAACTTTAGCACCAAACTAAGCATGGTAATAGGAGCTTACTTCAACATTGTCAGTAAGTGAGGCCAAACTAAAACATGATCTACAACTCTCCAGTTATCCTATAAAAAGTTTATCTTATCTTCACCAAAGTTTCTTTGTGTTCACAAAGAGATATTGATTTTGATTCATAGCTGATGTAAGGGTAAAAAAGAAATAAGTGTTTATACATAAATACTTTAACTTGGATGGAATGGAATAGACTATAGGTTAACAAACCCCATCAACAGAAGGCACTCTCACTGCTGTTTAACTTTATACTATTACTGCCAAAAGCACAGGAGCAATGGTGACATCTTGTGTCAGGTTAAAAAAGTTTAACAGGATTTTAATTCCCCGTGGCATCTATGGGGAGTAGTTCAGATGCGCACTGGCTAACATTCATCTTCATCTGTACCTTTTGGTTACTGATGAAATAATAAAACAAGAACATTGATTCTCAGGTGCAGAGACTGTATCTTTAAGAATTATGGGGGAAACTCCAGTTGGTATTTGACTCCTCTGTCACCTCAATAATAAGGAAACCAGGGATCCCAGTCTAGTTTTTCAACTCAGTCTTTCTACCTTTCCAGGATATCCCGGCTAAAATATATGAACTCTGGCCCTATCCGCTATCAATCTGAAGCAACCAAAGGGGAGTTGTGGATCTCTGTAATAATTACACTTAGTTATCCAACTGCTTCGAGCATTTTCCTGATCTTATTTCTTTGATAGCCTTTTGAACATCACATGACATGACTGGAACCTCTGGAGCCAAATAGATGACATATAAAATAATGCTGGCCTGACCATGCAGTGAAGCAATGGATAGTGTTGGACTGGGATGCGGACAACCCAAGTTGGAAACCTCGAGGTCACCAGTTTGAGTGCAGGATCACCTGGTTTGAGCAAGGCTCACCAGCTTGAGCCCAAGGTCGCTGGCTTGAGCAAGGGTCACCCGGTCTGCTGTAGCCTCCCCCCATCAAGACACATTTGAGAAAGCAATCAATGAACAACTCAGGTGCCACACCAAGACTTGATGTTTCTCATCTCTCTCCCTTCCTGTCTGTCTGTCCCTATCTGTCTCTCTCTCTCTGTCTGTGTCACCTCTCTCTCTCTCTCTCTCTCTCTCTCTCTCTCTCTCTCACACACACACACACACACACAACATTTTTTAAAATGCTGAAAGCAGACATCTGGGAAGCCAAGTCTTTTGTTTCATGTGCTCTACATGAGCGTGATGGTTCTTAACTCTGGCCACACAAAATCACCTGGGGAGCTTATAAAAATATCAATACCCGAATCTAGCCCAGAGCAATGGAATTAGAATTTCTGGGATTTGAAGGCTGACATTTTTTTAAAGCCCCCAGGTGGCACTAGCATGTATCTTTCACCTGCTTCTCTTGTCCTTGAAACCCATACATCATACTGTAAGGAAGCCCAAGTCACATAAAAAGGCCATATGCATATGCATCCTTGTGTTTAAAGATACAGGCCTTAGTATAAATCTCTGATTACTCTGTATTAAAAAAAAACTAAAAAATCTTAGAAGTATTGAATCAGAGAGCATCCTTTTAAATATATATATAAATGTGTGTGTGTATATATATATATATATATAGTGAGAGAGATTTAAAATCATTTCATTTTTAATAATTAGAATAATTTAATTTTTATTGAAATGTTACAGGCCCTGGCCCATTGGCTCAGCAGTAGAGCATCAGTCCAGCATGTGAAAGTCCCAGGTTTGATTCCCGGCCAGGGCACACAGGAGAAGCACCCATCTGCTTCTCCACCCTCCCCCTCTCCTTTCTCTCTGTCTCTCTTTTCCCCTCCCGCAGCTAAGGCTCCATTGGAGCAAAGTTGGCCCAGGCACTGAGAATGGCTCCATGGCCTCCACCTTAGGCGCTAGAATGGCTCCAGTTGCAATGGAACAACAACCCAGATGGGCAGAGCATCACCCCCTAGTGGGATTGCTGGGTGGATCCCAGTCAGGCGCATGCGGGAGTCTGTCTGACTACCTCCCCGCTTCTCACTTTGGAAAAATACTCCAAAAAAATGTTACTGAAGGGGAGCAGAATGTGCCACCCTAAAATGTGCCACTTTGGCATGTAAATCATTTTCAGCTAAAGCAATCAAGACCCAGCAGACTCAAAAAGACACTTTTCCCTCTCCCTTAGCTTTATTTTTCTTTAACAAACTGTTTAGGAATATAGCTATATGTGGTAAGAGCATTTTGTTTTTAATAAAAGAGAATGTTCAGGAGAGCAGTTATTTTGGTGAGAGAAATAGAAATCATGAAGGGAGCCCAGACATTAATGTTCCAGCCCCTGTGTGTTTACACATATTTTAGTGTTCCTCACATTTTACATATATATTATATATTACATTTATTACTTCATATACTAAGTATATTTTGTAATAATAATTTAAGATAAAAATATATTTTCTGTCATAGTATTGTGGGGCAAATTTTTAAAAGATCTTAAGACCAATTGATTTTCCTTGAAAAATTAAGACTTTGTAGCCCTGGCTGCATGGCTTGGTTGGTTGGAGCATCTATTCTGATGCACAAAGGTTGTGGGCTTGATCCCTGGTCAGGGCACATACAGGAACAGATTAATGTTTCTGTCTGTCTCTTTCCCTTCCTCTCTCTCTCTTTTTCTAAAATCAATAATTAAATATTTTTTTTAATTGTAAACATTAAGAAAGACAGACCAAGTGAAGTCTGAATGCTGGTGCATTCCTCCAGCTAACCTTGAGAGCAGCCCTTATTAGCTGATACACCTTCCAACCCAACTCCAAACACCTCAAAATTACTAAACTGACTCATGCTATCTAGCAAGCTCCATGCCACCAGAGAAGATAATTTGCCACACTTTGTAACCACTTTGAGAGTTTATCTTTTGATTCTCCATGACAAATCTTTAGTCTCTGGAACATTAGACAGTCATTTTTCAAAGACTAAGAAAATAATGACGATTATCAGCAACTTCCTGTCATTCTTTATGTCCTTGATATTATAAGAAGAGAGTTCATAAAAGGGTTTGGGAGTATTGGAAAAGATTTTGGGGGCTTGGATTTATAACTGGGAGTTTTATTTCAGAGTATAATTCCTTGTATTTTTATGATTTTTTAAAGGAGAAATGGAACTATCTGACATGGTTCTGATTTTGTTTTAAATCCTCTTATTTTCACATTAGCCTTATAGTCAGAGAAAGTGATGAGGAAGGGGGATGGGGAGAAGGAAGAATGAGAAGAGAGGAAGAAAAGGAAATGTGTAAGAGAAAGCAGAAGTAGAGAGAAGGAAGAAGTGAGGAGAAGAAGTGGGGAGGAGAAAGGGAAGTGAAGAGGGCAAACGGTAAGTTGGGAGGAGTAATGTGAAATGGGGAGAGGAAGGAGAAAATAAAGGAGAGGAGGGGGAACTGTGGAGGGGAAAGTGAGTGTGAGAGAAGAGAACTGGAGAGGAGAAAAAGAGGAGGAAAAGGAGGAGAAAGTTACATGGTACGAACAACAACGTTTCCACACGCACTGCTGGATGATTCCCATAAAGGTCACCTCATTTATTCTCACAACAACTTTATGAAGGAGGTCGGGAAACTCCAGGCTCAGTAAAGATAGAAGCTTTAAAATGACAGAGCCAATAGTGTTTAGATTTAACTCCTGGTCTTTCTGACTCTGAAATTAAACTCTTTCTAAGTGTCCACCTCTAGAAACTGGAATTACAGAACAAGGCAATGTACCAAGGAGCAGGAACCTGGAGAACAGTGACAAGTTGGGAATCCCAAATAGGTAGACATCAAAAAGGTTCATCTCACTAAAATGAAGAGTATTTGATATTATAGACTAATCTGGCTAGCAATTTTATTGAACTGAAGGTACACACACAAATGGAACACACACTTCTCAGTACCCAAGAACAATTCATTAAATAAAGTGTGAAGAACCTTTAAAAAAAAAAAAGCAGCAGCTTTATCTAAAAATCTAAAAGGCAAGGAAAGTAAAATTAGATGTAGACTTTTAAGAAAACAAATTTCTACTGATTCACAGAAAAGGCAATCACAGAAGAGATTGTTTCAAGGAAGTTCTGAAAATATAGTTCTATTTAATAAGAATACTATAATACCACTTAAGACTAATGTGGGAAAAGAACTAAAGAAACAAATTTTGCTATGAGCTCAGGTGTTCAAAAGTATTTTAAAAATGGCCACACAACCTTTCCAGCTCGATGTGACTCCAGCGAGGGTTTCAGGCATCAAAAACAATGTAAACATAACACAGACCCTGGGGCCAAAGCTGCAACTAGGAGGACTGAAGGGTTCTCTTAGTTCTTTCTTGTGCCCCTACCAGAGAGCCTCGGTTGTAGGTTGAGAAATTCCCATATAGTTGTGGAGAAGTCCAGGAAAAAGAAATGGTATCTAGTGGCTCAGTGGTCACTGGTGTCCAAATCTTAAGTCAAAGGAGAAAAGGGAATTCTTGACCTTTCTACATGTTACATCCCAGGTTCCCAATCCAGGCAAACAGTTGGGGATTCAGAAAATGCCAGGAATATGAGCATGCTTTCACTATCCAGGGTCCTGCCAGGAAACAGATGGCACACTCCCATGGGGTAAGTGAGAAGGGTTTAATGAAGAACTCTCTCTAAGGGTAAGGTCAAGGCAAAGAAGAATGCGGAGTAAACCCAAAGGGGAAAACAAGAGTGACTAATGAAATTATTCAAAAATATGAGTATATGCAAAGATTTAGCTACAAAAATATTCATCACAGCATTGTTTATAAAAGCAAAAATGTGGAAGTGACCTAAATGTTAGATAGGGGAAAATTATGTTATACCCACATGAGGGCAGAGATAATCTTACTTATTTTGGTACATAAACTGCAGCAATTAGAATAATGCCTTACATAGAAAACACCCCTTAAACACTAAAAATGCTAGTGTGGGGTTATTTATGGACATGGAAAGATGGTCATAATTCAGTTTTTAAAAAAACAGGTTACAAAATAATGTGGTAGTAATCTCATTTTGTTTGATAGCTAGCTACATAGATACAGGATGCCGTTTTGGAAAAACGCACATGGAGATAGTTAGAGTGATTAATGATGCTCTGAGGGAAACTGTGTTTTGTTTTGTTTGTTTTATGATTGTGCTTCATTTTTTGATTTTCCTGTAATGAATACAAATTGCTTTTGTAATAAGAAAATACATCTTTTATTTTCAAGTTTATTTATAAAACACTAGTTATTTTCTGGTGTTTTCCTTTCCCTTCCCTGTATCATCTCTTGCTCCATAACCTTGAGAGTGGCAGCAGATGGCTGGGCAGGCATGTGGATTGAGGAGAGGGGAGGGAATCCCACCATATGGGAGTCATGACTCACAGCTTTCACAGCTTATGGAACACCAAGGACCAAAATACAGAAGAGTGGCAGGGGCCTAGAAAAACCTCCTCTTCTCAAGGCTTAAATCCTAAGAAGCTGAGAATTATAGTATATGCTGAAGATGACTTTAAAACGTATTCTTGAGCTACATGAAAAGCAAGATGAACAAGCAGGGAAGAGCATCACTACCAAGGAAAGATGTCACATTACCAGATAGCAAAGAGGAGAAACAGTCCATTTCAAGTTTGCTTTAATGTCAATTATAGATAAAGTCTTCTCCTTTTCTCTTTCTTGGCCAACATCACCACCACCGTCATCATCATCATGACCACCATTATCATTGTCACCTCCTCCAAAACCACTACCATTATAATCATCACCATTCCACATAGTAAACATCCTAAGATTAAATATGTAAGTATGTTTTATCCTTGTATGTACACAGTCACATTTAGCACATGATCCTACATAGGATGAACATAAACTGAATTGACAAGGCCAAAGGCATTCTTATCAAATGAGTGGATAACATGATGCTGATAGGCTGGTAGGAAGACTTAGTGTGTGTGTGTGTGTGTGTGTGTGTGTGTGTGTGTGTGTGTGTGTGTGTATCTTGAGAAGTTCATAAACTTTTTTAAGCCAGTATTCCAAAAGGTGGAAACTTTTTAGCCATGTAACCGCCAGTATATTTATATATGTTTTTACACATTTTATACATGTACTACTATAGTATAACATTGTACATATGATCAAATGCACATAAAACAAGATTAGAAATGTTGCTATGAAAAAAGGTAACATTTGTTTTCCACACCTCAATGGATCATTTTGGGGTTTGCACACCCTGCATAGGAAACCAGTGTCTAGACGACAGACTCAGAATCAGACGTTCTTAAAACAAATCTACAAAGGTGGTTGTAACCAACAATAGGCAATTATATATAGATGAACGGATGAATGTCAAACGTTGCATTTGAATTCCCAAAATGAGTCCACTTGAGGAATTTAATATACACTCTTGTAATACCAACACATCACCACCACATGACCTGTAGCTCTGATAATTGACTATGGGTAGACTGAACAATAAGCAGCACTTAAAGAAAAGCCAACATTGACAATTATTCAAATGTACCAGATGGTGCCTTGTTCTTGCTACTATCACTATTTAACATTGTTGTATTATATTAGTGTGTTTTCTTTTTAGGAATTTCTTGAAACAAAATAAAGTTTTAGAGGGCAGAAGCAACATGTACTTGCTTCCATCACTTTTGGAACCTGCTGAGATACCCAGTCAACCAGAAATTCTTCGGCACCAGCATTCTAGCTCTGGGTTGCCCCTGCAGAAGGGGAGGAAAGAAGGGCCATCCTTGCTAGTTCACCAGTGTGGTTCCTTGCACATCTGGACGTTCATGTCATAATTTCACATCAAGTTAAGGAACTTTTGCAAAAACTGCCACCCCGAAGGGTGAGCTTGGGGCAACCACAGCGTGTTCTGGGTAGAATAACCTTCTGACCACAGCAGTTTTATGGAAGATTGCCATGTGACAGACTAGAGAGAACAAAGGCTTTGGAGTGGGATTTGGGTGGAATCCTTCATCTGCTGCCCATTGGCTTTGTGACATTTGGTAAGCTACTGAACTTCTTTATTACAAAAGGCCGTTAGTAAAATGCCAAAAGACTCTTTAGTCTGATTAAGGGCTCCAGAAATAATATTTATAGAATAGCAGGCACAGGAGCCAAGCTTGCCATTCACTCTGTCATGCCTGTGGATCTGAATACCTGAAACACTTCCTTAAAATACAGTATTTCTTTCCTAGAGAGTCAGATGGCATAAGCCTGACTTTATTGTTATTCCATAATTCCTGCCACTGGGGAATCTGTATTCTTATTATTAAACAAACTTAGCAATCTTTGCACCAACAATTATTTACCATTATTGTGACCATTGTCATTACTTCTTTGTTCCTTTCTGCTCACCCCTGCATCACTACTCCAGGGTGCCACAGTTATACAGTCTGCCTACTTTCTTCACCAAAGGCTCTGCATTTTCTACTCCACTTCCCTCCTCCCACCCTCACTCCCCAGTCAACCTGCTCTCTGCCATCTGTCGAGTTGGAAAGGCCCGAGTTGGAAAGGCCCGGGTGGATGGATTCACATGAAGGCTTGGAACTGATAGTGCCTTACTGTGTTATGCAGGCCAGAGATATTTCACAAGAAGTGGTATAAGCTAGAGAAATTCATCCTAAATAATATTAGCAGCCCTATTCCAGTGGGAGATGTTTTGAGGAGAGGGATTTCCCAACTCTTGCCATTGTCTCATTGTCTACTTGCTGATTCATTTGCATGTGTAGAGGAATCACGGAAAGCTCTTATTAAAATGCAAATTTTGCTTCTATCAACTGTATCCATGGTGGGCCAGAGAATCTACCCAGAGAACAAGCTCCTGGGTAATCTAATGCTGGTCCAAAGACATTTTGAGTACCAAGAAATGGATAATGGTGAAGAAAAGCAAGCTACATCCTTAAATGCTTAAAAATTACCAACACCCCTCAGCCTAATGTGATCATGAATGTCTGGATTCTCTTGATTTAGTAAAGCACCAAGAGATAGGTCTGTCAGTGTGCACACATACACACACAAGCACACAAACCCACAAACACCAAATCAGCATTTTTCAACAACCTCGACAACTTAAAAATCATTACTTTCTGCAGGAAAATAATGACAAAGAGCTCCAAAATTTATTGTTAGAAGCATGAATTAGAGCAGAATTTGCCACCTCAAAATGTGCTTCTTTGGAGATTGATTATTTTGGTCTTGATTAATTTTAAGAAACAGCAAACATGGGAGAAGCTCTGAAAGCCAGGGAAATCTCTGCCTATAAGGGTATCTCCCTCACTATGGCCTGCCTTCACTATCACTGAAGAAGGCATGGGTTTAAGTCTGCATAACAATGATACCTTTGTTACTGTGCTTTTCCTGCTCACTTCCCTTAACTGACTCTCCAATCCCAACATCATCTTTTGTCTTTAGCTGAAGGTGGTAAGTAAGGTAATGGCTTCTGCTATTTTAGGCAGTTTTCCCGAGTCTCTCCCATGTATACATATTCTTAAACTTTAATTTGTTTTTCTCCTGCTAATCTGTTTCATGGCAATTTGATTATGAGACCATTCAGAAGAACCTTGAAGGGAAATTTTTCCTCACCTACAAGCTTTCTATCCAGTTACTTAAAAATTATATGTTGCCTGACAAGGCGGTGGTGCAGTGGATAGAACATCAGACTGGGATGCAAAGGGCCCAGGTTCAAAACCCTGAGATCATTGGACTCATCCGGCTTGGGTGTGGGCGCCAGCTTGAGCGCAGGGTCACTGGCTTGAGCGTGGGATCATAGACGTGGCCCCATGCTTGAGCCCAAAGGTCCTTAACTTGAAGCCCAAGGTTGCTGGCTTGAGCAAGGCATCACTCACTCTGCTGTAGTTCCCCCACCCCGTCAAGGCACATATGAAAGCAATCAGTGAACAACTAAGGTGCCACAATGAAGAATTGATGCTTCTCATCTCTCTTCTTTCCTGTCTGTCTGTCTGTCCCTTTCTGTCCCCCTCTGACTCTGTCTCTGTAAAAAGAAATTATATCTCAACAACTTATAAAAGATAGAGGTAAATGTGCTCATTTTACACATGACAAGAACATCAACTTAAGTGTTGAAAAGACCAGCACTCCTGAAACAATGAAATTCCCATTAGCCCTTGTGCCACAGTCAGCTCCATAAATAGAAAAGGCTTTGAAAGCATTCAACTGGCTACTGCTGTTAATGTTCTGTGGGAAGTTGAGTACAATGTGAAACAATGAAATACTGAACGTGAGAGCTGGGAACAATAGAGCATAGTCCTGGTGTTCTGGAGTTTGAGCAGTAACCTATTTGTAAACCTAGAAGGTCTCTACAAAGCAGCCACTGGCTGGTCTAATAGGTTACAGGTGCAAACTATATAACTGCAATTGATTTGAGGAAGACAAGCTCCACCTTGGCTGTGTAACCACATAGAAACTTCATTTCTGTAATGGGACCCTTTCTCCTGTCTTTCCTTTTGATGCAAACCGGCTCCTCCAGCCCGCTGACTCACCTGCCTCCTTCTCTCTTGCATGTCCACTTCCTTAATCATTAGCCCCCCAGGACAATGGGGTCCTAGTTGGCCTCAGATTATTTTAGGAACAAAGCCTCTGGTCTGCTGACCACAGAGGCAGAGTTTCGATCAAACTAGAGATAACATCTAGGCCTCAGTTGTGTTCCAGCTTCAGACCCAGAAAAGCCCCAAAACCAGATGAAGCTACAACATGGCTGACACCAGGACCAGATGCACTGATCAACCCTCCCTACCCTGGTGCCAACCAGTCAGTAAAGACCACAACCCCGACCGTGACCCTACCTCCCTTAGTCACCATGATTACTGACCTTCCCCTATATAACCCATCCCCTAGAAGCCATCGGGGAGCCAGGTTTGAGATTAGCTAGCTGCGTCTCCGGGTGTGGGCCACTTCCTGAAAATAAACCCTTACTCTCTTTGCTGCAAACTCCTCTTCATGTCTTATTGGGCTCTGATGGCTGCAGGCAAATGGAGCCTTTCAGTCTAGTAACAGGAGGGTGAGTGTGAAGCTTCTACAGACACCGATTTCCAGGGTTACAAACATATCACTTGATTCTTCAGCTCCACACATCATCTAGGAAAGCCAGTGTTGGCACTTGCACACATCCAAAGTCTCTTCCTAGGGCGGCTAAAACTTTCTGGAACAAGATGACAATGTTTGTTTACAACCCATTTAAAACTGCCATCACTTTCGAGAAGGCCTGGGCTGTGCCCCTGATCTAGAGTCCACCTCGTCCCTTCCATAGAAATGGGGAGCCTTTCTCCTCTCCCTGGAAACCTGGATTTTTAGCCTTAAGCTGCTGAGCTACCAGGCTGAGGAAAACATCAAGCAATGTCAGCCAGAAATTTTCACTGTCTCTGCAGTTCTCCTTGTGCCTGTGGGAAGATATTATACTCAACCTTGTACAAGGCTAGTCTTCTTCATATGTTCCAACTCATTAGATTTTAACCTCTGGTAACATTTTTAACTGGAAAAGACCTCTGTCTTTTCTAGTTCTAAGTTAAAACATCATGGGACAATTTTGTAGTTTATATATGGTATTAAATACATCGCTCAGATTTATTTTTCTTTTGGTTTTTTTTATTTTTTTAAATTAATTAATTTATTTATTTTATAAATAAATTTTTATTTTAATGGGATGACATCAATAAATCAGGGTACATATATTCAAAGAAAACATTTCCAGGTTATCTTGTCATTTAGTTCTGTTGCATACCCATCACCTCAAGAGAGATCATCCTCCGTCACCCTCTATCCAGTTTTCTTTGTACCCCTCCCCCTCCCCCCTCCCTCATTCCCTCCCCCCACCCCCCGTAACCACCACACTCCTGTCCATGTCTCTTAGTCTCGCTTTTATGTCCCACCAATGTATGGAATCCTGCAGTTCTTGTTTTTTTCTGATTCACTTATTTCACTCCGCATAATGCTATCAAGATTTCACCATTCTGCTGTAAGTGATCCGATGTCATCATTTCTTCTAGCTAAATAGTATACCATGGTGTATATGTGCCCTATCTTCTTTATCCAGTCTTCTATTTTTTTTTACAGTGATTAAAAGCCTTTAAGCAAACTCTTGGCCAATACAGCAAGAATCCATAAAAGAGTAGTGTCCTTAACATGTTCACCAAGTCCAAGTTGGCCCCATCACCATGCCAAATCCCTGAAAAATGCAACCCAACCACAGTTCAGTCTGTTAAGAGCTGTCACAGGGAGCAGGATTCCAGGAAAAGTCCACATCCAGGAAAAGTCCGCATGGCACTGGAATTGTTGTCACCATTCTATACTTTGCAGCTCATGTCCAAGTCTCAATGACCACTGCTTCTAGCTGGTAATGATTCAGGTAGACTGGAAAAGCCATTTGCAGCATGCGTGGATATGGAGCTTCTGTTCTCATCTGCCAGTCTCAGTGTGGCTTCTTCAGTGTTCCTTGGTTGAAGAGTCCCTTTCTCTTGTGTTTTAACTTTTGGTTGACCTATAAAACACATACAGAGAAAGTGCACAAATTATATGTGAACAGCTCAGCAACTATTCACAAACTGATCACATCCTTTAAATCGGTATGGAGCACTGAAGCATCCCAGAAAGCCCCCTTTGTGTCCCTTTTCAGTCACTGTAACCTTCCCTTCCCCCAGAATGACGATCCTGACTTTTAACACTCCATAGATTAGTTTGGCATATTTTCAAATTTTAAATAAAATTCTAAAAACTGACTTATTTTTGAGATATGAAATTAAAAGCTAATAATATTAATACCAACTTTTTAAAAGTTCATTCTTTTTATGGGAATTTGACAATTCTAAAATTAAAGTTCTTCTTTTAGTCCAGTCCAATTGCTATGGACTAGACTTTGTCATCCCAGAATTCACATGTTGAAGCCCTAACCCCAACATGACTGTTCTTAGAGACAGAGCTTTTAGGAAGTAATTAAGGATAAATGAGTCATAAATGTAGATCTCTAATTATATTTTATTGTGGCCTTATAAGAAATAAGAGAGTCTCTCTCTCTCTCTCTTTCTTTCTCTCTCCTGGAAGGGCACAGCAAGGCTACCATCTGCAAGCCAGGAAGAGAGTGTTTACCAGGATCTGAATCAGCTAGCGCCTTGATCTTAGACTTCTTAGCCTCCAGAACTGTGAGAAATAAATTTGTTATTTAAGCCACCCAGTCTGTGATGTTTTATTATGGCAGCCAAGCTGACTAATACATCCATTCTTTTTAAAATGTATTTCACTTTTTGTCTGCCTGCAGTAGCGCAGTGGATAGAGCATTGACCTCGAACGCTGAGGTGGCTGGTATGAAACCCTGGGCTTGCCCGGTCAAGGCACATACAATAAGCAACAAGCAAGCAATGAAAAGTAAGTGAAGCAACTATGAGTTGATACTTCTTGCTCCCCCTCCTCTCTCTCTGTAAAATCAATAAAATATTTTCTTAAAATGTATTTCATTCTTTGAGTAATCATTAATCGCTGTATGCCAGCCTGTGCATTCAAAACAATGCATTGTTTTGGCAATATTAAGAGAAGCTAGCACATAAAATTATAATTTCATACTGCCCACTAACAAAAGTGGGTTTGTTAGATAAACACATGAGCCCATGTGCTAAGTGCTGAGGTGCAAAGATAAAAAGGCCAGACCTCTTTCTTCTGTGAAATGCACACTTTACTTGGGAAGTTTCCATTATTCCAAGTCAATGGCAGATATGGATGGTCTCTAATGTAGATATAGCTGTCCTGACTTTAAGGCAATGCAACAAAAAGCCCTGTCCTTGCCACTGCCTTTGAAATCAGGATGGAAACTGCAGTGCCTCTCACTAAAAGTAGACATCCAACATGTGTTGTTGATTAAAGAGGCGGCTGGAGGATATTGAAGTGTAGCTGGAGCAGAGCGAGGTGCCAAAAGGTGGCTCACTTTAATTAACACTCTGTTGGGAAGAATCAGGCTCCCAGTGGAATCACCCAGAGTGCCCCAAGAGAGAGCAGTGATTCTGTTTGCAAGGCAGTGTGACAAGAAGCATTTCCACTGAGTCATATTTTCAAAAGCCATCATTTCCTTCTCCTGTAAACAAATGCCAATTAATATGTAGGATGTGACTTTCATAGAGCTGAGTAAAAATAAGAGGGCAACCACGTAGCATGCAATTTGCCACTTGAGCTTTTCATTTACAGACCTATTGCATGCCACCTGTGTTGGTGAAAGAAACAAGAAATAATTAAAAAGGTAGGCTAATGGGGAGAATAGATGTTAGTAACATCAGGGTCCTCCTCATAGCTCAAAAGGCACTGTTTGTTATACTGCATCCAGATATAAAACAAATGTTCTGTGTCCAACATAAACTATTTAGACTGAACACCAGCCAAATGAAAGCAGCTGCCACTAGATTAAAAAGTCATTTTCTCAGCCAACTCAGATTAAAAAAAAACAAAAACATTTTATGAACATATTTCTTCAACTCAAGCAGATTTTTGTTATTCTGTGTTTCAGCTGCACATAGAAATAAAAACATCATCTCCTTGCATTACTATTTCCTAGAAATTTAATTCCAGATAAACAGATGGTGCCAAACTAAAAATATTAGTAGAGTATTATCTGTAAAATTCAAACCATATTAGTATATGTTGTCTTTAGTCTTTTTTTCAACAAAGAAGTTTCTTATTCCAAATTTATTACATCAAAATATAGCTAACATTTATTTTCCAGAATGTTGAATAGGGGCAGTTGGCATTTCTCTTATGTCCCCTCTGTTTATGGGCTATTGACAAGAAATAGCCTTAAAACATATTGTACCTTCTTTATTCTAGGCCCTGGGATAAATCTGAATACAAATTTTAAAAGCTACAAATTGAAGTTAGAATTCTCTTTACAGGTTGATTTACTTGCTATTCAAGGCTTGGGCACATTTTGTGTACCTGAGTTCCAAGTTCTTTTTTTTTCTTCTTTTTCTCGAGAGAGGCAGGGAGAGAGAGACAGGAATATCGAGCTGCTCTTGTATGTGCCCTTACTGGGAAATCGAACCAGCCTGGGATGACACTGCAACCAACCAAGCTATCAGACCAGGGCTTTGAGGTTCCAAGTTCTAAACAGCCAACATTAATTAAATGCAAAGAAGCAAATAAAAAAGAAAAAGATGGGCACAGCAAATAGCTGAAAGATAAGTTTCCCAAGTTCCAATAATAAGTAAAACAAATTAAAGCAGTCCTTCCAATGACTCAGTGAAAGTTCTCCCCCAGGGCCAACAGTTATAGCAACACTGGGAACCAATCAAAAAACTCTGATTCAAAGCATGGATCAGATTAGAGTGCTGCCTTTTTGCAAGCTTACTACACGGCATATATCAGTTCAAACCATGTGAAATAGCCAACCTTCAACCTGTTTTGACCATTATATATTTCAACTTAATACTGAGATGGCGGCCTGACCGGGCGGTGCACAGTGGATAGAGCATCAGACTGGGATGTGGAGGACCCAGGTTTGAGACCCCGAGGTCACCAGCTTGAGCGCAGGCTCATCTGGTTTGAGCAAAGTTCGCCAGCTTGGACCCAAGGTCGCTGGCTTGAGCAAGGAGTTACTTGGTCTGCTGTAGCCACTCCCCCGCCATCCGTCAAGGCACATAAGAGAAAGCAATCAATGAACAACCAAAGTGTTTCAACGAAAAACTGATTGATGCTTCTCATCTCTCTCCGTTCCTGTCTGTCTTGTTCCTTTCTATCCCTCTCTCTGACTCTCTCTCTGTCTCTGTAAAAAAAAAAAAATACTGAGATGGCTTTCCAGGGCCACTTCATTTTTAACTATGTCCCTAGTACAAATCAAGAACATTATTCAATAAATATAATTCACAGTGCATATCTGATATCAAAAGTCTGTTGTAATACATGTTAAGCATGAAAAAATTGAGTCTACTGTAGCCATCAGCATTTGTAAATATGAGTTAACTAGTTCAAATAAATAAATAGATTTGGGATTATTTTTCTGGGAAATAGAAGAAGGCCAAGCTCTTTTTGGAAATATATTGGTAGCCTTATTAACACTGTTAAAATATTTATATTACCCAAAGCAATCTATAGATTCAATGCAATTCCTATCAAAATACCAACTACATATTTCACAGAACTAGAACAAATAATCAACAAATTTATATGGAACCACTGAAGGCCCCAAATAGCTACAGCAATCTTGAGAAAGAAGAACAAAGTTGAAGTAACCATACTACCTGATATCAAACAATATTACAAGTCCATAGTAATCAAAACAGCATGGTACTGACATAAAAACAGACATACAGATCAATGGAACAAAGTAAAGAGCCAAAAAATATACTCAAACCTATACAGCCAATTAATTTTGACAAAGGAGACAAGCAAATAGAATAAGGTAAAGACAGTCTATTCAATAAATGTTACTGGGAAAATTGGAATGATACATGCAAAAAAAGAAAAAGAAAGAAAAAGAAATTAGACCACTTATTTATACCATATAGAAGAATAAACTCAAAATGAATTAAAAACTTAAATGTAAGACTCAAAACAATTAAACTCCTAGAAGAAAACATGGGTAATAAAATGTCAGACATTTCTCTTACTAATATTTTTACTGATATATCTCTTCAGGCAAAGGAAACAAAAGAAAAATAAACAAATGGAAATATAGCAAACTAAAAAAGTTTTTGCACAGCATAGGAAACCATCAACAAAATGAAAAGACAACCCACTGAATGGGTGAACATATTCACCAATGATACATCTGATGAAGAGTTAATCTCCAAAATTTATAAAACAACTCAACACGAAAAAAGCAAACAATTCAATTTAAAAATGGACAAAGGGGTTGAATAGACACTTCTCCAAAGAGAGCATACAGATGGCCAATAGACCAATGAAAAGATGCTCAATGTCACTAATCATCAGAGAAATGCATATTAAAACCACAATGAGATATCACCGCACACCTTTCAGAATGGCTATCATCAATAAATCAGCAAAAACAAATATTGATGAGGATTTAAAGAAAATGGAACCCTCTTGCATTGTTGGTAGGAATGCAGATTGGAGCAGTCACGAGAGAAAACAGTATAAAGATTTCTCAAAATATTAGAAATGAAACTGCCTTATGACCCAGTAATTCCACTTCTGGATGTATATCCAAAGAAACCCAAAACACTAATTCAAAAGAAATATTCAAACTCTATGTTTATTGAAGCATTTTTAGAATAGCCTAGTTATGGAAGCAACCTAAGTATCCATCAATAGATGAATGAATAAAATTGATGGTATATACAGTGGCATATTACTCAGCCATAAAAAAGAATGAAATCTCACCTTTTGTGACAGCATGGATGGACCTAGAGGATATTACACTTAATGAAATAAGTCAGTCAGAGAAAGACAAATAAGAAATGATTTTACTTATATGTGAAATCTAAAGAACAGTATAAATAAACCAACAAACCAGAAACAGACTCATCAGACTCATAGATACAGAGAACAAACTGATGGTTGCCAATTGGGGGCGGGTGGGGGACTGGCTGAAAAAGTTGAAGGGATTGAGAAGTACAGATTGGTAGTCACAAAACAGTCATGGGGATGTAAAGTACAGCATAGGAAATGTTAGTTTAGTATTTAATTAGCATAGGAAATATTAGTATGGCTGTATTAGTTTCAGGCATACATAGTTGCTTCTCTATGTACTTTGACCAGGCAAGCCCGGGGTTTTGAACCAGCGATCTCAGTGTTCCAGGTCAACATTTTATCCACAATGCTACCACAGTTTAGGCACACATATATTATATATATTATATACCTTTTTCCTTTCTTTATAAGACTCTGGGGAAGGTGCTGTTCTAGTTTTCAGTACTATAAGGCCTTAGCTTTGTGAAAAAGAAAGCCGTAATTGATTTTGGAGGTAGAGAGGGTAGAGCACTGAATTGCTTCCCTAAACAAATAGAAAGAATTTGTGTTTCACTCCTGAGAAGAACAAAGCAGAGAAGGGGAAGAGGAGAGGGAGAGCTGAACAAGGACACATCCTGATTGATGTGAAATCATAGAGGCAGCCAAAGAATTAAGAGTCTGGATATCCAATGTTAATTTTAAGTTTGGTCCATTATAAACTAGAGGTGTACAAAATATACATTTTAACCACATGTCCAATGGCCCAAGCCAAGGCCAGAATCAAATATTCTATCCTAGAATGAACTTTTGTATGTACAATTTTATTTTACAGTATTACAGTTTTATTATTTAAAATTATAGTCCTCACTTTTTTTAAAGTGTGACATTTTACTGTGGGTACAGCAGCATCTGAGCTGAGACGGCAGCGGACTGCCCTTTCAACCATGGCAGCGCACGTTTGCAAGTCTGCACGAAATGGGCATTCAGTTTCAAGTGAAGTCAGAGCAGGTGCCCAGTGTTTTTGGCCAGCATTGACGGCATGGAGATCTTTTCTTAGTGATGTTGCCATTGATTTATTACACTCCCTGCTGAACAGTAATTGACCGTGGTCAAAATTTACCTCCTGGAGTTAAAAGTTAGGTGGACGGTGACAGTGCAATTTCACTAAAGCAGGCTCACCAACCAAGCTTTGTGTGCGGCTTAAAGAAGATCATTTCTGAATATTTTCTGGAGCAGTGTTAAGATTGTTTTTCTTGCTCTGGCTTTTTATTTCTAATATGTGTGCAGCATTTACAATGTTTCACATGATCACGGGAGATAAATTTGTCCTCAAACCTTGGATCTGGAAATGTGGCACTGGAGCAGGTAATTGGCTTTCAAGATGACAAAACTATCTCTGAATTTCCACCTGCTCTTCAGCTTTCATTGCATTCACACCAATTTCAGCATCTTCACTGGAGAAAAATGATAGAGGTATCTTTCTGGCAGGTCATGGAGAAAATACTTGCAGCTTCAAGGCACACCAGTCTGGTTTACTGCTTTAGCAGCTTCCAGCAAGTAAACTATCTTCACTGCAAGTAACCCCTGGTTGTTAATAAGCCCTGCTATGTTGTTATCATTATCTGCAAAGTACAGAATTATTAAGGATTCTCTGTCCAAATAACATTTTATAAAATATGTTATTGCTGCATTTACTTTTTGTTGGATCTGCAGTTTGGAAAGCACTGTTGACAGTACACTGTTAGGGAAAGAGTTCTTGTTTATTAAACGAGAAGTTTAGGGAAGGAGTTCTTGTTTAGTAAAAGCAACAGTGAGCTAAATGAATACTTCTTCAATTTCAATGACCCTCAGGGATTCTGATTTGGGAGTTTGCAGTATGACGACTGAGGAATTTGTGTTTCTAACGAGCTCCCAGGAGATGCAGCTGGTAGTGAGGGGCCCAACACTTGGAAGAGTTCTGAGTTCAGTAAAAACCTTGCCCTTCACCCACTATCTTGTGTTGTGGGTCTGCTTTGCTGAAGGGGTATTTATTTGCTTTTCTTATTTCATCAGTTTCTAAACTTCTTTTCATTCAGCCTTTTGTTCTTTTTTTTTTTTTTTTCCTGAAGCTGGAAACAGGGAGAGACAGTCAGACAGACTCCCGCATGCGCCCGACCGGGATCCACCAGGCACGCCCACCAGGGGGCGACGCTCTGCCCACCAGGGGGTGATGCTCTGCCCATCCTGGGCGTCGCCATGTTGCGACCAGAGCCACTCTAGCGCCTGGGGCAGAGGCCACAGAGCCATCCCCAGCGCCCGGGCCATCTTTGCTCCAATGGAGCCTCGGCTGCGCGGGAGGGGAAGAGAGAGACAGAGAGGAAAGCGCGGCGGAGGGGTGGAGAAGCAAATGGGCGCTTCTCCTGTGTGCCCTGGCCGGGAATCGAACCCAGGTCCTCCGCACGCTAGGCCGACGCTCTACCGCTGAGCCAACCGGCCAGGGCCGCCTTTTGTTCTTTTAATACTACTACTAATAAGAAGAATAAAACAGCTTTATTGAGATACAATTCACATGATATACAAGTCATCCATTTGAAGTGTCCAATCCAATGTTTTTAGTGTATCCACGAAGTTGGATCCATGATGCAACCATCATCATGATCTTAGAATATTTGCATCAACTCAAAAATAAACTCCATGTCCTTTAGCAATCACCTCCACCTCCCTCCAGCCCCTAGCAACCACTAATCTACCTTTTGTCTCTATGAATTTGCTTACTCTAGATATTTTATAGAAACAGAACTACACAGCCACCTCCTCTTCTTGTGTGCTTTCTTGATGGGACAGGAGCACAGCAGTATTTGTCACGACTGAATATGATTAGAAAAACAACTCTGTTGGGCACCATTCTTTAAGAAATGAGGCTCTGGGGGGATGACATCTCTTTCTCAACGGAGTCAGTGGCATTTGATAAATGGTTATTTGGGTTTCAAAGGTTCACCATTTACTGTTGCAGTGGGATAGACTTATTTTATATGGCCACCACCTCACCGTTTGAGAATGACCCATTCTTTCTTTTAGAGGACTCATCTTCACAGCTCCAAATGTGTGATTTGAATGACACTGGTAATCGTAATACTCTCTTTCGAACTCCCAACCCCCACGTTATGGATTGAATGTTTGTATTAGGTACAGGGGCCTTTCAGAGGTAATTAAGTCATGAGGTAGGAGCCTCATGACAATCATTGAGAGCTTGCTTCCTCTCTCTGCTCTCTACCATGTGAAAACGCAGCAAGAAGGTGGCCATCTGGAAAGTAGGAAGAGGGCTCTCTCACCAGAACCCAACCATGCTGGCACTGTCATCTCAGAATGCCCTGATCCAGTCTGTGAGAAATGTTTGTTGCTTAAGCCAACCAGTTTCTAATATTCTGTTACAGCTGTCCCAGCTGACCAAGAAACCCCAATTCTTAAGACAGGATACATGACACAAGCTTGCTTTGTCAGAAGAACTTCCCTGGACATTTTCAAATTAGCCCTAAAGGAAAGGAACTGTTTCTTTTCAGGCGTCTATGCTGGGAGGATATGAGCCCTTTAGCTGCCATCAACCAGGGCTTCAACATCTTGGTTGGAACCTGCAGAGAGAAGTAAAGATGGGGAGGGAAGGTAAAGTCTTGAGAAGAGGGGGATCTCCATCTTGTCATTGAGATTCCCAGGGCTTCCCTGGTTTTTGCTTCACTAATACTTGATTTGTTGGCTCTGGCCACTATTCTAGAAGTTGATTGGACCTAATGGCTCAGACCCAGGAACTCACAGGAAGTTAACCTTTAATGTCACCAGTCTCATTACAAATGAGGAATATGCAAGGGTTGTTTTGTGTCTATTTCTCATATCTGGTGAGTAAGCAAGCAGGTAGGTAGCCAGCTTCTGCAGTATGATTGATAAGGGTTAAGAGTCAAAAGTCCCCAAGAGAAGAAGCAGGTGAGAGCTTTTGCCACCCATCAAAATTCTCACTCTGTGTCCACCAACCTTAAAGGGATCTCAGAGGAATCAAGGATGCAAGTTGCATTGTCTCCTGCTAAGTTTCTGTATCTTTTGACATCAGAGAAAACGTATTCCTTTAACTGTATCTATGGCCATATTTCCATTAATCACATCACTGTCCCACTGAGAGAAACTGCAATGAATTATCCAAAAATACTCCCAATAAATCCTTTTTTATCTAAAGTATTTTTTGTTGTTGTTTTCTCATTTATTTCAAAAAGTTCCAACTAATACAACTGCTGATGCTGAGAAATTCAGTCATCAACCTGCTTATCTAAAGATAATGTGCTCACCATACTTTTGTGAAGAACCTAACTATATATAACTGTCAAGCAGAACACCATTAACCAGCTACCAATCCTGGAGGAGGACTCCAAAAACTTCTGCCTATCGCATCTTTATATCAGAGTTGCCAAGAAAAACACAACACAGGTGAGAACTGGAAGGAATATTTTGCTGATGTGGAGAAAAGATTGAGCAAGGTCAACTTCAACAGTGGGTGTCCATCTCCCATGGCCAGCAGGCTCCCCACGCAGACAATGAAGGGCAATTGCTCTATGTACACCCCTCTAGTGCCACAGCAGAAGAACCCTGACCCCTACCATTGGAGTGTGAAATACTGAAAGCTGGGAGCTTGCCTTTGAGCCACTGACATACATGATTAAGCAGAATGAAGGAACATTCATTGAACATGACACAGGGCAATAAGCCCAGCACAAGCTGTGTAAGCTCTTATCTCTTGGAAAAGACACGTTCCAGGCCTAAGGCTCATTCTTATATAGCGAAATGGCAGGGGCAGGTGTCAATAGACTGTGTACATGAGACTACCTTTCCCAACAATAACCATATTCATTAGAAACTCCAGCTTGCAAGGTACAGAAAGTGCAACTCAAATAGAATTGGCTGGAGTAATTGATAAAGTCCAATAGTAAAGATCCCAGCTCCGTTTATGTATGACTCTCTCCTTGCCTTCTCATATAATACTGTCACTATGTTGAGGCTGGCATTCTTTATGAAAGCAAAATGGCTGCAGATTTTGTCTCTCCTAACATTAGGTTGTCCTCTAATTGGACTAACTTAGCATTCCTAAAATAATCGGGGAGAGACTATTTCAAGGTCTTATTTAGACTTAATTTAGGTTGATAATGGCTGAACTTCAATTGTGTACCAGGTATTGTTCATGAATGAGCGCAGCCCTGCCCCACCCTAAAATTAGTCTTCTAGACAATACAGAAGTAGTTACTGTGAATATAATATTGAATGTTAATTTATAAGTAACAAAAGAAGCCTGGAAGATGATAGTTAGCCCAGCCTAGGGTGTTGTAAAAACCCTCTGGTAAATAGTTTCCTTGTGCTTGAAGGTATTTCCACTTGAGACTTCAACTCCATAATGACATTCCATGAGGGTAAAGCCTAATCCCACAGCATCTACTTATTCTTGGCAGGGACTGGCTCTCATGCCATCCTAATCTGTTCCAGACAAAACCTTGGCATAATTGTATTTTAACCAGTTAGTGATTTTTTTTTTCTATACTCGGTCAGTTGTTTGTTCTCTTACATTCTCATTCATTAACTTCTGACAATGTAACAATCCTATTCTGCCCTCCATTTGTTCTTACAGCTCCCTTCCCTCTCTGTGTGAAAACTTAATTTTCATTTTTCAATGTATGGAGACCCAGTAGCACTTTTCAGAGCAAGTCAGCAGGTACTGGAAAGGTGAAAACTGACATTTATTAAGCACCAACTATATGTCAGGAACAAGAGTAGACTTTTTTTTTTTGGCATCCATTTAATTCTCAAAGATGTCTGTGAGATAGATATATATCCTTGTTTTACAAATGAGGAAACTGAACCCCAGAGAAGGTATTTTTTACTTATAGAAAGTTATATAGCTGCTTAGTAGAATGGCAGAAATCTACACCCAAAATTCTCAGTTTTCAAAGTTTTCCCAAAGCTACGCTTTCTTCATTACCCAGCAATTTCAATTTTGACTATAATAAAAATCATATGGACAGTTAACACACACACATTATCTCTCTCTTTCTCTCTCTCTCTCTCACTCTCTCTCTCTCTCTCTCTCACACACACACACACACACACACTCATGACCCCACTGCTAGAGATCTTTACTTTAATGGGAGAAGTCCAGGCATCAGTATTTTCCTTCAAAGCTCCTGGGATGATTCTAATGAAAACCCAGGGTTGGAACAAATTGTACTAGAATATGCTGTCTCCCAAATTACATCAATAAATTTCATGAAACATAACAGAAGCCGGACAGCACTTCAATCTCGGCATCTAAAAATAACTAATAGTGGCACCAATACACAGCATGAAAGGAAACAGGGTAATCTTACCTAGGATGTTTCACTCACGCAAAATATTTATGATGGGCCTGAGAACCAGGTAGCGCAAGTTAGATCCAAGAAACATGCTCTGACTTTGCGTCTGAGCCTTCATATGACAGTTGGCTTCTCAGCACACATCATAAATGCCTTGCCCCATGTGCCCTTGGCCCTCCCTGGGTTCACCTGCAGCTATGGGGGAAAACAGTCTCATACATACTGAGAACCGCCCGTGTCTCTCTGCATTTCTGCCCAAGGGCTTTTGCAACCACCTTTGGAGCTGGGTCAGCCTGTGCACAAGGTATTCAGGTAGTGCCAGGGGCTTGTTATCCCTGAGAGCAGCGTTAACTAACAAAGGCTAGAAGGCTGTGGCTGACTACCCTAGCTTCCCCGTCCTCAGTGGGATGCCTAGGAGGCTCCTTGGTTCTTCTGAGCTTCATTTGCATATTGTTATAATTACTAACAACTTGTCATTTTGAAGGACTTAACAGTTCCCACTCCCTCACTTATGCTGACTGGTATAACCTCCCCAGTTTACTCTCTGCATTCAAATTCTATTACCAGGGTCTGCTTCAGGGGAAGCAAAACTAGAACAACAACCTCCAGATGTCTCATTTTAACCTGGATATAGAGAAGTGGTAAGCTAACAATAATACTTGTTTATATATGAATACTATTTCATAGCTTACAAAGAGTTTTCACAAATATTCTCACGTTGATCACCAAAGGAGAAGAACATGTCATAATATCATCACAAGACAGTTTGGGGATGGATATAATGGAAATTAATTTTCCCCTTTGTGCATGCACTCTGCTGACTCTAACCTCTATAGGACTGCTTGTTTGAGAGATTTTAGAAAAATGGCTTTACAAGAAAAATGGTCTATTCAAGCAAATATTAGAAATAATTCTATTGTTTTATACACAAGATGCTCAAGCAATTAGTGTAACAATATCAGTGTTTTTTTTATTTTATCATGCTTCATTATGTAAAATTATATGTTAAAAATACTTGTTGTGGCCTCAAAGTTCCAGTCAAGATAGCAGTGTAAATAAACATGGTACTTGGAACTTCCCACAACCACATCAAAATGACAACGAAGCTACAGATCAATCATTGAGAGTGCCTGAAATCTAGCGAAACAGAGGTCCTATATCTAATGATACAAAGAAAAAACCACATCAAGACTAGTAGAAGGGGCAGAGACATGGAACTGGCTGGTCCCACACCCATGTGTGGTAGATAATAATTAGGAAGGGTATCTCAGCTGCAGGGGTTCCCCTTGAGGATCTAGGGGTCCCAGTTCTGCACCAGACCCCCCAGCACAGGGTTCCAGTGCCAGAAAGAAAAGTTCCTATAACTTCTGGCTGTGAAAACCAGTGGGGATTGTGACTGAGGGAGGTGAACAGCTGTGGGAGTCCCAGCATTTCTTTTAAAGAGCCAGTACATAGACTTACCCAGATTCACTCGCTCTGAGCTCTAGCACTGGGACAGCAGCTCAAACTGTGCATTGGCCATATGAAGAGGAACTGAAATATCTGGCTTCAAGACAAGAGCTGGAGGATCAGCTTTCTTCCAGACATAAGTACTGGCAGAGGCCATTGTTCCTTTGCTGAGCTCTCCCCCCATAGAGACAGCAAGCAGATGCCATATATCTGAGTCTCCATCAACCTGGCTAACACTGTTTCCTCACCCTGGTGACTTCCTGAGAACCTACCCCACCCAACTTTCTGGCCCACCCAAGGAGTTTTCAGTGGCTTATCCATACAAATGGTCTCTCTTTGCTCATGTTTCAGACTTTTCTAAAATCTCTCAAACAAGTAGCATCTGGCCTCAGCATGCCCTGTACCTCTCACTGAGTGGCCACAGGCTTGGCACTAGGAGCAACCAGCCTTGGTTCGCAGCTTGGCCTCTCCTGGGCACCTCCCAGTGCAGCACAAGTAGCACCATCTGCACACTGCTCTGTAGCTCATGCTGGGTGGCTTTGGCCAAAGCACAAGCGGTAGCTGAACTAGCACCTTCTGGGAGATCCCAGAGCCAGTTCACCCTCTGGACAGCTTCAGACTACACCAGATTACAACCCAGCCACCTCCATGAACAACAGACTCAAGAGACAGATTTAGCAGGCACCAAAACCTCACTGTCTCAAGTCCTACTCTGTAGGGTTGGGCTCCCACACAGCAGCTCCTCCACAGCTGGTCATTAGAGCTGATTAACCTGGAGGCCAATTCCTCCCAGAGACATGTCAACAGCAAGCCTCAACTACAAGGCAGTGCACAACACCCACATAGGAGAGGGGAGAAGAAGATCATGGAGCAGCCAGCTCAGGTAACTCAGGAGGCTGCACCACTAGGCCCTACAGGACACCCACTACACAAGACCATTCTATCAAGCCTGGGAGACATAGAAGCTCTACCTAACACATAGAAACAAACACAGGGAAGCAGCCAAAATGAGGAGACAAAGAAAGAGTTCTCAGATGAAAAAACAGGAGAAATCTAAAAAAAAAAAAAAAAACACTCAACAAAATGGAGGCGAGAAAACTACCAGACACAGAGTTCAAAACAGCGGTTATAAGGATGCTCAATGAACTTAGTAAAAACTTCAAAAGCATAAAAAAGGACAGGGAAACCATAAAAAAGAAGCAGTCAGAAATGAAACATACACTAACTAAAATGAAGACTACATTACAGGGAATCAATAGTACAGTAGATGAAGCAGAGTATCAAATCAGAAATTTGGAATATAAGGAAGCAGAAAACACCCAATCGGAATAGCAAAAAAAAGAAAAAGAAAAACGAAATGACGATACTATAAGGAGCCTCTAGGACAACTTCAAGCATACCAACATTTGCATCATGGGGATGCTGGAAGGAAAAGAGAGAGGCCAAGAGATTGAAAACCTATTTGGGGCCCTGGTCCGTTTGCTCAGTGGTAGAGTGTCAGCTTAGTGTGTGGATGTCCTGGGTTTGATTCCTGGTCAAGGCACACAGAAGTGCCCATCTGCTTCTCTGCCACTCCCCCTTCTCTCTCTCTCTCTCTCTCTCTCTCTCTCTTTCTCTTCTCCACCCATGGCTCGATTGGAGCATGTTGGCCTCAGGTGCTGAGGATGGCTTGAGGCACTAACAAGAGCTTGGTTGCTGAGCAACAGAGCAATGCCCCGGATGGGCAGAGCATCACCCCCTAGTGGGCTTGCTAGGTGGGTCCCACTCAGGGCACATGGGGGAGTCTGTCTCTGCCTTCCCTCCTCTCACTGAATGAAAAGAAAAAAAAAACCTATTTGAAAAAATAATTTTGAAAATCTCTACTTGGTAAAGAAAATAGACATAGAAGTTCAGGAAGTGCAAAGAGTCCCAAACAAGATGAACCCAAAGAGGCCCACACCAAAACACATTGTAATTAAAATGCAGAAGTTTAAAGACACAGAGAGAATCTTAAAAGATTCTCTTAAAAGCAAGAGAAAAGCATGCAGCTGATTTCTCAACAGAAACTTAGCAGTCCAGAAAGAATTGGCATGAAATATTCAAAGTGATATAAAGCAAGGACCTACAACCAAGATTACTCTAACCAACAGGGCTATAATTTAGCATCAAAGGACAACTAAATAGCTTCCCAGATGAGAAAAAGCTAAATGTGTTTATCATCACCAAACCAGTAATACAAGAAATGTTAAAGGGTCTTCTTAAAGAAGAAAGAAATAAAAATAAAAATATGAATAATGAAATGGCAATAAATACATATCTATTAACAATTACTTTAAATGCAAATGGATGAAATGTTCCAATAAAGATATATGGTGAGTAAATGGATTACAAAACAAGACCCTTACATATGCTGTCCACAAGAATTTCACTTCAGATTGAAAGACACACACAGACTGAAAGCAAAGGGATAGAAAAAGACATTTCATGAAAATAAAAACAAACAAAACAAAAAGCAGGAATAGTAAAAACAGTACTAGAAAAATTAGTTTATTTTTTGAAATAAGGGCTATAACGAGAGACAAAGAAGAACCCAGCAACTCCACTTCTGGGTACTCATCCAAAGAAATCCAACACGGTAAATTGAAAATAAATATATATCCATATATTCATTGAAGAATTATTTACAATAGCCAAGACAACCTAAGGTAACTCAGGAGGCTGCACCTAAGTGACTTTGGAAACAACCTAAGTGTCGATCAATAAATGAATAGATAATAAAGAAGCTGTGTATATACATACAATGGAATATTACTCAGCCATAAAAAAGAATGAAATCTTGCCATCTGCAACAACATGGATGGACCTAGAGGGTATTATGCTGAATGAAATAAGTCAGACAGAGAAAGACAAACGCCAGATGATTTTTTTTATTATAATTTTATTTTTTTAATGGGGTGACATCAATAAATCAGGATACATATATTCAAAGATAACAAGTCCAGGTTATCTTGTCATTCAATTATGTTGCATACCCACCACCCAAAGTCAGATTGTCCTCTATCACCTTCTATCTTGTTTTCTTTGTGCCCCTCCCCACCCCCTATCCCTCTCCCATTCCCCCCTCCCCCCCCGTAACCACCACACTCTTATCAATGTCTCTTAGTTTCACTATTATGTCCCACCTACGTATGGAATAATACAGTTCCTGTTTTTTTCTGATTTACTTATTTCGCTTCGTATCATGTTATCAAGATCCCACCATTTTGCTGTAAATGTTCAGATGTCATCATTTCTTATGGCTGAGTAGTATTCCATAGTGTATATGTGCCACATCTTCTTTATCCAGTCATCTATTGATGGGCTTTTTGGTTGTTTCCATGTCCTGGCCACTGTGAACAATGCTGCAATAAACATGGGGCTGCATGTGTCTTTACGTATCAATGTTTCTGAGTTTTGGGGATATATACCCAGTAGAGGGATTGCTGGGTCATAAGGTAGTTCTATTTGCAGTTTTTTGAGGAACCACCATACTTTCTTCCATAATGGTTGTACTACTTTACATTCCCACCAACAGTGTATGAGGGTTCCTTTTTCTCCACAGCCTCTCCAACATTTGCTATTACCTGACTTGCTAATAACAGCTAATCGAACAGGTGTGAGGTGGTATCTCATTGCCGTTTTGATTTGCATTTCTCTAATAGCTAAAGAAGATGAGCATCTTTTCATATATCTGTTGGCCATTTGTATTTCTTCCTGGGAGAAGTGTCTATTCATATCCTCTTCCCATTTTTTTATTGGATTGTTTGTTTGTTTGTTGTTGAGTTTTATGAGTTCTTTGTATATTTTGGATATTAGGCCCTTATCTGAGCTGTTGTTTGAAAATATCATTTCCCATTTAGTTGGCTTTCTGTTTATTTTGTTATCAGTTTCTCTTGCTGAGCAAAAACTTCTTAGTCTGATGTAGTCCCATTCATTAATTTTTGCCTTCACTTCTCTTGCCATTGGAGTCAAATTCATAAAATGCTCTTTAAAATCCAGGTCCATGAGTTGAGTACCTATGTCTTTTTCTATGTACTTAATTGTTTCAGGTCTTATGTTTAGATCTTTGATCCATTTTGAGTTAATTTTTGTACAGGGGGAGAGACTGTAATCCAGTTTCATTCTTTTGCATGTGGCTTTCCAGTTTTCCCAGCACCATTTATTGAAGAGGCTTTCTTTTCTCCATTGTGTGTTGTTGGCCCCTTTATCAAAAATTATTTGACTATATATATGTGGTTTTATTTCTGGACTTTCTATTCTGTTCCATTGGTCTGAGTGTCTATTTTTCTGCCAATACCATGCTGTTTTGATTGTCGTGGCCCTATAATAGAGTTTGAAGTCAGGTATTGTTATGCCCCCAGCTTTATTCTTTTTCTTTAGGATTACTTTGGCTATTCGGGGTTTTTTATAGTTCCATATAAATCTGATGGTTTTTTGCTCTATTTCTTTAAAAAATGTCATTGGAAGTTTGATGGGAATTGCATTAAATTTGTATATTGCTTTGGGTAATATAGCCATCTTGATTATATTTATTCTTCCTAGCCAGGAACAAGGTATATTCTTCCATTTCATTATATCTTTTTCGATTTCCCTTAACAATGGTTTATAGTTTTCATTATATAAGTCCTTTACATTCTTTGTTATGTTTATTCCTAAGTATTTTATTTTTTTTGTTGCAATCGTGAAGGGGATTATTCTTTTGAGTTCCTTCTCAGTTGTTTCATTGTTGGCATATAGAAAGGCTATTGACTTCTGTATGTTAATTTTGTATCCTGCGACCTTACTGTATTGACTTATTGTTTCTAGTAGTCTTTTTGTGGATTCTTTGGGGTTTTCGATGTATAGGATCATATCATCTGCAAAAAGTGATACCTTTACTTCTTCTTTTCCGATATGGATGCCTTTTATTTCTTTGTCTTGTCTGATTACTCTGGCTAGAACCTCTAGTACCACATTAAATAAGAGTGGAGAGAGTGGACAACCCTGTCTTGTTCCTGATTTAAGGGGGAAAGCCTTCAGTTTAGTGCCATTTAATATGATGTTAGCTGATGGTTTATCATATATGGCCTTTATCATGTTGAGATATTTTCCTTCTATACCCATTTTGTTGAGAGTCTTAAACATAAAATTGTGTTGTATTTTATCGAAAGCCTTTTCTGCGTCTATTGATAAGATCATGTGGTTTTTGTTCTTTGTTTTGTTGATATGGTGTATTACGTTAACCGTTTTACGTATGTTGAACCATCCTTGAGATTCTGGGATTAATCCCACTTGATCATGATGTATTATTTTTTTAATATGTTGTTGTATTCGATTTGCTAGTATTTTGTTTAGTATTTTAGCATCTGTATTCATTAGAGATATTGGTCTATAGTTTTCTTTTTTGTGTGCCATCCTTGCCTGGTTTTGGTATGAGGGTTATGTTGGCCTCATAAAATGTGTTTGGAAGTATTGCTTCTTCTTCAATTTTTTGGAAGACTTTGAGTAGAATAGGAACCAAGTCTTCTTTGAATGTTTGATAAAATTCGCTGGTATAGCCGTCAGGGCCTGGACTTTTATTTTTGGGGAGGTTTTTAATGGTTTTTTCTATTTCTTCTCTACTGATAGGTCTGTTTAGGCTTTCTGCTTCTTCTTGACTCAGTCTAGGAAGGTTGTATTTTTCTAGGAATTTATCCATTTCTTCTAGGTTGTTGAATTTAGTGGCATAAAGTTTTTCATAGTATTCTATAATAATTCTTTGTATATCTACGGTGTCCGTGGTGATTTCTCCTCTTTCATTTTGGATTTTGTTTATATGAGTTCTTTCTCTTTTTTCCTTGGTAAGTCTTGCCAAGGGTTTGTCAATTTTGTTGATCTTTTCAAAGAACCAGCTCCTTGTTCTATTAATTTTTTCTATAGTTTTTCTGTTCTCTAATTCATTTATTTCTGCTCTGATTTTTATTATCTCCTTTCTTCGGCTGGTTTTGGGTTGTCTTTGTTCTTCTTTTTCTAGTTCCTTAAGGTGGGAAGTTAAGTGGTTCACTTGGGCTCTCTCTTGTTTGTTCATATATGCCTGAAGCGATATGAACTTCCCTCTTATCACTGCTTTTGCTGCATCCCATAGATTCTGATATGTCGTATTGTCATTTTCATTAGTCTGTATATATCTTTTGATCTCTGCACTTATTTCTTCTTTGACCCATTCATTTTTTAAAAGTATGTTGTTTAGTTTCCACATTTTTGTGGGATTTTTTTCCTCTTTTTTGCAGTTGAATTCTAGTTTCAAGGCTTTATGATCAGAAAATATGCTTGGTACAACTTCAATTTTTCTGAATTAGCTGATGTTGTTTTTGTGGCCCAACATATGGTCAATTCTTGAGAATGATCCATGTACACTGGAGAAAAATGTATACTCAGTCACTTTGGGATGAAATGTCCTATAGATGTCTATCATATCCAGGTGCTCTAGTGTTTTGTTTAAGGCCACTATGTCTTTGTTGATTCTCTGTTTGGATGACCGATCTAGAGCCGTCAATGGTGTATTGAGGTCTCCAAGTATGATTGTATTTTTGTCAGTTTTTGTTTTAAGATCAATAAGTAGCTGTCTTATATATTTTGGTGCTCCTTGGTTTGGTGTATATATATTAAGAATTGTTATGTCTTCTTGATTCAGTGTCCCCTTAGCCATTATGAAATGGCCATTTTTGTCTCTGAGTACTTTTCCTGTCTTGTAGTCAGCATTATCCGATATGAGTATTGCTACACCTGCTTTTTTTTGGATGTTATTTGCTTGGAGTATTGTTTTCCAGCCTTTCACTTTGAATTTGTTTTTATCCTTGTTACTTAGTTGAGTTTCCTGTAGGCAGCATACAGTTGGATTTTCTTTTTTAATCCATTCTGCTACTCTGTGCCTTTTTATTGGTGAGTTTAATCCATTTACATTTAGTGTAATTATTGATACTTGTGAGTTCCCTTTTGCCATTTTATATCTTGCTTTCTTTTAGTTTTGTGTCTTGTTTGATCCTTCTATTTCGTTTTTCTATCTTTTGTTTTTATTTGGTTGTATTCCGTACATCTTTCCTGTGTTGCTATCTTTTTTATCTCATGTGCTTCTGTGGTGGTTTTTTCAATGGTGGTTACCTTTGAGTAATGAAAAGGGTCCCTACCCTGTTCATTGTAGCGATCTATTTTGTGAGTACTTTTGCACTCCATCGTCCTTTGCTACTGTTAATCTCCATCTTCTCCCCCTCTTTCTTTTTGTTGTTGTCACAGTTTAAATTTGGTTTTATTGTGTTCTTCTTGGAGCTTTTACTTGTGGCTCTGTTTTTTTTTTTGTTCTTTGTATCTGATTGGAGAACCCCCTTTAGTAATTCCTGGAGTGGGGGTTTTCTGATGATAGATTCCCTCATCTTTTCTGTATCTGTGAATGTTTTTATTTCTCCTTCGTATTTGAAGGATAGCTTTGATGGGTATAGTATTCGTGGCTGAAAGTTCCTCTCTTTCAGGACTTTAAATATTGGGGTCCACTCTCTTCTAGCTTGTAGAGTTTCTGCTGAGAAATCTGATGATAATCTAATGGGCCTTCCTTTATATGTTGTATTCTTCTTTTCCCTGGCTGCCTTGAGAATTTTTTCTTTGCTGTTGGTTTGTGTCAATTTCATTATGATATGCCTTGGAGTAGGTTTGTTGGGGTTAAGAAAACTTGGTGTTCTGTTTGCTTCTTGAACTTGAGGCTTTAGTTCTTTCCACAGGCTTGGGAAGTCCTCATCTATTATTTGTTTGAGTATGTTCTCCATTCCATTTTCTCTCTATTCTCCCTCTGATATACTTATTATTCTTATGTTATTCTTTTTGATGGAGTCAGATAATTCTTGTAGGGCTATCTCATTTTTTTTAATTTTTGAGTCTCTTTCTTCTTCTCTCTGTTGTGCCTCAAGTTGCTTGTCTTCTATTTCACTAATCCTCTCTTCTATCTGACCTGTTCTATTAGCTAAGCTTGTTACTTCATTTTTCAGCTCGTGAATTGAGTTTTTCATCTCTGTTTGATTTGTTTTTATAGTTTCAATTTCCTTGGACATATATTCTTTGTGTTCATTGAGTTGTTTTCTGAGCTCCCTAAATTACCTTTCTGTGTTTTCTTGTATATCTCGGGGGATTTTTAGGATTTCTATCTTGAATTCTCTGTCATTTAGCTCCAAGGTTTCCAATATATTAAATTTTTTCTCCATAGATTTTTCCTCATCTAGCTGTGTTACCTCTCTTTCTTTTGTATCCATGATATTCGATTTTCTCTTCCTTAATGGCATCTGAGGGTGGTTTTGTTGATAGTATTAATGAGATTTAATAAAGAATAAAAAGTTAAAAAAAATAAAAAAAATAAAAAATCGAAGAGTTGTTTTTTTAAAAAAAATTAATAATGAAATAAAGAAAAATAAAATAAAATAAAAATTTTTTAAAAAAGGAAATTATTCCCCCCCCTCCTTTTTTCCTCTCCTCTCCTCTCCCCTCTTTTTTGAGAAAATCTTGTGGTGGACTGTGAATTAAAACAAACAATGCCTGTGATGGAGGGCCTGAATTGGGGAAAAGTAATAAAGGGGCAAAAAAAAAAAAAAGAAAAAAGAAAAAAGGAAAAAAAAGAAAAAAGAAAAAAAAAGAGCATATGGACCCACAAAAAGCAAATAAGAAAAAAATTTGGGTCAAGAATAAAATGATTTGCTTTTAGGTGTTGGTTGTCTAAGAGTTATGATGAGAGGAATAAGAGGAAAACGGAAAAATGGGGGGACAAATTAAAAAATTACTATTGTATTTAGTGAAACAAGAACTAGATAATATGGAGAGCCAGGGATGGGAGCTCTGCTAGTGAGTTAAAAAGGTGAAGTAAAAACCCCCCAAAATGCCACAAACATAGGTTTGAGTCCCAGATAAGATAATTTGTTTGTTATTGAGGTTTGAATGAGAGGAGATGTAAAGGAGAAAGGAAGAAACTAATATAGAGGGAGAAAAGAAAGAGAGAGAGAGAAAAAAAGAGGGAACCACTAAAAGAAAAAAAAAGAAAGGAGAGAGAGAGAGAGAGTTAAGGATTTTGGAGTGCAACCCTCATAGAGAGAAAGGAAGAGGAGAAAAAAGATAATGGGAGATGTAACACTTATGGGTAGTGTAGTTCAAGGAGAGGAGAGAGTAAGACCGGTAGAGAGTTAATCGGCCAAATTGGAGGAGGAAAAAAAAGTATCAAGAATGAAGATAAGAGAAACAAACGAACAAATATAATAAAATGGGATAGGTTATAAAGTCTGCAGATTATTCTTGATTTTGAGAGGTTATCTTCTTGCTTTTTCTTTTCTCTCCCTCTTCCTGGTCGGTGACTCTGTACCCCGGGTTCTGCCCCTTTGGCACGCTCAGGTAGAGGTTTGCAGTTGATAAGTCTCTATGGCAATGTCATGTATTGTGCTTTAGTCTCGTTGGCAGTCGAAGCTCATTAGCATTTATAGGCTCCGACAGTGAGAGAGTCCGTGTTCCTGGAGCCTTTCTCCTAGTCTTTCCTTCCTCAATTAGTAGCCTGATAATCCAGCTATGGGGTTGCTGCTGCCTCTGCCTGGATAGTAAGAGGCTCAAAGAGCTGGCAACTCCCCACTCTATTTCCACTCAGCACAGGGCTCTGGGTAAGGCTCAGTCAGTCAGAGCTGCTAGCATAATCAGGCGGGCTTTCCGCCCACTCAAAGACCTCTGGCTCTGCCACTCTGTCCGGTAACACAAGCGGGCGCCCACTTCCGGGGCGCTTGGAGGAAACTCTCACTCACTGTCTGCGACCAGGATATCCGGCCAGCAGTCTCACGCTCTGAGTGAAACCCCCAACCGCAGGGAAAAGTTGCAGCGTTGGAATTGAGTCTCGCTCCATCCCCGTGCGCGGCTTTTGCAAGGCGCTGGGGCGGCTCGAGATTCCGCTTTGGCCCACACAAAGGCCCCTGACTCTGCCCCTCTGTGCGATAACACGGGCGCGCACTGCCGAGGCACTCGGAGGAATTGCTCACTCCTTATCTGCGCGCAAACCAGGATATGAGGCCGGCCGCGTTTCCCTCTGAGTGAAACACCCTCCAGCACGGAAAATCTCCACCGTTGGAATTAGTTCTCACTCCCTCCCGTGCGTGGCTTTCCCAGGGCGCTGGGGCTGCCCAGAGACTCTGCCCTCGGCCCACAGAAAGGCCTCTGACCCTGCCTCTCCGTGGGGCAACACGGGCACCCACTCTCGGGGCCTAAGAAGAAATTCTCACCAACTAACTGCGCACCGACCAGGAGACCGGGTAAAATGGCCGCTCTGCTTGTCTTTCTTTGTTTGGGTTTGGCGCAAGTGTTAGCTTGTATTGCCCGGGTTGCCACAGGATCAGATTTTCCTCGGCTTGGATCTCCGTGCCACAGCCTGGTTCGGCCGTTTGTGCTGCGGCGGCCTGGATCTATTCACCCCCTTTGCCCGCCTCAGTTTCTATATTCACAGTTACCAGAGAAAGCCGCCCTGTTTAGGTTAGTGAGGAAGGCGGAGCATTTCTTACTCCCTATTTCCTTCGGGGTTTGGTTATATATTTAGCCAATTTTTCACTCAATCATACCTTTGGGTGTATTGCGAAGCATCTGGAAGCTCCAAGTATAGGTTTTTCTGTTTCTGGTTGAAGATCTTGTTGAGTTTTGGGGGAGATTTATCGGTATCGCTTCCTACCCCGCCATTACTCTGACGTCATCCCCCCAGATGATTTTATTTATATGTGGAATCTAAGAAACAAAATATGGTCACATGGTATTCCATTGTGTTAGTGTGTACCACAGCTTGAAGGGTGGAGGGATTGAGGAAAAAAGGACAGGAAAAAAAAGAGCAAGAGAGAAAACTCATGGACATGGACAATGGTTTGGCGATTGCCTTTGCTGGTTGGAAGGTGTAGAGGAGGGTGTAAGGGGGATAAATGGTGATGGACAGAGACTTGACTTGGCGAGTGAACACACAATATGGTTTACAGAGATGTGTTGTACAATTGAGCACCTGAAACCCACATAATTTTGTTAACTAGTGTCACTCCCATAAATCCAATAAAAAAAAATGAAGACAAAGCAAAACAAGCAGAACAGAAACAGATTAATAGATACAGAGAATATTTTGAAGGTTTCCAGATGGGAGGGCGGATCAGGGATGAGTGGAAAAGGTGAAGGGATTAAGAAGTACAAATTGGTAGTTACATAACAGTCATGGGGATGTAAAGTACAGCCTAGGGAATATAGTCAATAATATAGTGTCAGAAGGGTACTGCATTTAACGGAGTGATTACTTCATAAGTTATATAAATGTCTAATCATAGAGTTGTACACCTAAAACTAATATAAAATTATATTTTAACCGTGATTTAAAAATTAAAAAAATATGTGCTATGAAAACATTTTTCACTAAGCTAAAAACAATTTAACTGGGCACAGACTAGGGATAACAGAGAAATTCAACTGCTTTTTCCTGTCTTTCTATAATTTAAATAAAAATGAGATAAAAAGGGGGAGATCATTGAGGTTGCACCATTAAAAGTAATATACCTTTGTGATTTCTTTGCAACATACAAGAGATCCTCCTGGGTATTATAGCTTATAGCAGTCTTAGCTATAGAAATTTTTAAATAAAATTGGCTGGCTCAAGAAAAGGATGTTATTATTTTGAAAATAAGAATAAGGAAGAATGCCCAGCTCTCGCTCTCTCTCTCTCTTTCTCTCTCTCTCTTTCTCAGTCTAAATTCCTAATGAAACAGATAATCCTGCAGTAGAAGAATTTGATTTAAGCTATTATTGTTCCATCTGTGCTGAGTCAGAGCTGGCCATTTTCCACTTTTATTCATAGAAAATAGGGCTCATTTTTAGCAGAATTGCAACCTTTTCTGTATAATTTGGACCTTTTTATTGCTGGTAGGATTTCTATTATTACTATTTGAATAAATTTTAAAACATTTCCCTAAAAACTTTTGTTTTAGGGAAAACTAAGTTTTAAGTAGAAGTTTTAAGTTTCTATAGGTTATCACATTAACCATGTAATTAAGTTGCTTTTAGTTTCATATTTATTTTTCAAAAACATCTAAAAGATTTCTTGAAATAGCTAAGCTATGATATCCACAAATGAAGTTTTGAACTTCAGTTTTTTCTCTTAATCTAATGACCTTCGACTTTAATTAAAACACAATTTCATTCATCTTTTGAGGTCACGATTTGGTACAAGTGGTCATGACAAAGTGAGGTGCAAAATGAGTGTTTACTCATAGAGGGTGACAGTGTAAAGAAGCAAATTGTTTCTCAGGAAAAAAACAGTGTAAGAGGAAAAAGTGCTGATCCTAATTGCATGACTGAAGGAGAACGCAGGTGACATGGAAGCAAAGCAACATTTGTCTAGGCTCACTGAAGAGAGGGTATGCAAACTGAGAGGTAGGAATTTGGGGACACTTAAAGTTTGAAGAGAAGGGAGCAGGTGGCTGGAAAAGACACTAGAAATCAGCTGAACCCCCAGAGAGAAGCTGGATTTATATATTTAACCTCCTCAGTATAATCATCGTTTCTAAAATACATCAACAATTCCTGTTTTAACCATCAATCCCTACCAAACACTCCATGTAGGGGAGGGGAAACCAGCCAATTTGTCTGTAGTTTAACATTTTTATTCCTGATAATAATAATACTAAGATGTTCACATATTAATTAGAAAAGTAGTGTTCCAGATAATCATGTTAACTATTACTGTAGGCTTACAGATAGATTGAAAGAGGCTAAGATATTTCAAAAGTATATATTCATCTGTTTTCCTGTGCTAAATTAATATGACATTAATTTGGGGAAGCAAGAAGATGTAATGCTCTTTTCAACATTTCTCTTTGGGACTTTTCATTTTTACCTTTGGTTTTTGGGTTTGGGATGAAAGAGGGTTTTTTTTGGGGGGGTGGAAATTCAAAATGCATTTACATCTTTGAGGCAGATTTTTATTTAAATGAGGTGATTATTTGTTATTAGCATTCTAAACACTTTTGTTTATTAGGATTATCACCCTCTTTTATGCCTATTTTTATAACAACAAATATCAACATTCTGGTCAGCAAGCAACTTCAAGAGATAAAAACGGGTTTGAAATGGAGAGTACTGAGATTAATAGAGAGGGTCATTTGATGTTTCCTACCTGAGGACTATTTGAGACTCAGCTTAGCTGTTTTATAATCATCCGATGGCCCCATACTGACTTGAATTTTATGTGTTGCTCATGAAGATGTCATCTTATTCAGATACAGCACTTAAATTTTACCCTGTGTTTTAGAACAATTACTGCTTTCCTCTTTGCTTGAGTAGACATAGTTTTGATACATGAATTTGTATTTCTGAAGCTTTAAGTAATCAGTTAACTTAGGTTCAACCAGTACCATATAACACAGAGTACTTGTTTGTGTTTTCAAACACCAAATATTACTTTGAAATCATGCTCACTGTAACATTCAGATGAGTTTTCTTTCAACACTTGGAAATTATAATAATACATGTTTTATTTATCAGCTCCCTTTCTCTTACTGCTGTTTGCATGTCAAAAGAACAACGCAAGCTAAAAGGTTTAAGTTTAAGTTATGTGAATGTTACAAATGATGGTGATTGATTGAAACTGGAGGGGGGCGAACAAACTTTCTTCTGAGTATGGTCAGGAGTTAAGGCCTTTATAACAGCTAAAACTGTCAAAATTAAGTCAGTTGTGAAAATTCAAACCTTAAGAGGCATTGTTGATCTGCAAATCTGTAAGTTTTATGCTAACTGTCCAGGTCCCCTAGAAAAAAGCTGATGAACAAGACTTTGCAAGATTCAAATTCACTGATGGATGTTTCCCAGTTGAAAACAGATCACTTCCATGAACTTTTTCTTATTTTTCATCTGCAATTTGTGGACTCCTAAATATTATACAGTTAGAAGTTGAATGAAATTCTTTAATTTACTTTTTCATAATTTTTTAGAAAGTAATTAGCTTGTTCTTTGGTACTTTCATGATATTAAAAATGAAAAATATGATTATAAGCACTTTTATGGATTTTGAGGTTTTAAAAAATTTATGATTTTTGACTTTGCCAGTCTAGAAGAAGACATAGTGTTGAAATTTTAGCATTCATCTATCATAGGGGGTTGGAAGTAAATTCAGCCACTTCCCATGTACTCCTTAGCAGGCAATTTGGGTAACCTCTGGGTTATGTTAAGAGCTCTAGTAGCTATTTTCATGCTGATTTTTCTTTAGCAGGCATTTTTTCTCTCTAGCTTATGTTACCCTTTGAAGGAAAAACTAAGTCCTTAAAATTTATATATATATATAATATATATATAATATATATATTATATATATATATATATTATATATATATATATATATATATATATATATATATATATATATATATATATATATATATATAACTGGCCTAGAAAATCTTTGAGTTTTTTTCCATCCCATCTTACACACTGATGTTGGAGTATTTAGACACATTTGCAAAGAAAGGATGAAAAGAGAAGAAGAAGAAATAAGGAAAAAAATCACAACTAAATGTCACCTGGCTAGGTTTTGCTTATCTTTCTCTCTTTCTTCAGTATTTCCTGATTTTAGATTTGGTATACTTTCCGTTTGGGTGTCATCTCTAAAATTCTATCAGTTTGCCTACGCAAGAGAGATAGTCAGCTGAATGGGCTGTGCCTTCCCTTGGGGAAACTAGCAACAGGCTGTCTCATAGGAAGGACTTCAGAAAGTTCATCTGAGAAGGGTGGTTACTCTGTGCAAATTCCAGATTAGTATGATCCCTGCCTCAGCAAGACCATTCTACTGACCATTAATCTAAATTCTTTTAATTCCTGATGATGCACTCCCAATCGGATGTCTCCAGGCCCTCTCAACTTCTCTGTAAATACAGAGGAGCAGAGTCTTCCTCCTGAAGTCAATTGTTGGTCCTTTCAACTGTGCCCTGCCCCCAAACATTTGTCTGTGGAAAGAGAAGAGTTGAGAGGTGGCATATACAATGTATGTATGCCATTGTCTGTCAGACATTTCACTGGACCTCCTGTAAGTTTCCTCAATAAACCTGCTTTGCCCTTAGCATTATGTACTGTGTCTAGTATTTGTCAGTGCCCTAGGGTTGAATAGCTGACATTTAATGTGAGATAAACACCACTTGACCTATTGCTATGGTCTTGGAAAAACAGAAGAGTTCACAGGGTGGGGGAAGGGTGGATACCTCTTTCCTGGGATTATTGGCAAGTCATCTCGCTGAGTTGGAATGACCAGTGACTAGGTGATCTCAAGACTTATACCCACAGACTGCAGAAGCCCCGGATCAGGGTATCTGCAATGAAACGAAAAAGTGGTATATAAAGCTGCCATAATTCCATCCCCTGATTCCTCCTCAGTTTGGAGATTGATCATCTGAAGCCCTAGAGATGACGAGGAAGGTGTCCATGTCCTAATTCCTAGAACCTGTGAATATGCTATGTTAATGGATAATTAGCTGACTTTAAGATAGCAATATCCTGGATTATTGAGTGAATCTGATGTAATCACAGGAGTCCTGAAAAGTAGAAGAGGAAGGCAGAAAAGCCCGAGTCAGGTTGTATTAGAAAACTACATAGCTTGACAGAGGAGTGTGTGCAGAAGGTAATGTCTCTTGCTCTGTCTGGTCATCACCCCAGACCAAGTCAAGTGGTCCCTGCAAGGCCTGGGGAAGCTGCCAAGTTGCTCCTCATCATTCTTGGGATATAGTTTTGGGACTCCTTACCCACATGTTCACCGAGAGCTCTGCAGAGCTGCATGATTGGCGCTGTGTTACTTTTTGGAGTCTGCCTATTAACAGTGTCTTTTCTGAATTTTGACAAACTAGAAACCTTACTTAAGGTCCAGTTAACTTCTGCCTCTGAATAAAGAAAGCTTGTGTTTAATGAGCAGTGGAAGGAAGGTCTGCAAGGTCTGGAGGCCTGAAGGCTCAGTGGTTGCCGACAAACTCTCCTGGTGAGCTAACATAAGGATGTTCCTCTCACCAGAAGGCCTGGCCTCTCACAGACTGCCCATGGCCTTCCATTCCCGCTGTTATATGATAAATAGGGTGCTCCCTGCCCTTCCAACTTTTCCATGAATATGTAGAGTATCAGTGCAGTAGTGTTTCTAAAACTCTAAAACTCTAAGAAGAAAACCTAAGGATAAATCATGATTTTGGATTTGGTAATGTTTTTTTTTCTTCCCTTTTTAGTGTGTGTGAGACAGAGAGACAGACAAACAGGAAGGGGAAGAGATGAGAAGCACCAGTTCTCCGTTTCAGCCCCTTAGCTGATCATTGATTGCTTTCTCATATGTGCTTTGACCGAGGGAGGGGGGCTAAAACCGAGCCAGTGACCCCTTGCTCAAGCCAGTGACCTGGGGCTCAAGCCAGCGACCTTGAGCTTCATACCAACAACCTTTAGGCTCAGGCCAGCCACCTGGGGTCACATCTATGATCCCATGCTCAAGCCAGCAACCCCATGCTTAAGCTGGTGACCCCACGCTCAAGCCAGCTACCTTGGATCCTGGATCCTCAGCATTCCAGGTTGACACTCTATCCACTGCTCCACTGCCTGGTCAGGCTGGTAATGGATTCTTAAAAATGACACCAAAACCAGAAGCAAATAAATAAGTAAATAAATAAAAAGATAAAATAGATATATTAGAGTTATCAAATTAAAACTTTTGTGAATTGAAGGATACTATCAAGAAAGTTAAAAAAAAAAAGCAACCTATAAGTACAGGATTTTTTTTTGAGGTGATGGAAAATGTTCTAAAACTAGATAGTGGTGATGGTTGCACAACCCTGAGAATATACTTAATACTACTGAATTGAACACTTTTAAATGGTTAAAATGGTAAATTTTATATTATGTGTATTTTACCACAATAAAAAAAACAACAATAAAAAAGAACAAAGCCATCTAACAGGGTGACCATTCAGATCACATCTATCTTTCCACAAGGATACGAAGACCTTGCCAAATGCCTTGCAGAAGTCTCTGTATACTATTTGTACCACATTACTTTGATCAACCAGTCTAACATCATTAGTGAAAGTACAAGTAATAGGAAATCTGATGACTGATGTGATATTTTATTGTGACCCCACCATCCTAGCTTCTACAGCTCAGTAATTTTCTGCATGGTTTTCACATTTTATTCTTTGAATATTGCAATTAATGACTTGGGAAGAACATCGAGTATAGTAGACTATTATTTTTAGTATTGTCTCCTTTTTAAGAATTAGGACTTCTCCTCCCTTACCACCCCCTTCCATTCCTCTGGCTATTCTACTTTCCAACCACAGGAATTCAGGGTTTCATTTGGAAGTTTTCTCTGATGGTTTATCATATTCACCTGGGTCCAAACCCCCATAATTAGAGTTAAATGATGCTGTAACTTTTGTCTGTTTCTTCTTCTTTTTAAATCTCACCTCTCACCATCTTCCTCATCACTCACTTTACTTCAGCCATGCTAGTTTCCTTCCAACTCCTTACATCAAATATGCCATACTTTCTCCCATCAAGTTCTAAGATTTGGTTCTCTCTGTCTGGAAGGCTTATTCCCCAGATTCTACCGGTTCATCCCCTCACTTCCTTCTGACGTGTGCTCAAATGTCACTTTTCCAGGACCAGTCTATTTGAAATAGCAGCTCCCGTGGTCCCTCCTTGCAGTTTCTCTCTCTTGCTATTTATTATCTCCTGACATATTTGTTTATTTGCTTATTGTGTGTCTTCCACTGTCACTCCCTTCCCCTCATGTCTTAGCACTTCTCACTATCTGACAGGGTTGTGTTTATTTTTGGATTGTATGGCTCCCCTAGGATATCTTGGAGGTTCAGTATTATTTAAGTAATAAATCAAGATTGGTCTTCAACTCTCCTGATCCATTCAGCCAATCGACCAAGAGTTATTCAGCAATCTTTACATGGCAGGCATTGTGTAAAGTCTCTGAGCTACAGAAAATAAGAGACACGGTCCCTGCTTATAAGTAGCCTCTGAACTACGAGAAGGGGACAGACAACAATAGGTCTGAATGCCAAGGAAGGTTCCCACAGGTGTTCAAAGTCACTGAGGTAGGGAAGAACATGGCTTATTCAAGGAACTTTAATATTCTGAGACTGGAGGTCCAGATCAGAAGAGAAAAGGATAACACCATCATCTGATTATTTATTATTTATTTGTCCTCTATTATATTTCCCCTTACTTCTTGGGCTTATCACTTCCTGAGTAAGCCCCAAGAGCCTGTCCTAAAGGGCCACCATGCGGAGTTTGACACTGGCAGGTGATGAAACATGAGGTCGAGAAGACAGAAAGGGGAAAATGAAGCAGGGAGCCAAGCAACTGTGCTGTTTGTACAAAACCCTCATTATTCCTGCTTGCAGATGGCTGCAATTTTAAAGAAAGCTGCCAAGTCAGATTAAAATCTGTTAAGAATGTAGACTATGCATCTTAGGTTCAACAGACAGAAGTACTGGCGAGGGGGTCGTTGCTATACAAAAGCTTCCCTGTTTCATTATAGGTTGGAGCAAGGCAGTGTTCAGGGAAAGGCTGGTTAACCAACCTAGCGTGCATCTGAGTCTGTTTTTTTCCTCTGTCCTACTAATGATTCATAAGCATAGTGTACTGCTCACTGTGATCCAGATTCATGACTTCAAATCAAACAAAGGAGGCTAATTTCTGTCAAGCACAGGAAGGAAACAATCAGGGCCCTGCACTTGGAGAGGGCAGGCTACCAAGGCAGGAACCCTAATTGCTTTCTCTGAGCCAGGCATTTTGGGAAAACCATAGCTTCAGACCTACACACAGAATAGATAGTAGAAAAAGTCTAGGTCAGTGGTTCGCTAACTTTTTGAAGTCGGGGCACATTTAAAATTCTACAAATAACTGTAGGTGCACTATATATAAATTTCTGAGAAATATGTTATAATAATTAGGTCAAATATTAAAGAAAAAATATAAAGTCCAAGCGTGCTTTTATGGTAATTAAATGAAATAAATATGACAAAATGAAATTTATTCTGACATTAAAAATCATTTTTATGTTAGATTTCTTGAGTTATGCTTTTTAGAATTCGTAAAAAAGAGGGGTTAAAAAATTAAAAAAAATGACAAAAAGTAGTCTAGATACATTCTTAGTAAGATTTAGTCAATTTTGCAGGTCCCAGCCTGAATGTGTTTTTTTCATTCTTGTGTTTATAAGAAACATGAGCCTGATGTGTCCTAGCGATTTCTTCAATGTTTGGGCATATATTTGAAAGGCAAACTCTCATTTCTTTGTCAATACATTGAAGAATTTCTCTCTTTTTACTCTTAATTGTGTTGAGGGTAGAAAACCCTAATTCACATAAACATGATGTTGAAAATTGTAGTAAAATGTTCAAAGCTTTTTTAGATATTGCCACATATTCTTCTTTTATAGAAATCCAAAAGGCTGCAAGAGACAATTCCTTGTGTTTAATCATCAATCCAAATCCCCACCATACATATCATCTTAACTTTACACCAAACAAAGGATAGAAGAAACTTGCCTCCAGTCTTTCAGGGGAACATGGGGATAGTGTAAACAATCCAGCACTACAGCTTAACAGCCTTTTACAACCTAATCAGGCAAGTGAGGTGGGGGGTTGGGCAGACTAGCAGCTTAAAGCCAATTCCCCACACCTCTGTCCCCCAAAAAATCTAAACTCCAAAAACCCTATTGGTTTTTTGGTCCCCAACAGGCACATATTCTCTGGAATACCATAGGGCACACCTGGAAATCTAGGGTGCACCAGTGAGCCCTGGTGCACACTTTGAGAACCACTGATCTAAGCTAATGACAAACACATGCCTTGAACTTGGCTACCATCACGCCATTTTATTTTTCACAGATCTAAATAATAATGAAGCTGGGACATTTTAGCTATAGTTAACTGAGTAGAGTAGGGGAAGACATGAACAACTGGCACCAAATATTTTAAATACACTGCTCACAAAAATTAGGGGATATTTTATTGCTTCATATTCATTTTGAAATATTCCCTAATTTTTGTGAGCAGTATATAAATATTATATTGTTAAGAAATTAAATTTTAGTCTGTTTTATAGACTACAGCAAAGCCTTCAACTGCATCAATTATGGAAAGTTACGGGTTGCTCTGAAAGACATGATTGTTCCTCAACACTTGATTGTTCTAAAGTGCAACCTGAATTGTGGATAGCAAGTCACTGTCCAGACAGAATGTGAAGAGGCAGAATGGTTTCCTATAAGCAAAGGTGTCAGATAAGGGACCATTTTATTTTCTATTTGTTTAATCTGTATTCAGAACATATATGAAAAACTGTGCTAGACTCAGAGGAAAGAGGAATTTAAATTGGTGGAAGAAATATCAGTAATTTGAGATATGCAGATGTTCCCATCTTACCGGCAGAAGGTAGCAATGATTTGAAACAACCTCTGATGAAAGTGAGAGAAGGGCCGAAAGAGGACTGCATTTGTTAAAAAGACAAAAGTCATTACTAAAGAACTATACAGAAGACATGTACAACTTTGACAATGAAGATATCAAAATTATTAAAATATTTTGCTTATCTTGGTTCAGTCATCAATGCACTTGGACACTGCAGCCAAGCAATAAGAAAAGGTTGAGATTCAAAAAGGCAGCAATAGCAGAATTAGGAAAGATCTTCAAGGGCAGAGATGTGACATTAGAGACCACGGCTAGTCCTCCACACCCTCATATTCCCAATTACTATATGTGGATGCGAAAGTTGAATAGTGAACAAGGGTGATAGGGGGAAAAATCGATTCATTTGAAATATGGTATTGGAGGAGAGCTCTGTGGATACACTGGCCTGCCAGAAAGACAAACAAGTGAGCAAATTAAACCTGAATCATTTCTGGAGGCAAAAAGGGTAAACCTGAAGCTGTCCTGCTTCAAGCACATCATAAGAAGGCAGGGTTCTTTGCAAAAGATAGTAATGTTGAGGAAATAGAAAATAGCAGGAAAAGAGGACCAAATATTAGATGAATTGACTTCATAAAAGAATAAGAGCTGGTAAGGTTGTTGAGGAAAGGACATTGTAGACACCACTCATTCATAGTCACTAGGAGTTGGAGCCTATTCCACCACATGTAACACACACACACACAGAGACACACTAGGAGAGCTGAGAATTGTTGGAAAGTTACTGGGTGAGGAATTAATAATATTCATATTCCATTGTATACCTACTATGTACTAGCATTATGATAGGTCCTTGCCACACTTTGTTTTATTTCATCTTCAAGATAACTTTCTGAAGTATATATTATTAACCTCATTTAATAGATGAGGAAATCGAGGTTCTGAAAAATTAAGTAAGCTGATTAAGTTATGCAGAAAGGAGAAGATTTAAAGCCTGAGTCAGCCTGACTTGAAGGGCATATTGCTTTGTATAGGGCTCTGAAAAGCTTTTTTAGGCTTTTGTGGCAAACAAGTACCTTCTAAAATGAAGTCTTGTTGGAGAAAGAATGCAATGAGAAGTAGGAAAGTATTTTTTACTTGATGTGGATTTACAATGAGGGAAATCACAGTAAGGAGCAGTTGAAGAAAAGAGTTTTATTTAACAGGAAAGGAGTCACTTCACTGCAAAGTTAAATCATGATTATAAACGAGGGTATAAAATAGGAAAGCATCTTCATGAGAAACACAGAAAAGCTTCAAGAAAAGAGCCCCTTCATTGAGTGTTAGGCATTATGGGAGAGAGCCAAAGAAAATTCCAAACACTGGCCTTCTATCCCATTTGTGCCTGACCATTTGGGACTTCTGATATATAACTCAGAAAACAGTTCATTTCTGTTTCAGGTGGAGAGCAACACCACCACCCCCACCCCACTCCCCCACACACAAATCTTAAAACAGAGGCTGACTTGAGGTCGGCTTTTCAGGATCTCCAAATTGAAAGGAACCTTAAGGTTCTGAGTGTCCAGCCTTTCGTGTAGCGAAGGAGTGTCTCCCCGCCCTGTCACTTGTTTCACTATTTCCAACAATTGGGAGTTCCCCGACTTCTATACTAGATTCCTAATTATTAGTAGTGCTTGTTTATATTTTATCTGAAATCTTTCACCCTGTCACTTTCATCCGAAAATCCTTGTTTGTCTCTTGAACGAACCAGAATTCTGTCTTATATCCCCTCTCTTTCAATGCTGTAAGAGAGTCATCCTTTTGCCCCTAAATATTTTATTCTCCGAGTTTACAAACCTCGTTCATTTTGACTGTTGCTCATATGTCATGATTTATAGCATTATATGATATAACTTCTATGAAGGAGTTGAAGTTGGTCTACGTCCCTCAAGAAATATGTTTCCGCCTGACCAGGTGGTGGCGCAGTGGATAGAGCGTCGGACTGGGATGCGGAAGGACCCAGGTTCGAGACCCCGAGGTGGCCAGCTTGAGCGCGGGCTCATATGGCTTGAGCAAAGAGCTCACCAGCTTGGACCCAAGGTCGCTGGCTCCAGCAGGGGGTTACTCGGTCTGCTGAAGGCCCGCGGTCAAGGCACATGTGAGAAAGCAATCAATGAACAACTAAGAAGTCGCAACGCGCAACGAGAAACTGATGATTGATGCTTCTCATCTCTCTCCGTTCCTGTCTGTCTGTCCCTGTCTATCTCTGCCTCTGTAAAAATAAATAAATAAAAAATAAAAAAAAATTAAAAAAAAAAAAAAAGAAATACGTTTCCCAGAATTGAACATAATAAATCAAAGTATAGTAGGATTGATTATCAAAAGCATAGAATAGTCAGGAAAGTATATTTCTATTTAAATAGCCCTAAATGCTTTGGGGTGTTTTGTTGTTTTCCTTTTTTTTCCCTTTTGTAGCCTCACCACACTCTTGGCTCTTACTGGCTTCAGGTCACTAAAATTCTCATCTTTCTTTCCCATATGCTGCTGTTTAGTAAGTTCTCTCCGTATCTTAAACTTTGGTTCCAAGACTAAAACTTCTCCTATTTAAATTTCATTTTAATAGAGATGGCCATTTAGGCATTTATTCACATATTTATCCTGCCTTATTCCAAAAGATACTAGCTGGTACATCATCCCTGGGCCAATGCCAGCTCAGAACCTGCTTTATTCATACCCCCTCCCAGCTTCTTGTTCTCCACACATTGCTAACCAGATCCACTCAGCCCGTACCCAGGTTACTTAAAAAGGGCCATGCTGGAAAATAGCTCTGACCTTTGAAAAATTTGCCAGATTTGACAAAGATAGACCCATTAATCATCATTCTTAGGATAAAGTGGTTATGCTGCTAAATTATCCCATCATCCATCTTGTTTCTCCATCTTTTTTGCAAGGATATCATGAAAGTCTTTGAAAAATGCTTTGTGGAAATACAGAAACTCCATGTCCACAGAATTCCTTTGATCTACTAGTTTAATAAACAAACCACAGAAGAAACCAAGGTCTGTCTGTTAGGCTGTCTTTTCTTAGTAAATCTATGTTGGCTTCTTTAAGGATCATCTCTTCTCTCTCTGGGAGTTTACACACCACTCATATGATATTCATAATGAAGAACTAATATTGAAATCTTTATTCATATTTGCATCACCTACCTTCCCCCCATTTTTGAAAATGTAGACATTTGTCCATCTCCTGTCTTCAAGAAGCAGTTTCATTTCCCATAGAGTGCAGATGATATGTTGTGAATCTCTTTTGAAAGTGGTTTTCATATTCTTAGGTATGATTTGTCCAAGCCTGAAGACTTGCATTCTTTTAGCTTGCCTCCTTGGAACGAGAATGATGGTGGTAGGGAGAGAAAACAGTTTCCTCAAGGAACGGGGTACTGAATTTAAAAGGAGTGAGGGATACTAGGCAAACAAAAAGAAAAAATCGCACTGCAGCAGTGAACCTTCAAATTCAAATATCCTTCTGCAAGTCTCAGTTCCCTCTCACTACTCTTTCTAGCATTAGTGGTACAGGTCTGTGCTGTGCTTATGCTGTGAGTCTTTGATTGCTGTCTTTCTCCTTCAGGTTTTTATGCGTCTTACAATCTGAGCTCCTCAGAGAGCCTTACCCTTCTCATCAGCACATTCAGTTTCTTGCATTTACTTCCTCCACTAGTATTAATAAAGGGCCTTGGTCCCTTTATACAGACAACAGTCCCTTATGCTTATTTGTTATGGACATTTCCTGCAGGTAGATGTATTCATTTGGTTTTGTTGCTTTCAGTAGGCCTTGCTCCCATTGTCACAGTTCCTGTTACTAACATAGTTGAAAATTAGCCAAAGACCAGAGAAGATGAAGCCATCCAGGGTTTCTAAGGTCGATAGGTTAGAAAATAAAATATTCCACTATCAGAATAAAAACTGAATCCTCACATTAACTTCCTAATTGCTTGCTTACCTTGTTGCTATACGTTTTAAGTGAAGAGAAACAAAGCCAATTGCTGTTGTTCTCATTAACACTAATGATCAATAGTAGAAACAAAATGTGCTGATTTTTATATTTTCTATATTGTGTATGCTTAATTTAGAGCTTATTAGAGCATTGCCGTCTTTGCTCATTATCTCCTCTACAAGATGAATGTATTTCTTAGGCACATAGTTTATATGAAGAAACAATGACCAACTCAGTTTTTGTAATTAAACAAGACTTTCAGTTATATTTTCTGCTAGGGGTGGGGCAGGAAGAAGAATGCATTAGCATTTAATATTGACTTATTTTAGATATTGCCAAGACAAAGAGGTCCTTATAACAATTTCAGCACTGAAGGTTAATGAGCAGAGCTGACTTAGTGTCCCAGCGAGTGTTTGCCTTGAGTCTCCCCTAAGCTTTCCTGAGGATCTTTCCATCCATTAAAATCATGCTCTGAAATGAAATCCCAATGTGTGCTGCAACTTGAATGAAGCTTAAAAAATGCTTTGCTAGGTGAAGGAAGCCAAACACAAAGGACCACATATTGTATGCTTCTATTTATACGGAATGGCCAGAATAGACAAATCCATGGACAGAAGTCAGCTAAGTGATTGCCAGGGGCTGGGGAGGGATGGAGAAATAGGGTGGTGATGGCTAGGGAGTGTAGAGTTTCCTTTTGGAGTGATGAGAATGTTCTGAAATTGATTGTGGTGATGGTTGCATGACTCTGTGTGATGTGTGAATTATATCACAATGTTTTCTGTTTTTGTTTTTGTTTTTTAATCACACCCTAGTCGTACTGTTGCCACTATACACCACTTCCTGGAGTCTTTAGTAACTGGATTCTTGTCACCTTTTCTATTAAGTCCTGCTACCATCCTGAATGACTTTGACATCCACATTGATGACTCACTATTCAACATTCAAGTGAGTCCCTTCCTTGATTTTCTCTGCTCCACTGACCTTCACTTCCTTTCCAGTCAGCCACCGATTCCCCTCCTTATTTGTTGCATACCTCTGAAATAATGCATTCACGTAGACCACTTCCAATACTTCGAGGTGTCTCATTCAGTTGCTCTACTTATAATCTGGCCTTAACAGATGGAGGGTCCTCCTCTTCCTTGACCTCATTGCTTCCTCTCTTTTTGCTCTATCAGTATCCACAGTCTCCCTCCACACTTTCCTTGTCACTGCTTTCCTTGTCTGGCTTGAATTCCATGCCTCATTACTTCAGTCTCTCCTCCTTCTGTCTCAAGCATCTGGCCAATCTCAACCCGCCATCAGTGCAACTAAGTATAGAATGACCCAGTAACTGATCTCATCTTCACTATACTCTCTGTGCCCTCAATTGTCCTTCCATAGTGCTCCAGAAGCCTTTCTCTGGTTCTCCAAGGTCTCTACTAGAAACTTGCTTCACACTTCTTAACCCATCTCCACTTCCCTCTTCACACTCAGCAGATAATCTTATTTCCTGTTCTAAGTCAGCACAAAGAGGCTTCTTCCCTACCACCAGACCATGTGCTTACCTATTTCCTTTCTTCTTCTCCTATCATTCATTGCTCTGTGAAAAATGAAACAAATGCCCCTTCTCTTATTAATTTCTCTACCTGTGCTCTGGCTTGCATCACCTCTTCACTGCTTAGCATTCTTGTAGTACTAAGTATTTACTCCTTTCCCCCATGTCTTCCACCTCTCCCTCTCTACTGACTCCTATCTATCATCATGTCTTTCCCTCCTTAAGCAACAACAGCATCTCTAACTTGATGCTACTCCCCCTATTTCAGCTACCTCTCTATTATTTTCCTCCTCTGTAAGTGCAACTTCTTGAGAGAGCTGTGTTTACTTCTCCCTTTCCATTTTTCCCTCAATATGCTACAGTATTTCTCCACATCAATTCACTCAAATGGCTTTTTTGAATCCAGTGAGCTCTTTCTGTTTCAACTTAAATTCTCAGCAATATTTGGCACATTTGACAACTTTCTCCTTATCAGAAGCTCTTCCTTTAAGCTTCATGACTCTACATACTTCTTGATGTCTCCCCATACTTTTCACCACTCCTTCTCAGTCTTTTTTGGAGGCTTTCCCGCTGCCTGACCCTAAAAGTTAGTGTTCCCGTGTTGTGTACTGGGTATTTGTATAAGTGGTCTATAATGTACAACAAATCAACACAAACTTAGTAGTTTAAAACAACATTTAACAACTCTCAGTTTCTATGGGTCTAGAGCCCAGTCACGGATTAGCTAGTGTTGTGTTCACATTTGGAGCTCAGGCTACTCTTTCAAACTCATTCAGATTGTTGGTAGAACTCAGTTCCTTGTGATTGTAGGACTGAAGTGCCTGTTTTTTTGTTGTCTGTCAGTTGGGTTTATTCTCACCTCCTAGAGCAGGGGTCCCCATTACACAGGGGGCCAGTTCACTGTCCCTCAGACCGTTGGAGGGCTGAACTATAAAAAAAAACTATGAATAAATCCCTATGCACACTGCACATATCTTATTTTAAAGTAAAAAAAAAAACACAAAACAGGAACAAATACAATATTTAAAATAAAGAACAAGTAAATTTAAATCAACAAACTGACCAGTATTTCAATGGGAACTATGGGCCTGCTTTTGGCTAATGAGATGGTCAATGTCTGGTTCCATATTTGTCACTGCTAGCCATAACAAGTGATATGACACACTTCCAGAGCTGTGAGGCATGCATTCTGCGTCACCGGAAGTAGTACTGTACGTGAGCCATGCCGGGCTTTGCATACTCCTCTCACTGACCACCAATGATAGAGGTGCCCCTTCCGGAAGTGCGGCGGGGGCGGGATAAATGACCTCAGGGGGCCGCAGTTTGGGGTCCCCTGTCCTAGAGGCTACTCTCAGGTCCTTCCTCATGCCTCCCATCTCACCTTTCAAATCTCTGATTTTTCTTCTCTTAGCCAGAGAAAACTCTTTTCTTTTAAAGAGTTCTGTATGATTAAGTTGGGTCCACTTGGGCAATCTATTTTTTTTTCTTTGTATTTTTCTGAAGCTGGAAATGGGGAGAGACAGTCAGACAGACTCCTGCATGCGCCCGACCGGGATCCACCTGGCACGCCCACCAGGGGCGACGCTCTGCCCACCAGGGGGCGATACTCTGCCCCTCCGGGGCGTCGCTCTGCCACGAGCGACCAGAGCCACTCTAGCGCCTGGGGCAGAGGCCAAGGAGCCATCCCCAGCGCCCGGGCCATCTTTGCTCCAATGGAGCCTTGGCTGCGGGAGGGAAGAGAGAGACAGAGAGGAAGGAGGTGGGGTGCAGAAGCAAATGGGCGCTTCTCCTGTGTGCCCTGGCCGAGAATCGAACCCGGGACTCCTGCACGCCAGGCCGACGCTCTACCGCTGAGCCAACCGGCCAGGGCCTGGACAATCTATTTTAAAGTCAATTGATTAGCAATCTTTTTTTTTTTTTAATTTAACGGAGAGGAGGGGAGATAATGAGACAGACTCCCACCTGCACCCCTACTGGGATCCACCTGGCAACCCTGTCTGGGGCAGGTGCTCGAATAAACCAAGCTATTTTTAGTTCCTGAGCCTGATATTCTCTGAACCTAACTGAGCTATCCTCAGTTCCTAGGGCTGCTGAACCAATGGAGCCAGTGGCTGCAGGAGGGGAAGAGGGAGAGAAGGGTAGGGAGGGGGAGAGAAGTAGATGGTCACTTCTCTTGTGTGCCCTGAACAGGAATTAAACCCAGGACATCCATACACTGGGCCTATGCTCTATCCACTAGGCCAGGGCCTAGTAATTTTAATTATATCTCCTATTTCTTTTGGTCTGATAATCTATCATAATCATGGGCATAATACCAGGTAGAGAATGTCATGGGAACCATCTTATAATTCTGTTTTCAGCAGTACTTAAAAAAATATTATTGTTACATACATTCTTCTGGAGTGATCTCATCCTCTTACTCAACTTCATTTACCAGTTCTATGCTGATGACTCACAAATCTCTAGCTCCAGCTATAGCCTGACTCCTGAGCCTTCAGACGTATGTCAACAACTCTAACAATTCATTTGAATGCCCTAAAGATGTCTGATTTTGAAGATTGAGAAACGAGTTCATCATTTCTCCACCAGTTATCTCCCAGTATCATCCTTGACTTTACACCCACTCCTCTTGCTTTCACATCAAAACAACCTGCACCAAAAAACAAACAACAACAACAAAAAACCCTGCACCAATAAATCCTACCTCCTAAACTCCTATCCCCTTTTCTTTATGTTCTGTTCAAGCTACCTTCACCTCTTATGTGAATTATTCAACAGCTTCTCAGTTGATCTCTGATCAACTGTCTTGACCTCTGCAGTGGACATTATGAATCTGATTGCTCAATATCATTTCAATCTCCTTGCAGTGCTCTTTCCAGAAAATGAAAAACTACATTCCTTAGCTAAGATCCTAGTTATGATGTAGATTCCAATGACAAGATGCTTCCATAAAAAATTTGGAAGAGGGCAAGTATGGTTATGGAAGCATTTGGCTTTCAGTGTCAGAGAGGAAGTCCAGTGTCCAGTCCCTCCTGACATGACTGAAAAGAGGCAAAACCCATGGCATCTATTTTGCTGGCAGTAGCTTCCTGATTTCTCAATCACAACAGGGGAAGTATAGGCCTGCAGCCAGCAGTTATGGAAACAGCTTCTTAATATTCTAAGTCACTGACAATGGCAGGCGCAGCAGTTCCCTGGCAGTCCAATTCTGCAGTGCTATTCTAGAAGGTTTTCCTGGAAACTCATCCTAGATGTTTTTCTCTTCCAGCTCTTTCAATCACTTTTAGGCTGCTTCTGTTTGTATCAGTTACAATGGTTTATTTTATCTGTAACTAAACTCTGACTATAATATATCCCACAATTAACCACATTTCATCCAGAGTTAGCTTTCTGAAACTCAAATATTCAAATCTTATAATGGCACTGCCCATACTTAAAGTCTTTCCATGTCTCCCAAGATCTTTCTACAAAGCCTGAATGTTTTAATCTTGTTTGAAAGGTCTTGTATGATATGGCCCTCATATCTTCTGAAGACTCTTTACCCAGGAGTACCTGGCCACGCTGACCTTCTATTCGGGTCCCTAAGACAGTCATGCATTCATCTCTTCATCTTTGCAAAAGCTATTCCCCCTGTGTAAAATACTCTAACCGTACCCTTATTTGGCTAACTTCTGCTTTTCTTTTTTTTTCCTTCTAATCTCGACCTACAAGCTGCGTGCTCCAGAAAACCTTCTCTGACCACCACCCATCACTACCACCAAGACTCTGGGTTAGTCACTCTTATGTACTCCCACAGAACCCTGGACTGCTCCCCTTTTGGCACTCCATTGTGTTAGAATTGCTGAGTGTAAACTGTGCCCCCTCCCCCAATCATACCAGATGAATCTGGTGGAAAGTTCCATGTCTAAGTCAATCTCTATATTTTACCATCAGGACCTAGTAAGTACCTGGCCCAGACTTACTGAAGGAGGAAATAAAGAAAGTGAAGCATTTCCTGACCAGGCAGTGGCACGGTGGATAGATCATCGTACTAGGACATGGAGGAACCAGGTTTGTTTGTTTGTTTGTTTGTTTGTTTTTGTATTTTTCCGAAGCTGGAAATGGGGAGGCAGTCAGACAGACTCCCGCATGCGCCCGACCGGGATCCACCCGGCATGCTCACCAGGGGGCGATGCTCTGCCCATCTTGGGGTGTCACTCTGCCATAATCAGAGCCATTCTAGTGCCTGAGGCAGAGGCCACAGAGCCATCCTCAGCACCCAGGCCAACTTTTGCTCCAATGGAGCCTTGGCTGCGGGAGGGGAAGAGAGAGACAGAGAGGAAGGAGAGGGGGAGTGGTGGAGAAGCAGATGGGCGCTTCTCCTGTGTGCCCTGGCCGGGAATCGAACCCAGGACTCCTGCACGCCAGGCCGACGCTCTACCACTGAGCCAACTGGCCAGGGCCAGAGGAACCAGGTTTGAAACTCCAAGGTTGCCGGCTTGAGCGCGGGCTCATCTGGTTTGAGCAAGGCTCATCAGCTTGAGCCCAAGGTCATTGGCTTGAGTAAGGGGTCACTTGGTCTGCTGTAGCCCCCCGTCAAGGCACATATGAGAAATCAATCATTGAACAACTATAATGCCGCAATGAAGAATTGATGCTTCTCATCTCTCTTCCTTCCTGTCTGTCTGTTTCTATGTGTCCCTCTCTCTGTCTCTGTCACACACACAAACACAAAAAGAGAGAAGCATTTTAAGTAGAGGATCTAATCTCTATTAGATTTATGTTTTAGAAAAAAAACACTCAAGTGGCCATGTGCCGAAGGAACTACCAAATGGAATCAGGTGCAGGTAAGGAGCTGAGATAGTCCAGTTAATTGGTATGCCTTATTAAGGTAGATGAAAAGAATACTTTACATGCTAAGGTAGGGGAAAGTGGTCAGAAAAATCTAATAAAACTCGAGAAGTAATGAGACAGAGGCTAGTAGTTTTGGGCAATAAAGACTGTACTGTGGGCCTGACCTGTGGTGGCGCAGTGGGATAAAGCATCGACCTGGAACACTGAGGTTGCCGGTTCGAACACTTGGGCTTGCCTGGTCAAGGCACATATGGGAGTTGATGCTTCCTGCTCCTCCCCCTTCTCTCTCTCTCTTTCCCCTCTCTCTAAAAATCAATAAAAAAAATAAAAAGACTGTACTGTGGTGGGAAACACATTACCTAGAGAGATAGAATATAGGGGTTCTTAGCTCCTCATCTTCCACTAACTAGGTAGTATGATCTTGAACAATTTAGCTTCTCTGGGGCTTAATTTACTCATTTGTAAGACAAAGTCTTTGACTAATAAGACCTTTAAAATCCTATTTGTTATATTTAAAATGTGTGTAGTAGTTCTAAAAATTTTTCAAATCATTTAATTAAAATATCCATATATTTTAAATAGTGCTTTAGGATAAATGTTTTAAGTTTCTCCTACAGTATTTAGAAAACAAGGATATAATTTGGTCACAAATAAATTGTAAACTTTGGTTTCTTACTTCTAACAAATAGTTGATAATATTGTTCACTTGAAAATCAGGGTCAGATTACTGGAATGTGCACCCCCTTTTGGCATTTCCTTGGTTCTTTCAGCCTCAGGATTTTTTAAAATCTGCCTTGCCTATTGCCTAATACAGATGCTAGCCTTTGCCAGATAATTGTGTAAAAGACCCACAAATCAGTCTCTTTTGTCCCTTTGATAGATGAGGGATTTTTAATTCTGGGCTCAAATTGTTTGAGAATTCTCTTTGAATTTCAATGTAAATGAGACACATAAAGTAGCACAAAAACCAGGTTTAGACTTGAGAAAAAGAGCTATCCACTTGGAAATTCACTGCCCTCCCTATCACTATCATTCCTTCTCTTTGTTACTAAGTGTGCATCAGCTTGCAAGGATGGCTAGTACATGCTGGCTGGAAAAGTCAATGGTGTAATACAAAGTTTCTCATTTACTCAACGTATAATTGGTAGTAGGAATGATGGTGGGGGTGGTGATTTGTGTGTGTGTGTCAGCTCCATGCCGACATTCAAGAACTAAGGCTGACAGAGACTTAACCATCTTCAAAGCCTAACTTCTGAGGTCACTTTGGGTGTCAACATCCAGAGGGCAAAAGCAAAGTTCAGGAGGGAGAGAGGAAAGAAACATTCCTGTGGAAGAATTTTCTGGGCCTGGCCTTACATCACCTCCATCCAAATTTCATTGGCTCATCTCAGTCCCATGGGCACACCTAACTGCAGGGGTGGCTTAGGAACATGGTCTACCTGTGTGCCAAAGAAGGGAAAGGGCAGACTTTGATTATCACATAGTGGTTTTTGCCAACATCTCCAGGGGTATTGATTCCGTCCGGCTGTTCCCTCTAAACCCTCTCCTTTCTCCCTCATGTCTGTAATTACTGACAAAATATATCAGAGATGATTCTTACTTGGCCTGAGTAATTGGAAAATATTTTGATATTCATCAAGTAAGCATCAATTTTTATGGTGCAACCTTCAAATTTCTCTAAGCACCCTAATTTCTAACTTAGACTATTATATTAGTTTGTACAGGGCATACAATAATCAGATGCCACACTCTGGGCTGTGAATAATGATTTGGATTCAGGTTCATATAACTAGGAATATTACGTGCTTAATGTTTTCAGGCTTAATGAAGTCAGCTACAAAAAATATTCAGATCTCAAGTTACCTTTAGACCATTTTTTTTCTGGGAAAATTATATCACAGTTGCTGGCTTTGAGAACTTCCCAGTTAGATGTCATAGCTTTTTTGCTATACAGAAGTGGTTCTTAAAGTGTGGTCAGACCAGCAGCATCAGCAGTGCTTGGGAACTTGTTAGAAATGCAATTCTCAGGTCTTACCTCAGACCTGTTGAATCAGACACTCTGGGGATGCGACCTAGCAACCTGTATTTTCACAAGTCCTCTAGAGAATATCATAGAAGCACTGGTCTAGTTGAGTTAGATTACTGTCGAAACATTTCAGTTCAAGGACCAGGCCAAAAGAATATACTATCTGAAATTGTTTTGTTGAAAACATATCAAATCTCTCTTAAATTGCTGTGAATTAAGAGTGTTATAGAAAACTAATAGAATGAAAAGATTGCTGAGGGATGTCATTAGGGCAAAGAATTTTTAAAGCTGTCAATCCCACTGACCTGTGGTGGCGCAGTGGATAGTGTCAATTTAGAATGGTGAGGTTGCTGCTTTGAAACCCTGGGCTTGCCCGGTCAAGGCACATATGAGAAGCAATCAATGAACAACTAAAATGAAGCAACTATGATCCCTCTCCCTCTCTCTCTAAATCATTAAAATGAAAATCTTTAAAAATAAATAAAATAAAATGTAAAGCTGTCAGTCCCAGAAATCTAAGGTTCTGTGAAGCAGCTCTAGGGGTTTCCTAAAAGAAAACGTATTAATACATTTGATTGGGGATTGCCTCCGACCATCCAGGGTTTGTGTCCACAAGCCTTGGGATTCTGTGTCGGGAGAAATGGTTTCAGAGCTTTAGAACAAAGTCAACATCTTACTCATCTTTGTACCCCCATTACCTTCTAGAGTGCCCAGCACAAAGTAGATACAAAACAAGCACTGACACCTGGCCTGTGGTGGTGCAGTGGATAAGGCATTGACCTGGAATGCTGAGGTCGCTGGTTCAAAAGCCCAGGCTTGCCTGACCAGGTGGTTACACAGTGGATAAGCGTCAGACTGGGATGCGGAAGACCCAGGTTCGAGACCCCGAGGTCTCCAGCTTGAGTGCGGGCTCATCTGGTTTGAACAAAGCTCACCAGCTTGGACCCAAGGTCGCTGGCACAAGCAAGGGGTTACTCCGACTGCTGAAGGCCCACGGTCAAGGCACATATGAGAAAGCAATCAATGAACAACTAAGGTGTCGCAATGCGCAACTAATGATTGATGCTTCTCATCTCTCCGTTCCTGTCTATCTGTCCCTGTCTATCCCTCACTCTGACTCTCTCTCTGTCTCTGTAAAAAAAATAAAATTAAATTAAAATAAAAAAACAAGTTGTTTTTTTTTTTAAAAAAAAACAAAAACAAAACCCAGGCTTCCCCAGTCAAGGTACATATGTGCTCTCTCTCTCTCCCTCCCTCCCTCCCTCCCTTCCTCTCTCCTCTTTAAAATCAATAAATAGCCTGACCTGTGGTGGCATAGTGGATGGAGCATCAAACTGGAGTGCTGAGGTCATTGGTTTGGGGTCCTGGGCTTGCCTGGTCAAGGCACATATGGGAGTTGATGCTTCCTGCTCCTCCCCCTTCTCTCTCTCTCTCTCTCTCTCTCTCCTCTCTAAAAAGAAAATGAATAAATAAAAAAATATTAAAATCAATAAATAAAATCTTTGAAAAATAAATAAACACTTATGTTAAATGAATGAAATAGTCATCACATGAATTCAGGTTAAAGTAACTTCCACTAATAGTCTGGAGTCAATTTGAAAAAAAGTCCCACTTGAAAAGTTTATTCTAGTTACTATTAAAAAATACTGACTACCTTATGTATGAGGCTAGTCTTTTTCTTTTTTTTTTAGATTTTATTTCTTGATTTTATAGAAAGAGGAGAGAGAGTGAGGGAGTGAGAAGTATAGTTGCTTCACTTTAGTTGTTCATTGCTTGCCTTAATCAGGCAAGCCCAGGGTTTTGAATTGGTGACCTCGGCGTTTCAGGTAAATGCTTTATCCAGTGTGCCACCACAGGTCAGTGTTTTCAGTAGTTGATTTTACCTATGAAATATTAATAATGCCTCCAACTCCTCTAAGAGAGAGAGAAAAAAATTATATGAAGATATCGTGTGTGTTTTATTTCTTTAAATGTCTATAAATGACTTCAGTTATTGCATACTAACCTTTTCAGTGACTAACTCGGCATTTTGACATTTTGGGTTAGAGAACTCTTTGTGGTGAAACTGTCCTATACATTGCAGCAGCATTACCAAGCCCTTCCTCCTCCCCATTGTGACAACCAAAATATCTCCAGAAACTGCCAAGTGTCCCCTGGGGGCGGGGTAAAGCACAATTACCCAGGTTGAGAATCAGTGTGAAACTGGGAAAATGGAAGAATATCTACGTTCGTGCTGTCACCACTCAGCCAAATAAGTAGAGACAAGAATTGAATTTTTGTGGGTGCTTTATTCAGATAGCCAGCGATCTAAGAAAATGGGGGTTCTGTACTCAAAAAATGATCTTAACTCCTTGTCTCAGTCAATCATTTTATAAAGGAAAGAAAGAGATAGGTAAAGGGTTTTAAATTTAGGGAGAAGTTCATTAGATAAAGTTGCAGTCCAGGGATTCTTGTAGTGGTTTCTTCATCTGCTGACCAGTAATTTTTTATCGGCCTCCTTGTCAGTGGGCCTTCCCTCCTTGGAGAATCAGGGGATTAGATACCATTGTGTTTGTGGAGGTCCTGGGCCTGGGGCACAAAGGTGGATTGCTTACAGCCTCAGGAAGTCACACAGGCATACTCATGTATCCAGCTCCTGGAATAAAGCTTTTACTTACAGTAATCATTAATCTTATTAGTTATAACTAAAAACTACTATTCTTAAACTAAATTTCTAACTCTCGAGTTCCCCCTATCAACTGCTCTTACCCAATATTAAAAAGGAAGAGTCATTTTCCTGAATTTTATTCAAAGCGATAAAAGCAGGCTCCAAGATAGAGCACGTGTTTCATATTTCTCTTTAGTTCGTTGTTGAGGACTTTGGCAGTGACAGCTCTATCTCTTTGAAATGCTTTGGTTAACAAATCCTCATCATTTTACACCACTTTTTTCCTAGGAACAACTTTATCTTTGGACATCTTTTTTAAACTTATTTTGATCTTCTACAATGATTCAGCACTGAATTCCATTACAAGGCATTTTTATTTACTAAGATTTAAATAATATAGCATAGACTAGCTGAAAGAACTCTGTCCACGGTCATAATGCAGTGTTAGCACTAACAGAACGGTTTAATACTACTTTCTACATTTTTTTAATAAGTAAAATCTGCAGTAAAATTAAATGCAATAATAACCTTTATTACATCCTACCTCAAGATTCAGTGCATGGAAAAAGAGTCATTACTGCTTTTGAAATTTACTTCCTGGTACCTAAGAATACACTAAAAATTCTATTTCTTGATTTATATTAGATGTTATCTGTTTTCTTACTGTTAGTGCATGAAAATTTAGCAATATTTTTAACATTCCCTTATTTCTGCTTCTCCATATTTTCAATATATACATATTACAATTTTTACTTATATTGTCAGTGCTTAATGATGAATGACATTGCACTCTGACATCCTTGTTGACATCCTCACACTAATGTCCCGTCTTATTGTCCTTGTAGATATACAGTAGATATATAGTTTAAATATTTCTCTTTTTTTCATTTAATGAAATTAAATTTTGAGAGGGAAGGAGATAACAGCATATGGCCATCATTTAACCCGAAACTAAAACCATTAAAAAATTTTTTTTAAAGGTTACATAAAAAGTCTCAACATTTTGTTGTTAGAAGGTAGACTCCCTATTTCACCCTTATCTCTTGCACTTAGCATAAATGAAAGCTAGGCACTTTTTTAAATTTAAGAATCAAGTGATGATAGCTAAACTCATTGTGATTTTATATATATATAAAATCATTATGTTGTACATCTGAAACTAATACAACATTACATGTCAACTATATCTCAATACAAAAATAAATAAAAGCCAAGTTACCAGACATACTTCAATTCTTCCCCTCTGTACACATGGGACAAGGTTACCTACCTTTCTTACCTTCATACCCAAGGATAAATCAGTTCTTCTCTCTTTTGACTTTGTTGAATTTTCCTTTACCTACTTGGGCCCTTGAAACCAAGAACATCACACAGCTTTGCATCAAAAAACTACATGTTCCATGAAACATGTTTCTGTAATAAATGTCTCTTATACAAAAAAAGTATAAAACCTGATTGTTAATTTTCCATAAAAAGTAATTTTTGTCCCATCATTAACAATTAAGCAACCAGGACCACCCAGATAACAAAAGCATAGGATTAAAAAAGATATCCCATTAACATGACAGATGAAGATACTAGGTGAGAAGAAACAAGTATGTAACAAAGCCCACAATTTAAAAACAGTAGAAATCAAAGTCAAGCGAGTAATTACTAACAAAACAGTAACAGAACTGCTTTTGTCTTTCACGGTGAATGCACAATTAGCACTTAATAGTAAGATTGAGGAATAAACCATCTATAATCTACTGAAAAAGACCATCTGCTTCTATAAATTTTGTTCTTACACACTTGCCAAAAGAAGAGAACATATTAACAAAATAATGGACCCTGCACTGTTAATTGCTAGGTTGTTTGCATTTGTGCTGTTGCTATTAGAATTTAATAAGCCATTCCTTCTGCTAAATTAATAAGCAGCCAAGATTATGTAATAGCTGCTTTCAGCCGCTAATTATTTTTCCCATAATTCCTTTCCCTCGCTACATCCAACCCCCACCTTCTCTTGGCTGGGAACACCAGAGACTGCCAATATGTCACCAGCAAGTCTCTCGTCCTCATTTTCAGAACAACAGATCAACATTAGGCGCATAACCAATGAGTTTAAACTTGGAGGTGGTTATCTGAGGAACCTTGAGGATGATGTACGTGTTTTGTACTGAAAAAGAAAAAGCGGTTTGGATTCAGAGGGAGTTATCATGGCCTCACATCTGTTTTGTGTAGGAAGGGAGAAATGGGTCATTAACATGTGCCTTTGGGGTGTGATTAGTCAGGGAACAGAAAGAAATTTGGGCAGGGGACCTAAAGACCTACAGAAACCTAGCTCTGCGCTTGGGTGGACCACCTCTTCAATATTTCAGGATGCATTAATCATATATGTTAGTAGGAAATTTTCCAAGCAACATAATAGTGCTTAATAGAGGAAGTATTATACATTTTTATTTTGCCAAATAAGAGCATTTAAATATGGCCCCAAATCCCTATTATAAACTATCTTTAAAACAAAAAAAGAACACAATCCTTAATAAAAGATTCCTTTAAATTGATTAAGTTTAGCTTTATGAAAAACTTAGCTTTTCTTTTTCACTTTGAGCCATTAAAACAATTCTGGTGACTATGTTTGGGGATCTCCACAAAAAGGGCATAACTCAACAAAAGCAATTTTCCAGCCTCCTTTATAAGAACCTAGGTGAGGGTAATGAATAGCGTTCAACATGAGAAACCCGTGTCTGTTCAAACAAGGTCACTTAATCCCGTGGGGCTCCTGTTTCCTCATCTGTAAAAGATGAGTTGGACTAGATGATTCATCTATTCGTTCATTCAAAAAAGTATGGACATCCATTATGTGTCAGGTACGATGCTCGGCACTACGGCTCTTAACAAATCTATCATTTTATAGTCCTTATCAGTCAAGTCATTTATTAGTTGGGTTATGTACCAAACAGTGAACTAGTTTGGGATGGAAAATAAATAAAATTCAAGATGTGCGAAACAGAGGCTTAATGGGCATGTGGTTGAAAGAGGGATTCGTCCTTACAGGGTTTGAGGGTGAGCTTCTTAGATGTGACATTTGAGAGCAAGGGCATGCCAGGCAGAGCATGTAGTCAGCAAGACTATACTGGAGTCCAGGTGGCTGGAGCGAGCTGGGCGTCTCTCTGTGTGAAGGAAACGGGATCTAGATGATGAAGTGCTGTCTGGGCTTTTCAGCGGAGAACGGACAGTAAGTAAGTCATCAAGTCAACAGCACCGAGCATGGGCGAGGCAAGCCCGGGACAGACACTTGTACAGCTTGGGGTGAAAGATGTGTAGGGATATAGCAATGCGATGGGAAGGAGGGGCTGGTTCCGTACAATTCAGGGCCAGAACAATTGCAAAAGGCCCTCTGCACGCGTGCACAAGGTCGACGACAGACCTGACTTGTTTTCTCCAGGGTGACAGCACTCCCTGTCTCCCCTCATCAGCATCACCGGCTGTCCGGCTTCCCTGTCCCGCCCTCTTGGGACTCGGGGAATTATCGGAGATCGAAGTATGTTCCTCGCGGTCCGGACTTTCCCTACCCTACATAGTAAGGTCGACAAAGGACACCATGCAACCCTGTCTTCCTTCTACCGAGTAGCCGGGACAGTCGCCCGCGAGCGTCCCGAATGCACACGCGGGAGTGCGCAGGTGCGCCGGTTCCAGCCGAGGCCGCTTCCGGGTCACGTGGCCTCGCTTCCGGTCCACACCACGCCTCTCGTAGAGAGCCGGCCAATCGGCTCGCTCGGATTGTGCAGTCAGCTGTGCCGTCTCCCGGACCGTTGGTGACAGCCGAGCCACTCCCCGCGCGTCGCCCGGCCCTCCCCTCCGCTCGCCGCAGCCCCGGCTCCTCCCCCGTCCGGCCCCCGGGGCGGGGTCTGTCGGCTCGCCCTCCCCTAGCCGCCGGAGCCTTCCCTCCACTAACCGGGTCCCCTCCCCACGAGCAACACGGCTTCTCCTTCTCCGCCCGGCGAAAGGGGCTTCCCCTCCGCCGCCGCCGCCGCCGCCGGCCGAGCACCGCCGCGCCCGCGGCCCGCGGCCGCCGTAAGTCCCGGGGGACGAGCCGGGGCGCCGGGGGCTGGAAGTGTGCTGGCGGGGCTGGGGGCGCCCCCGCCGCCCCGCGCGCGGCCCGAAGACCCCACCCCACCCCGCGCCCGGCCGGCCGCGGGGCGCGGCGCCCGGCAACTCACTTCTCCCGGCGCTCGCGGCCCGGGATGCGGGGGGCACAGCCCGGGACGCCGCGCCGGCTCCGCGGCACCTGTGGTTCGGGAAGCCCTCAAGTTTGGTGGGGCGCTTTCGGGGGGAGCCGGGGGCGGCGGCCGCCGAGGACCCTGGGCGCCCCCTGCGCGGCGGCGGATGCCATTGTGTGCCCCGCTCCTCGCCTGTCACCTCGCCGGGGCTCGGGCGGGGATGGAGTGCGGGGCGGCGGGGCGGCTCGGAGATGGCCGGACCGAGGACCGCTGGCCCCGAGCCTGCTCCGCGGCTGAGCCCGTGCTTTTTAATATTAGTCTCGAGGAATTGAGGTGCCCTGCGATTGGCGGCAAAATCAAAGCATTGTTTTTACCAAGGAGAGAATACTTGTGCCTCGCGATTTGTCCCATGTTAGCGCATCGTTTATTTTATTTTAAAGATTGAATTATTTATTCGTCCTATAAAGCGGTAAGGAGCGGGATACAGGACCCTGCTACCGACAGCCTTAAAAAGCCCATGCTCCTTTCGAAAGCAAACCCCCACCCCTCCTGGTCACCGAGGTCCTGGAATACGGGTCTGTTCTTTTCCAAGTTCTGGTAATGGGCTGCTATTGAACGTCCAGTTGATGCTTTAAGCGCGGTCCTCCTCGAATGCCGCTGTATCTTAACAGGACTTGTCTGGCTGGGGAGGCACTCGGATACCACGAATCTCGTTCGTTAATTTTCTGCCAGTGAAGTGTTCGAAGTAAGGTGTAATACGCGAATTTTAACTTTAATAAAGTTAAATTGCCGCATCATAAATTTCTAACTACAGTATCTTGCTGATGCCTGTTTGGATTAGTACAAAAAGCGGCAGTAATTTCTTAGCGAAATTTAGGGCCCATTTTATTCTAAATTGGTTGCGTAAATTCTCCCACCCCATTTTCAAATTCAAGATGGTGTGCTGAATATTAAGAATCAGGCTGGAATCTTACTTGCAGTAACGCTACTAAAGGAACTTACAATAATTAAAAGAAAAAAATACGTATCTGAATTCTACCTTTAAATTAACCTTTGTAGAGACAATTTTTTATTTATTTATTTTTTATTTTTTTAATTATCAAAGACCATTTATTTGTTTTCTAGACCAAAAGAAAAATCTACATTGTGTCTGTTCTAAAGAATATTTTTACTTTTTCTGACTTATTTCACTTAGCATGATACTCTTTTGTCACTTTTAAAAACAGTTGAATTACAAGAAGCTTATCTTGAAAATTAAGCATGTAGACTAATCCAAAAGATTTGCAGATTCCAAATACATATAAACAAAATAGTATAACTGTAAAATACACTAGAATTCAGCATCCACTCCATCTGTAAATGCTTTTTTTTTTTTATTTAAAGGAAGTATTTTGTGTAATATCTCTGAATGTATATAACTTTTATTTTGGCTTTTTAAAGGTTTATTTTCTCTTTTATAATACATTACTGCTTTATTATGTGCATATTTATGTTGGAATTTTTAAAAAGTGAGGTGAGAAGAGATACTTAGAAATCAGGCTTTTATTAAGAAAAACGTGCGTTTGTGGCTTTTTTTGGTTAATATTTTAGATCTTCTTAAAATATGTAAACTTAGAAATAATATTGAATGTAAACTGTAACTGAGAAAAATTAAAAAATAAAATATGTAAGCATAAACTGAAGAAAGCATTCTAAGTGATAACAGCCTGCCTGCAAGTAATTCATCCTGGAACAAGAACAGCCTGAGGGTGAAAAATAGCAGGTCTCCTGTTTCTTTCAAATGTACCTAGAGCAGTTGATGTTAGAAGTTCTCTTTTGATGCACATAGAGAGTGTGGAATGTATAGTCCAGATAGACAATAGTTTCTTAAATTGTCAGACTTGTCTTTTACCTCGAAATTTCCACTTCAGCTTAATGCCTGTTTTTCTTTTTGTTCTGCAGACTCCAAACTCGCATGGAACAGGGTGGAGTGGGGAGATTTGCATCTGGTGGGAAGGTCTTGCTACAAGAATTTCCTGCTATTTTAAGTGGCATAGAAATATTGATGGCTACTAATCATTTGTCAGTTAAACGCTCTGCTCCCCCCCAAGATTCTCTCTGAAATCTGTCATCTTAATCTTCATTGAATCAAAGTGTATTGCATGTAATTTTGATTCTATTTATCTTAACAGATGCAGTTTATGTTGCTTTTCAGTCGTCAGGGGAAGCTTCGACTGCAGAAATGGTATGTCCCACTATCAGACAAAGAGAAGAAAAAGATCACAAGAGAACTTGTTCAAACCGTTTTAGCACGGAAACCCAAAATGTGCAGCTTTCTGGAGTGGCGAGATCTGAAGATTGTTTACAAGAGGTATAATTTTTCTTTTTCAGAAAGGTGAAATAGCAGAATCAAATGTTTGGTCATTTATAATGTGCAAACTGCAAACTTTTGAGAGATAACCTTTATAGATAACGATTAACAAAGATTGACATGAGAATGGTTTTAAATTAAAGATTTGTATTTTTAAAATAACTTGTTTTGATTGGTTACCCAGGCTAACATGATAAAATGAGGGCAGTTGTTTGAAAACTATGTAATTAAAGGCCTAATTATTTTTTTTAGAAAAATTCAATGAATTCATTACATTGCAGGGGGAAATAAGATCAGTATTTTAAATTGTGTGAGTAATTCTCTGAGTTTAACAAGCATTTCCTTTTCTCTCTCGTCTCCCCAAAAATCTATAAAGTAATGACTGATAATTGATATGCCTTTTATCTTTTAGAATCTTACTTAGAAACACCTTGAATACGTGGACTATTTGAGTCATATATATATTTAAATTTTTTTCCAAAACAGGATCTGTTAGTAGTGTTTATTAATTTGATATACACTTGTTGCTGTGGTGAAACTGATTAGATCTGATAGATAATTTTGGTGTGAATAGATTTAAAATTTTTTTATGAACATGAAGCTTTTTTTAAAAAAATTGCAGTGTATGTTCATTAGTGTCTGAATCTCTTTCAATACCTTAAAATAAATTTATCAAGATTGTTCTCATTGTGTTAAAAGAAATGTAATTACTTTGTTTTTTCCCCATTTCTGTACCCTCAGGAGTGATTTGCTGTTTTTAAGATACAGGGTTTCTGCGTGGGAAAACTTCTCTCCTGTGGGGGATGTGTAGGGAACGAACACTGGGCTGCCAGGACGGTTTTCTCTCGGCCTCTGCTCCTCTCCCAGTGGGAACGGGGGCTTCTGCGGGGGGAAATGCAGAGGAAGAAATGGAAATGATAGGACATCGAGAATTTAAAAAATACTGTGGACTCCTTTTCCCAATAGAAGGAATTTAGTCGTCTTTGGGTGATTTGGGGTCCAGTGTTTGGTTTAGTACCTGTTTGAGAAAAATCATAGCATTTTAGATATGGGAAATGTTTTAGAACATCTAGTCAAATGATTTTTTTTAATTGAGGTAAAATTGATGTATGACATTATAAAAAACAACCACTTTTTGCCCCAAAGATAGAACCTTAGATGAAACAAGTAGAAACGGAGGTGCCCTTATGAAAGGAACCGGGGATTCTGTACCCTGCTCACTGGCCCTCTGCCCAGGAGAGGGTTCCTGAGTTTGAAAACCACTGCCGTTGATCAAACATCACTTGAATTTTATACAAAAAATGAGAATTTGGAAGAAGTGACTTGTCCCAGGTCATCTGCTAGGTAGCGACTAACATAGGGGCTACAGCTCCAATCTTAACCATGGAGGCAAAGGATTTGTAGACGGATGAAAAAAGAGCAGATTGGCCTTTTTAACAGAGCCTTTAACTGGAGCATGGGTGGCGGAAGGGGAAGGGGTGAGAGGAACCTGAGGGAGGTGTTAGGAGATCAAATTAAGCCGAGTTCCAGGAGGAAGACCTCTTGCTGTGTGCTCAGCAGGTGGGAAGAGCTGCAACCCAGGTAACTTTGTAAGACGTGGTCACTGCTAGAAGCAGGGAGGAGGGCAGCGACCCAAGGGGAGCATTGAGGGCATTCCCCATTTCTGGTTCCCCCTACAGGCTGCAGGCTGCCGCGGCAGACATGTTGGCTTGGAGATGCCTGTGTGTCTACTGGGAGAGGCCTAGTTTTTAGGCGAGGGCACAGGCATGGACATGGGCAGGGGAGAATGAGGCATAGTGTGTTAGATCACCAATGCTCATGCTGGGGGAAGAGAGGGAGAGGGTAAGTGTAGGGTCAGGAACATGGGGAGGAGGAGGGAGTCACCAGTGCCACGTGTTGCATAAGCAAGTCCAATCAAAAGGAAGAAAACCTGTTGGATTTTACAGTGAGCATTTCATAAAATGCCTGTTGGGGGAACAGCTTTGGTGAAATCGAGTCAGAACTCTCAAAGATATGGGGTGAAGGGTGGAGAGGTGAAGACATTCAGACAGCAAGCAGATTATTTAGGGAGCTTTGCTCTGAAGGACTTGAGGTGATGAGCACCCATAGACATAGGGGTTGGGGGCACGGTGGAAAAAAGCTGTGAGACACTTCAGCTCATTTCTAGATAGGGGAAGGAGTCCCCCGTGTGGAGGAGGAAAATAGCAGCAATGGAATGAATCCGGGAATGGAGACTTCTGCAGGGAAAGGAAATGGCTCATTACAGGAAAGGATAAAAAGCCCTAGTTGGTGTTCCTGCATGCAGCATTCAGCCCACCCACATTGGGCCACTGCTTTTTCTTTCCAAGGTTGTAAAGGCAATGTAACCTGACTGATGTTTACATCGAACTCCTATACATAAAAGGTGCAGTTCAAGAAAATGGCTTTATTGAGATAAAATATACATGCATTTAATCAGTTTTTCTGTGCATCCCCACCATTTCATATTAAACCTCAACTGTTGTACTAAGGACATATTTGTACTGCTCACAAAAATTAGGGGATGTTTCAAAATGATTATGAAGCTATAAAATATCTCCTAATTTTTGTGAGCAGAGCATTTGTTCATTAAGCAAGTGATTATTTGTCTCTAGTCCAGCTCGAGAAAAGACCTATTAAGCAAAAGAACGACTACTTAGCTCCTGAGGAATTCTGAACCAGCACTTCCCTTGTTCTGATCAGCAAGGGATCTGTGCCTTCCTCAGGCTCCTCCATATTCTCCCTCTGCAGCTTTTTGCATACCAGTTGCCCCTCTCCAGAGGAAGTGGTGGGAAGGGGGCAAGGATAAACCGAAAAAACAGACTGAAAGTCTAGGGCTTAAGTTCTGTTCAGTTTGTCCCATTAGCTAGTTTTGTGACTTTGAACAAGTCACTTGGCCTTTGTTGCTCATCTCTAAAATAAAAGCTCTTGAGATCCTTTGAAGACAGAACACTAGACTTTTTTTTTATTCCTATTTTGTGCAGCATATTATGGAAGAGGCACTGGATTAAAGTGTTAAGATGAAAAATATGTTATCTCCAAATTACTAACTTGAGAATTTGTCGTAGAGTACTGTATTGATTTTCTTTACTAACAAAGGAATTTTTAATGCCACCGGGGGTATTGAGAACAGTTTAGTTACATTCACCCACCGTCAGCTGATATTTAGCTGACTGCAGAGAAGTCATATGTTTTGAATATAAGAATAGGCACTTTCAGATGTTCTCTGAGTGCCAGTAATTAGAGTAAGCCTTAATCCACTCTGCTAAAAATAACCAAACATACCTTTCTTCTTACTAGTCTATTATTAATTTTACTTCAGATTTAGACTTACAAATATGCACTAAGAGAACAAAATGAGCTCATTATTCAATTTTTAAAAGACATATCTAAAATTAGGGAGTACACTTCAGGTTCTCTTGGTAATCTTTTACCAAATCAGTGTAACAGTTTTTATCTCTCCCTCTTCAAAGCTGTTAAATTGCTTTGAATATGTTTTAGTTTCTTGCCAGGTGCAGGAGTACTTTATTTAATATAGTTCCTGGCTATAGTTTTTAATATAAAACTTGAGCTCTGAAGTCAAATTGTTGTTCCTGGGGAGTTTGCTCAATTGGGCCTCGGTCTCCTAAATGCAAATAAAGGTATCTCTGGAAGGGTTGCTGTGAGAATTATGTTATCTTATTATTATGCTATTTATTTCCTCAGCTTTCTAGAAAGTTACTTTTTTTCTTAATTCAGTGAAAGGAGGGGAGGCAGAGAGACAGATTCCCACATGCTCCCTAACCAGGATCCACTGGGCAAGCCCACTAGGGGGTGATGCTTTGCCCATGGGGGGGCATTGCACCATTGCTCAGTAACCGAGCTCTTCTTAGCACCTGAGGTGGAGGCCGTGGAGCCATCCTCAGCACCCAGGGTCAACTTGCTCCAGTTGAGCCATGGCTGTAGGAAGGGAACAGAGAGAGAGAAGAAGGGGAGGGGTGGAGGAGCAGATGGGCACTTCTCCTGTGTTCCCTGACCGGAAATTGAACCCGGCACATCCACACGCCAGGCCAATGCTCTACCACTGAGCCAACCGGCCAGGGCAAGACTTACCTTCTCATAATCCTGATAAGTAGATGCTCACCTAAAATGAAAAATTCATTTATTTTGATAGCTCTTTTTCCATTCTGAATGAGAGTAAACATTTAGATATATTGTTGTTTTTTAAATTACTGGTTGGTGCTTAGACACATCAATCCTGGTGATATTTAAATTAATGTTTCTGAATGAGCCATAACATTGAGGACCTTTGACTAGTGTTTAAATGCTGTTTATCTGTAAGTAAAGAGGAAGTACCATGGATAAGGAGCAAGGGTGGTGCAAGCATTAGATTACTTAATAGTAACGTTAAAAAAATCTTTTCATTGAGTTCAGTTGATATAATGGATGTATTAAAGCAAACAAGACAAAAAGGAAGAAACAAAAATAAGTATGTATTCTCTGGACTTGAAATGCCTTTTGAAACTATATAATATTCCAAGATTATACTGGTAAGTGGCTATATGGTGACTTCATGGAAGACATAGTCACATAAGGAGCTGGAGTCGTTTATTTTATTTGGAAATTACGACAAATGAAAAAGAACTAAGTGTGAAAAGCTCACATCCTTTCAAAAAAGGTAACTTCTGTTTTAGACAAAGTAGGCAGATCATTTCTTTTAAAGTTGGTATCATCAGTACATTATATAAAACTGGCGGCCATTTTATTCACAACTATATAAAATGCAATCTTTAGTTAATTGTGGATATGGTCAGATTGGATTTGTGAACATACTGGTATTTCCAGATGAAATTTAGTTTTGAAAGTCCTTTTGGACAAATATATTATATTAGTTTAAATATTTCACTTTCACTGTTGATTTTTGCATCCTCAGGGTGGGGGCAAAGAATTTGTATATTTTTAAGCTTAGAAAGTAAATTAAACTGATTTAAGTGAAAAAAAGAAAAGGAAAAGCAAAAAGGAATTTTACCTGTAACTATTGGTAAATTCTTTCTAATGGAGTCATTTAGCACTCTGTTCATGTTAGCTGGTTTTTAATCTACCATTTTTAACGTCAGTCCCTTTAATGATGAGTTTTTTTTAATTCAGGGCATCTTAACATGCCATTTATATCAATTTCCCCAAATTCAAAACTATTTTTTGAGCATGGGTTCAGTAGGATGGTGAGTTACAATATCCCATTGCCTTTTAAACAAATTAAAACAGGCCAGTGCAGGGAAAAAGAGGAAGCTCTTCATTCAAGTTGGAGGGGGTGCCCTGTCTGTACTCATGATAAGTAAATGCATTCAAATGCCTCTTCCCTAAGATTGCAGGAGACCCACCATTTTAAATAACTTACAAAATGTAGAAGTCTGGTAGAGTGGACATGGCGCTGAGTGTGACAGGTCAGTGTGGGAGATGGCGCTGAGTGTGGCGCTGAGTGTGACAGGTCAGTGTGGGAGATGGCGCTGAGTGTGGCGCCGAGTGTGACAGGTCAGTGTGGGAGATGGCGCTGAGTGTGGCGCTGAGTGTGACAGGTCATTGCGGTAGATGGCGCTGAGTGTGGCGCCGACTGTGACAGGTCAGTGTGGGAGATGGCGCTGAGTGTGGCGCCGAGTGTGACAGGTCAGTGCGGTAGATGGCGCTGAGTGTGGCGCCGACTGTGACAGGTCAGTGTGGGAGATGGCGCTGAGTGTGGCGCCGAGTGTGACAGGTCAGTGCGGTAGATGGCGCTGAGTGTGACAGGTCAGTGCGGTAGATGGCGCTGAGTGTGACAGGTCAGTGCGGTAGATGGCGCTGAGTGTGACAGGTCAGTGTGGGAGATGGCGCTGAGTGTGGCGCTGAGTGTGACAGGTCAGTGTGGGAGATGGCGCTGAGTGTGGCGCCGAGTGTGACAGGTCAGTGTGGGAGATGGCGCTGAATGTGGCGCCGAGTGTGACAGGTCAGTGTGGGAGATGGCGCTGAGTGTGGCGCTGAGTGTGACAGGTCAGTGTGGGAGATGGCGCTGAGTGTGGCGCTGAGTGTGACAGGTCAGTGCGGTAGATGGCGCTGAGTGTGGCGCCGAGTGTGACAGGTCAGTGTGGGAGATGGCGCTGAGTGTGGCGCCGAGTGTGACAGGTCAGTGTGGGAGGTGGCGCTGAGTGTGACAGGTCAGTGCGGTAGATGGCGCTGAGTGTGACAGGTCAGTGTGGGAGATGGCGCTGAGTGTGACAGGTCAGTGTGGGAGATGGCGCTGAGTGTGGCGCCGAGTGTGACAGGTCAGTGTGGGAGATGGCGCCGAGTGTGACAGGTCAGTGTGGTAGATGGCGCTGAGTGTGGCACCGAGTGTGACTGGTCAGTGTGGGAGATGGCGCTGAGTGTGGCGCCGAGTGTGACAGGTCAGTGTGGGAGATGGCGCCGAGTGTGACAGGTCAGTGTGGGAGATGGCGCTGAGTGTGGCGCTGAGTGTGACAGGTCAGTGCGGGAGATGGCGCTGAGTGTGGCGCCGAGTGTGACAGGTCAGTGCGGGAGATGGCGCTGAGTGTGGCGCCGAGTGTGACAGGTCAGTGCGGGAGATGGCGCTGAGTGTGGCGCCGAGTGTGACAGGTCAGTGTGGGAGATGGCGCTGAGTGTGACAGGTCAGTGCGGTAGATGGCGCTGAGTGTGGCGCTGAGTGTGACAGGTCAGTGTGGGAGATGGCGCTGAGTGTGGCGCTGAGTGTGACAGGTCAGTGCGGGAGATGGCGCTGAGTGTGACAGGTCAGTGTGGGAGATGGCGCTGAGTGTGGCGCCGAGTGTGACAGGTCAGTGTGGGAGATGGCGCTGAGTGTGGCGCCGAGTGTGACAGGTCAGTGTGGGAGATGGCGCTGAGTGTGGCGCCGAGTGTGACAGGTCAGTGTGGGAGATGGCGCTGAGTGTGGCGCCGAGTGTGACAGGTCAGTGTGGGAGATGGCGCTGAGTGTGGCGCCGAGTGTGACAGGTCAGTGTGGGAGATGGCGCTGAGTGTGGCGCCGAGTGTGACAGGTCAGTGCGGTAGATGGCGCTGAGTGTGGCGCTGAGTGTGACAGGTCAGTGTGGGAGATGGCGCTGAGTGTGACAGGTCAGTGCGGTAGATGGCGCTGAGTGTGGCGCTGAGTGTGACAGGTCAGTGTGGGAGATGGCGCTGAGTGTGGCGCCGAGTGTGACAGGTCAGTTTGGGAGATGGCGCTGAGTGTGGCGCCGAGTGTGACAGGTCAGTGTGGGAGATGGCGCTGAGTGTGGCGCCGAGTGTGACAGGTCAGTGTGGGAGATGGCGCTGAGTGTGGCGCTGAGTGTGACAGGTCATTGCGGTAGATGGCGCTGAGTGTGGCGCCGACTGTGACAGGTCAGTGTGGGAGATGGCGCTGAGTGTGGCGCCGAGTGTGACAGGTCAGTGCGGTAGATGGCGCTGAGTGTGGCGCCGACTGTGACAGGTCAGTGTGGGAGATGGCGCTGAGTGTGGCGCCGAGTGTGACAGGTCAGTGCGGTAGATGGCGCTGAGTGTGACAGGTCAGTGCGGTAGATGGCGCTGAGTGTGACAGGTCAGTGCGGTAGATGGCGCTGAGTGTGACAGGTCAGTGTGGGAGATGGCGCTGAGTGTGGCGCTGAGTGTGACAGGTCAGTGTGGGAGATGGCGCTGAGTGTGGCGCCGAGTGTGACAGGTCAGTGTGGGAGATGGCGCTGAATGTGGCGCCGAGTGTGACAGGTCAGTGTGGGAGATGGCGCTGAGTGTGGCGCTGAGTGTGACAGGTCAGTGTGGGAGATGGCGCTGAGTGTGGCGCTGAGTGTGACAGGTCAGTGCGGTAGATGGCGCTGAGTGTGGCGCCGAGTGTGACAGGTCAGTGTGGGAGATGGCGCTGAGTGTGGCGCCGAGTGTGACAGGTCAGTGTGGGAGGTGGCGCTGAGTGTGACAGGTCAGTGCGGTAGATGGCGCTGAGTGTGACAGGTCAGTGTGGGAGATGGCGCTGAGTGTGACAGGTCAGTGTGGGAGATGGCGCTGAGTGTGGCGCCGAGTGTGACAGGTCAGTGTGGGAGATGGCGCCGAGTGTGACAGGTCAGTGTGGTAGATGGCGCTGAGTGTGGCACCGAGTGTGACTGGTCAGTGTGGGAGATGGCGCTGAGTGTGGCGCCGAGTGTGACAGGTCAGTGTGGGAGATGGCGCCGAGTGTGACAGGTCAGTGTGGGAGATGGCGCTGAGTGTGGCGCTGAGTGTGACAGGTCAGTGCGGGAGATGGCGCTGAGTGTGGCGCCGAGTGTGACAGGTCAGTGCGGGAGATGGCGCTGAGTGTGGCGCCGAGTGTGACAGGTCAGTGCGGGAGATGGCGCTGAGTGTGGCGCCGAGTGTGACAGGTCAGTGTGGGAGATGGCGCTGAGTGTGACAGGTCAGTGCGGTAGATGGCGCTGAGTGTGGCGCTGAGTGTGACAGGTCAGTGTGGGAGATGGTGCTGAGTGTGGCGCTGAGTGTGACAGGTCAGTGCGGGAGATGGCGCTGAGTGTGACAGGTCAGTGTGGGAGATGGCGCTGAGTGTGGCGCCGAGTGTGACAGGTCAGTGTGGGAGATGGCGCTGAGTGTGGCGCCGAGTGTGACAGGTCAGTGTGGGAGATGGCGCTGAGTGTGGCGCCGAGTGTGACAGGTCAGTGTGGGAGATGGCGCTGAGTGTGGCGCCGAGTGTGACAGGTCAGTGTGGGAGATGGCGCTGAGTGTGGCGCCGAGTGTGACAGGTCAGTGTGGGAGATGGCGCTGAGTGTGGCGCCGAGTGTGACAGGTCAGTGCGGTAGATGGCGCTGAGTGTGGCGCTGAGTGTGACAGGTTAGTGTGGGAGATGGCGCTGAGTGTGACAGGTCAGTGCGGTAGATGGCGCTGAGTGTGGCGCTGAGTGTGACAGGTCAGTGTGGGAGATGGCGCTGAGTGTGGCGCCGAGTGTGACAGGTCAGTTTGGGAGATGGCGCTGAGTGTGGCGCCGAGTGTGACAGGTCAGTGTGGGAGATGGCGCTGAGTGTGGCGCCGAGTGTGACAGGTCAGTGTGGGAGATGGCGCTGAGTGTGGCGCCGAGTGTGACAGGTCAGTGTGGGAGATGGCGCTGAGTGTGGCGCCGAGTGTGACAGGTCAGTGTGGGAGATGGCGCTGAGTGTGGCGCCGAGTGTGACAGGTCAGTGTGGGAGATGGCGCTGAGTGTGGCGCCGAGTGTGACAGGTCAGTGTGGGAGATGGCGCTGAGTGTGGCGCTGAGTGTGACAGGTCAGTGTGGGAGATGGCGCTGAGTGTGACAGGTCAGTGCGGTAGATGGCGCTGAGTGTGGCGCTGAGTGTGACAGGTCAGTGGGAGATGGCGCTGAGTGTGACAGGTCAGTGCGGTAGATGGCGCTGAGTGTGGCGCCGAGTGTGACAGGTCAGTGTGGGAGATGGCGCTGAGTGTGGCGCCGAGTGTGACAGGTCAGTGTGGGAGATGGCGCTGAGTGTGGCGCCGAGTGTGACAGGTCAGTGTGGGAGATGGCGCTGAGTGTGGCGCCGAGTGTGACAGGTCAGTGTGGGAGATGGCGCTGAGTGTGGCGCCGAGTGTGACAGGTCAGTGTGGGAGATGGCGAAAGGCCTGGGGGTAAGGCCTGAAGACCGCATTTCTTGTCCCAATACAGCCGTTTGGCAGGACCCCTGCTCTTGGGCTTCTTTTTATTTATTTATTGGTCTTCTGTAGTCAAGGGTGATGGTGCTTGCTGTTGGGAAGGTCAAATAAGATGAAATGTTTTTGATAACATTGAAATGAGCAGATTGCTATGAAAATAGTTACTCTCTTACTGACGAGCAGGAATTCATTGACGAGATTGTGCTCATTTATATATTATTTTACGTGAATGCTGTGAGCAGTAATTGCCCATTGTGTTTTTTTTTAAGGGCTTGTTTTCCCCCATGTACAGTATTTATTTTTTATTTATTGATTTTTAGAGAGAGGGGAGAGAGAGACAGAGAGAGAAGGGGGGAGGAGCTGGAAGCATCAACTCCCATATGTGCCTTGACCAGGCAAGCCCAGGGTTTCGAACTGGCAACCTCAGTGTTCCAGGTCGACGCTTTATCCCACTGTGCCACCACAGGTCAGGCCCCCATTGTGTTTTGTAAAAATCACTTAAATGCTCCTCAGTGAACAAACGTCTTAGGTTTTCATTTTTTCCCAAAACCGTTAAATACACTAAACCATTTAAAAATGTTCTAGCCTGACCTGTGGTGGCGCAGTGGATAAAGCATCGACTTGGAAACACAGAGGTCGCCAGTTCAAATCCCTGGGCTTGCCTGGTCAAGGCATATATGGGAGTTGATGCTTCCTGCACCTCCCCCCTCCTCTCTCTCTCTCTCTCTCTCTCTCTCTCTCCTCTCTAAAATGAATACATAAATAAAAAAAATTCTTAAAAATGTTCTTCTAGTCCTCAAAGGACTTACTTGGTCATTATTAGCTATGCCTTGAAGGGTTGTCTATTAATAAGTTTTGGCTTTCTTGGGTTAAGTACAAGCATGTGCTAAAATCCTAATTTGGAGGAGAATGTTTTTTTCAACCTCATTCCTTCTTCAAGGGTGAATAGCCTAAACTTCAGTTCAACAGGGGAGAACTTAGAAAATTGGAGGACAGGTCTGTTTCCTCTGTTCTCTTTGTTTAACGTCTGTAATAACTTGGGACTCTTGTTCTTTTCTTGGGGTTTATTCCACAGTCCTAGAAATCTCCTTTTTAAAAATAATTTTATGCTGTTAGAAGTCAAGGTAGTAATTACCTGTGGGGGGTGGGAGACTGTGACCTAGAGAGGCCGGGAGGGGAGTTTCAGCGGTTCAGTACTGTTTATCGAGCTGGGTGCTGGTACACAGGTGGGCTAGCTTTGAAAACCCATTGAGCTACACATTTCTGACTTGTGTGTTTCCCTATGTGTATATTACACTTCTGTAGAACATTTCAGATCCTGGACTTCAAATGGACAATACCCTCAATAAGTCCTTCAGTTGGAGACGTTATTTTCTTCCCTGTTTATCTTTTTTTTTTTTTTGTATTTTTCTGAAGCTAGAAACGGGGAGAGACAGTCAGACAGACTCCCGCATGCGCCCGACCGGGATCCACCCAGCACGCCCACCAGGGGCGAAGCTCTGCCCACCAGGGGGCGATGCTCTGCCCCTCCGGGGCGTCACTCGGCCGTGACCAGAGCCACTCTAGCACCTGGGGCAGAGGCCAAGGAGCCATCCCCAGCACCCGGGCCATCCTTGCTCCAATGGAGCCTTGGCTGCGGGAGGGGAAGAGAGAGACAGAGAGGAAGGAGGGGGTGGGGGTGGAGAAGCAAATGGGCGCTTCTCCTATGTGCCCTGGCCGGGAATCGAACCCGGGTCCCCCGCACGCCAGGCCGACGCTCTACCGCTGAGCCAACCGGCCAGGGCCTTCTTCCCTGTTTATTTGTTTGAATCAGTCATGCCATGCGTGTTGTTTTAATTAAGTAAATTTCAGGACAACCTGGGTCAGTTATGCTTTAGAATCAACATAAAAAGGAGGCTGAAAGGGAGAAGAGCAAAATAGTTCCTTTTTTAGATGGTGTGGCTGAATGATTTTTTTTGGGGGGGGGGCTTGGTTTTGGAAAAACAGCTGTGTTGGGCTTGCTCGCTTGTACCTTGCATGAATAGTGCATGAGCACGTGGCAGCGCCACATGTGTGTAGTCTATGTAAGGCTATGGGTGCCTGCCCGCCCGCCTGAGGGGCCAGTATCTACTGTTCATTCACCTGCTGCCGCGAGAAGCGCTTTTCCCTGCCTGTTTGCTCGTCCACTGTTTCGAGCCTCTCCTAAATGGGAATGGCCCAGTACTTTCTGGCTCCCCAGGTTCTCCTGTCTGCCCGAATCCAGTGTGACCTGCCTGGCCTTGGCCACCACCAGCATTACACTTGCCTATACTTCTCAAGATTTCTCTTAGACACTTAATGCTTTTGTAATCTAGGAGAAAAATAATGTCGTAAAAGAGGAAATAAACTGTATAAACATAAGGTCTTTCATAATAGGATATGAAAATATATTTGGGAACCATGATTATGGGGTAAACTTTTTTCCCATTTGTTTGTTACAGGTATGCTAGTCTGTATTTTTGCTGTGCTATTGAGGATCAAGACAATGAACTAATTACCCTGGAAATAATTCATCGTTACGTGGAATTACTTGACAAGTATTTTGGCAGTGTGAGTTGCATTTTTTTGCTTTGGGTGTTTTTTTTTTTAGGGAATTGAATGCCATAATTTTTAAAAAATCTTTTCTATAACATTTATTATTTGATTTTCTTGGGGATTCTGACTATTTGAAAGTAACCGTGGGAGAGGGAAAGAATGACTTTTTGTGACTGTGCTTAGTCAATCATAATTACCAAAATTGCTTGACCCCACAGACCTACTCATTTAATTATGGTGGTCAGAATGAGGCTTAAAATCATGAAATAGAAAGGAGTCCAACTGCAAAAAATAATATTCTAGAAGTGCTTAGTGAAGAATTTAGATTTTTTTGCCTGTTATAATCACCTTACCCAGGAAATAGGTATTTTAAAAGATTAGTTTTTTATGAGTAGAAAAGTTGCCCATTGTTGAGAGCTTGCAGAGTTGGGTCTTACTTAGCATGTAGGCATTGTGTTTTCAAATATGTGAAATTTGATTAACAGTGATGCTCAGTTAGCAAGACTGCCGTTTTTAGAAAGAATTTAGGTGGATTCACTCTGGTCAGATTTTATTCACTACCTTATAATGGATAATTATCTTTTGTGCTTTATTATTACTTTTTGTTTTTCAGGTGTGTGAACTTGATATCATCTTTAATTTTGAGAAGGCATATTTTATTTTGGATGAGTTTCTTTTGGGAGGGGAAGTTCAGGAAACATCCAAGAAAAATGTCCTTAAAGCAATTGAGCAGGCTGATCTACTGCAGGAGGTGAGCTTGGAGTTCTCCAGACACTAGCATGTTTTGCTCTTGTTAGGAAGTGTCAGTCATCTTCCCTCATTCTTTCAGGTTTCAGAAATTACTCTGCAGCATGCTTGGCATGTAGAGTCCCTGTGCAGTTTGATTGGGATATGTGTCAGTCACGTCAACTCCGTTATCTATGGATGGATCGTTTATTTTGAAAAGGTGGTCTATCATATTGAGGAGCCATTTTGGACCCTAAACACACAAGTCTAAACCTTTAAAGGACAGACAGCTGTAAGAAGGGAAACGACTCATCAAAAATTACCAGTAATATGAGAACTCCCTCCATTGTTCTAAATTACTTTAGAACATTAAAGAGAACCCTTTTCCTCATTAATGTTGATAATCAGGAGTTGACTTGAGAATATGGCATTTTCATTCCAAACTTCATATTTCCACCTCATGTCCATTAAGTGCAAATGTAGCCAAACAAAGGACAGTGTTATAATTTCACTTTTTGTAGAATCCTCTAGTCTAGTTAGAAAAACGGACGGAAAGCATTTGTCCTTTTCTTTGCTCTTCGATAACCAAGCGTATTCTGTCCAGCTGCTCCATTCTCACCTTGCCTTGCTACCGCCAGAGCCACCAACACCCCCTTCTTTCTGATTCTACGCTTGTTCTGCGTTGTCCAGTTGATGCTTCTGTGCCTTTGATTTCTAAGGTTTAGAATTTCCTACATAAGGCTCCCTTTTTCTAAAAACTCAATGATAACCTTAATTTAGGTACCAAGTTGAGTTATGCTTTACTTAAACTTTATAGCATAAGAAGAAGGGGCTGATCAATATGTAGTATGTTTTTATTAAGGCATTTGCTTTATTTGTTTTAATTATTAAAGGAAACTTTACTTTTTTTTTAATTTCACCCATCCCCACACTCCCTTCCCCTTTAGCAACTATCAACTTTTTTTTCAATATGTATGGGTCTTCTCGTTTTGTTTATTCATCTTGTTTAAATCCAGTTTTGTAGCATTTCTGTTATAACGGAAATGAAGGGAAGAAGAGTAAATCTCTTTTCTCCATCATAACTTCTTAACCATTGCCTCCAGAGGGAGAGGGGGAGCTCTCCAGAATCCCTGTCCCTCAGTCATGGACTGGGTCCGTGTGGGGATTGATCCAAGTTGGGGTGACATTGTCCGGCCATCCATCTATACAGTGAGACAGGCAGTGTACATTTAGTGATCTTGAGTTACCGAGACAGTGGTGAAGGCACCTGCAAAAGCAAAGCATTTTGTTGGCCGTGCTGATGCCATTCACTGGCATTAGTAGTGAAATGAGCAGAACTCGTTTCCGTGTGTGTCCAGTTTGCTACAGTGGTTTATTCTCATTCATTGATGGCAAACCTGCCATTGGGGAGAAATTCTTTAACATCAGGTGCGCCGACTACAAGCTCACACTCTGCTTCTTGTAGTTGGTTTGAAAGTTAGCAGCCCTTATTTTGCTGTTCACTAATCAGACTTTTCTAAAAATTAGGTCAAAGCCAGAATCAGAATTGGGAATTTTCCATATTTGTCCCTTTCCTTGGTCACTTTTATATTTAAATATAGAGCTATAGTCTGGTCAGTCAGTTCCTGATATTTCCTCCAAGTTGATTTCCTCATTAATTATACTTGCCTTAAAACATTTATAAAGTTATTGAAGTTCAACTTCTAATTTTATTGTTTTTTTCTGGAGAGTTATGTTTAGGGTACTGAGTGCTCCTTGTGTCTGGATTGTTTTCTAAACTCTTCTGGGAAATTGCTAGACTTGACAGTGTGACAAGTATGCTAAGTTTACTTTATGCAATGTATTACGAGTACTTAATGTACTAGGGGATAAAAAGGTATTGCAGGTGCATGTGTGTGAGAGTGTACGTGTGTATATATCTGCCCTATCAAAGTCTTAGAGTAATGCCTCTCTTTTTGAAGTAGCATTTTTATATCTTTAATTGGAGAAAGTAGGAATGGAGAGAGACATAGGATGTCTATGGTCCCGTGTAAAATTCTTATCTTACCCTAGTTTTAAAAAATTGACTGTTAATTACAGTCCCTCGTCTTTGGAAGAGAGCTTATGGCCCCATTTCCCATCTGTGACTACATTTACATTGTTTTGTACATAAACCAAAGTGATAGTACATTAGGACATTTTCTACTCAGTGGTCTGAGTGAACCATTTTTCTTAATTTAGCCATTCAGTTGTTGGGAAGGCAGAAGGTGGCTGATGAATTATTAATTTAGAGTGAATTATAATACATTGCAGGTCTTTATGAAGCCAAGCTACTCTGTATGGGGCAGGAAGACTTCAGGTTAACAGGTTCATCTGTTATTCGGGTTACTCACCAACATACTGTCATAGGAACCTAGGGGTGACAGGACGCTGGTTTCCTAAAACAGATTCATTTCTATGTTGATATACAATATATGTTTACATCTCTGGAAGAATATTTGAATATTTTGTTCGTCTAATAGATGGTGGAATAAGATGAGAAAAAAGCATTCCACAAGCTAGTAAAAAGTTTTTGTCTGGACACCAGGACAACAAAAGAGAACTATGATGGCTAATGCTTATTGAGCAATTAGATCTGAGGCATCTCATGCTAAGCCTCGGGATGCCCCGAGAGTGTCATGAGAACCTTTGTAACAGACGAAGTAGAGGCTCAGCGAGGGTCCAGTGACTGGTCCTAGGCAAAGACGGGACCCCAAACCCAGGTCTGCTAGACTCCAGAGCTGTGAAATCTAGTCACTGCACTCCTGTCGTCCCCCCAACCTCATTCTTGTAGCGTCTTGAGATGTATATTTTAAATGTTCTGTTTTAGACACCAACGTCTGTGTTTCTCAGTAATATAGTAAAACAATTCATTATTCTCCTGGAGGTTTCTCTGTATTGAACAGAGTAGATTTCCTAGGCTGGTGCTGTCTTTTACTTTTTGGACTGGACATTTTCATTTTCCAAATTATCAACAGTTGGAATTTTATAGATTAAAATCCTTATATTTCAAATCATTTCTTGTTGCACTTATTAAAATACTTAGACCTATAGTAGCTTTTTTGGTCTTGTAATTTGGAGTTACAGTATTCACTTAGTCCATGTCATAAAGTGACTTTGGTTACATTTTAATATAGCTATAAAGACACTTATCTAAATATAGCCTTAAATTTGTAAAAGTCCTAATTAATTGATTTTTAACCTAGTATTTCATGTACAGCTGCCCTGAACAACATGGGTTTGAACTATGTAGGTCCACTTATATGCACTTTTTTCTGATAAATACCTGTACTGTGTCTGGCCCTCCATTGAGAGTCCACGGGTGCAGAGCCAACTGTATGCACTGATCTTCACCATTTTATATAGGGGACGTGACTATTTTTGGATTTTGTTATCCACCAGAGACCTTGGAACCAATCCCCTGAGGATACTGAAGGAAAACTTAAGTTTTTAGGAAGTCAAAATTATACTTGGATTTTCAACTGCATGGTGTTGGTGGCCCCAACACCACCACCCACTGTGTATTATTGTTCAAGGGTCGACTGTATTGTAATTTTCCTATTTGGTATCAGGCTTTTTCCTTGAATTAATGATTTCTAGTCACCAAAGATGACTGAATTTATAATGAAAATATCTGGTGGCTTAAAGATATATGCAAATCAAAAAATGATTTTGATTTTAGTCCTTTTTTAATTTGTGAAATATGCATTTCTATCTTTAAGAATGTTTGTTTTCTTTAGAACAATTTTTTTAAAGTTTCCCTTTTACCCAATTTGTGTAAACATCCTATAGTTTTTTTAGGTAGTCCATTTTTTTAGGTAGTCCTTCATTTTTAGAGGCAAACAGTAGTAGATAAAGTAGATTTTCTATTAGCATAATATAGTTAGTAATGAGAACTTAACATAAATGTGTACTCAAATAATAATCACTAAAATATTAGACATTGGCCCTGAGATAGCTTGGTTAAAGCGTTGTCCTGAAACACAAAGGTTGCTGGTTCGATCCTAGGTCAGGGCGCACACAGGAACGGATCAGTTTTCCTGTCTGTCTCTCTCCTCTCCTCTCTCTCTAAAATCAGTAAAGAAGTAAAAAAATATATAAGACACTGTGATTAAGTAATAAAGATCTACTTTTTATTTTACTTAATTACTTGGTAAACAATGGTTTTAGTTTTGACATTTCTAGACTGAACTCTGCTTATTCCTTTTGGTATTCAGTTGTATGAATGTATAATTAGATTTGGGGGTAAAACCTAGAAAAATATGTCCATTATTCAATTTTTACTGTTTGTTGGAATTTAAAACATATTTTCTTAACATGCCACTTATACTTAATTTGATTCTTAAACAATTAAAGTGCGCCATCCTGAGATTACTACACTGATATTCTTGGCCGTACTTGGCGCTCCTTCCCGCCTGCCCTCACACCAATTACCTGCTTTAAGCTAGACACTTTGAGGGGGTAGGAAGGGGAGTGGGACAGTTGGATTTATTTTATAAACATACATATAATAACAAAAGAAGTATAGAGTGCATTTTCTTTGTAAAGTAAGGCATTTAACGGTTTTTTTCTCTGCTCCTTAATTTTATAGAGCCAGAATGAAGAATGGGGAGGTTTGTCTGAGGATATGTTATGATAAAGTGCAGTCTAAGACTTTAGTCCCTTTGAACCCCCAACTTATTTATCGGTAACTACTAAATGTACCGTTTTGGTGGCATGGGTAAAATGGAGTGTTATGCCAAGACTGCTGCACGGGAGATGATACCAAGTCCTTGCTTGATCCATGAAGATCAGATAGTTAACTACTGGGCATTGGGCTTTAACTCTCAGTGGTAGATGCATGATGCTGTTGATCAGTGCCTTTTGAGATGTGTCCACCTTTCTTTTGTATACTAACAGCATCATTTTGAAATTTGTGGGGGTTTCCTTTTGAGCTTTGTTCGCTGTTGGTATCTCACTAAAGCAATCTGAAAAATGAAAATAAGTGAAGTATCAAAAGCAAGCATTACACTCATGAATTTGCTTCTACTTTGAGATGACCAACTTTGAGTAGATTTACTGGGTTTGCAGCTGTTAATTTCCCTCATCTAGAAAGTGGTGCTCTATGGAAAATTAGTGCTGCTAAAACTGATTTCTCGCATAACTGGGGCTGCATGATATATCTTAGTACTGTGCAGTATCTTTGTGGAAGTAGTGATTTGTTGGACTGCATAAAAAATGGAAAGGTAAGAATCTTAGGGAAAAACAGTGATTTCTTTAAAAAATATTTGAAGTTTAATATTTTAATAAATACTTGAACTATTTAATAATGTCTTTTAATATGAAGTTTTGGGGGTTTTAATTAAAATCTTATTAACTAAGACTGTTTGGGCATGCTAGTCAAACTCAAAAAACTTACATCATTTTAAAACAGATGCTTTCAAATATATACAATATCATTTAATAGGAAAAAGCATTTTGATGTAAATAAATCCTCTTAGATAGACAACGTCCTATAACTCCTTTGCAATTACCATTGTTTATGTTAAAACCTTTAAGCCTAAACCTTTTTCTTTTAAATTGGGTTACCAGTTAACCAGGCTGTAGTCTTTTGCGCCAGCACATTTTAATTTTTGTATAGATAAACTTGATTGGAGTCTGCTAGAACAAATTCTGGATAAGTGACGTTTGGTTACATTAATGCTTGAAATGGAAAATACAGGACAAAGACAGGAAAAACAGAATGGAGAACAAACCTTGCCTATCACTTTACATTTAATAAGACACAGTTTGGCCAGTGTCCTTGGTCACTGGTTTTCGGGCTGTAATCACTTGGCTGTATGCTTATGTGCTCTTTGAGCTCTCTTTATTTTTCTGCTTTTCAGAATTTTGAGGATTCCTTCCTCCCTGCTGTTTGACTTTAATTTTGAGCCAACTCTTGCTACTGTGTGCTTTGTAATTACTGAAAAATTGGAACAACTTAAAAAATTTAGTAACTGCAAATCTGATTTTCAAAAGTATTTAACAAGAACCCACAGTAATAAATACATTTTATGTCACAATAGTTACATCAGATAAACTGAAAATAACTCGTTAAACAACATACTTATTTCTTGTTTTTAAATCTATTCTATTCTATTCCTTCTTTCAGTGCGGATCCTGATTTACTAAAGTGATTGCATGAGTCCTAGGATTGGGGACTGCAAAAGAGCATATTACTAGCTGCTGGTGATCTTTTTCTTTAAAAAGCACTTTCTGAAAAATTTTAGGGTTTGAGTTCATTTCTCCTCTACTGACACATTCTTTTTTATTTTCTTCTATTGCTTCCTCTATTGCCTTTTTAAAAAATTCCTATTATAGGAAAATTAACAAATACAGGTAAGCACAATAGAACATAATGTTATTCACCAACCAGAGACCATTAGATTAACTCAGTAATTCTCAGTTGGAGTGGCGGGGCCATTGTGCCGCCTCAGAGGACAATGGGCAATATCTGGACACAATTTTGATAGTTACAACTGGCGATGGGGTGCTGCTGGCACCTAGTACAGCCTCAAGTGTCAGTACTGCTAAGGTTGAGAAATCCTGGTTTAATTTAACACCATGGATTAAATAAAGATTCCATTTATAGATTGCATTCACATTAAAGACTGCTACATCTTTTCAGTATAATACACAGTGGGGCAAAGGTAGGTTTACAGTTGTTTGTATGGAAAATACAGTAGTTAATAAATAATAATACAGAAATAAACTTGCCCTGGCCGGATAGCTCGGTTGGTAGAGCGTCATTCTGAAGTGCAGAGGTCGCCGGTTCAATCCCCGGTCAGGGCACAGACAGGAGCAGCTCAGTGTTCCTGTCTCTCTCATTCTCTCCCTGCTCTCACTGAAATCCTTAAGTTAAGTTAAAAGAAAAAGATAATAAACTCGCATACTCAGAATTGTAAACCTCCTTTTGTCCCAGCCTGTGTATAGTCCAGAGTATAAATGACTAGATGGAAATGAACCAAAGGATAGGAAGGGGGGAGAAAAAACTAAATGTTATAAAAGGAGGATACTCTTAAGAACACATAGATTTCTAGAAAAATCACCTGTGTGGTTCACAAAAAAATTACTTTTACTCAATAACCAGTGCCTGGGGAGATAATCTGTGGTTGACTTCAACACATAACACACAGCAAAGCTTGTGGGATGTCATTATATCATTTAATTTCCTCAACTGCCACCAAACCTGTTGACGTCTATTAAGGTAATTGAGTTTTTACCTGGAAACAATTGAATATATCCTCTAGGCAGAACACTTCTGAATTTTGTGCTCATTTCCCCATCCATCTTATGGATTTGATAATTTCTTAAAGAAGGAATAGTATAAATGGTCAGAATTTACATATAGACGTTTATTGCTTATAGACTTTTTTTGTCTGTTTTTTCCAGTACCCAATTAGCCTTAAAGAATTTACTCTGTAAAGATATTTAGAATTTGAGTATTTGAAATTCAGTAATTACAAGAACTCTTTTGTTTGGAAAATCCTGATTAAATTCAGGGCATGTCAAATTATGATCCAAATGGAAGATCAAGGCAAATATACTATTACCCAAAATATGCATAAAACTTTCTTTATAAGTAAAGTTATATTGCTAAGTGTTCTGCTTTTTTTTATTTTAAAAGTACAGTTACCTGCTGGAGAAAGATACTTTTCACCACCAGATTTTAGAGCAGTGTTTACAGAGATGAGTTAAGTTATCCCCATCATTATTTTAAGACAAATGTAATAGAAATAGATGAACAGCACAGTAGAAAAAAAACAGCGGTAGATAATGTCATTCATAGATGAAAGAAACAAATGGGTCCTTTTACTAAGAGTATAAATTAAATACCAGTTAGACCTATTTTTGGTTTCCTCTTGGATTGGCAGAAGTGAGAGAGAGCCTCTGGTTTGCTGCTTGTGAGCACTTCCTTAAACTTGTACTCCAGTTTGCAGGGTTGGTTTGGGGATAGTTTTAATGGTTGAATGTGTACACCTTTTGAGCCATGTTACACACCAAGGAATTTTATTCTACAGAAATGCACAAATACACCGGTTTATAAATGTCCAAACGCACTGAGACACATGGGCAGTACAGGGTTAAACCACTGGAACATTCCCAAACAACCATCAATGGGAAATAGGTTAAGAAAATTATAGTATGCCCATACGAACCTGTTAACCAGTTTTTAATTTAAAATGCTGTGTGAATGGAAGAATATGCATTGTGTTTCTCTGTTAGGTAGAACCTAAGAGTAGAATTTGCTACAAAGACAGTTTCGACACATAAAGGAAGCACTTGTGTGCTCTTTAACGTCTTCGACGCCACCTGGAGCAGTTATGGGTCTTACCACTCATTACTAACTTCCATGTAAAAAAAAATACCGCTTGACTTTCCTAATGCCTCACAATCGGTTGTAAAATAACACTCACCATTAGCCCTGTGAGCCTATCAAAGGTACTTATAAATTGCTTTCAGTTCTTTTTATTCATTACTTAAAAATAGATCTGAGTGCGTTTGGATACTCTGGCCCTTTGGCCCTTCGGTCTTCGGCACAGGGAATAGGGCTCCAGAGTTGAGGGTCATTTTGCCACAGAATTTAGTGAGGGGTAATCAAAGGACCACTGAATTCTAGAACATGAAGGACAGCATACTACCTTTTAATGCAGGGAATAAATGAAGCCCTTTTGCAAGAAAAAGTAGAGTGGAGCTGTATTTTCAAATTAACTTATTTTTCACTAAATGTAAATTATTTTCTCTTTGACTACATTGTGTTACTAGAAAGAGAAAATCAAAAGTAGGTTTTCAATTTTGGTCTACTCAAGCAATCTCATTTCAACAAGACTTAAGCCTTTAGATAATTGCCGGCTTACCAGTTTTCACTGCAGTTTTCCCAGCTTGCGTCACTGCGTCATCTGCCTTGTATGGTGATGCTTGGGAATGTTTAAAGTAATGGGTTTGCCTTTTTTAAGGAACATGGCTGATTTTGAGAACGGGTGTGACTTAATTCCCCTCACTGTTTGTTATTCTGTACTTCCCACTACATCTGGTCCTTTCTGTAGAGTGAGAAAAAAGATTATTCTTAGTATGAAAGAAAGTTGAACATAAATATACTAAGGAGAAGGAGCTAATGCAGATAGCAATGGAAACCAGTAGAATAAAGGAAAAAGTATATTGGGAGAGGGTGGAATCAAGCGTTGGTCTTGGACAAGACAAGTTTTTCTTCCTCTCTTGAGGGGATAATGTAGTAAAGCTGTAAATTGTTCTCATGAGTTGGGTGAGTGGAATTCAGAGTTGTCCTTTTCTTGGCTTTGAGAGGCTCCAGCAGCTAGTGGAGAACTGCTGGGAACTGAGGAGGAAGGAAAGAGTTAGAAAGCTTGAAGAAATGTTGAAGGTTTGGAATAGACTTAATGGGGAGCAAACCATGATGAGCAAGAGGATTGCCCGGGCTTGAAGGCCCATTTGAGATCGAAAGCACTAAATGCCTAATCTTGATTCAAAAAGTAGGTCTCCAAGAATCTACTAAAGGCAGCTTGTGATTTGTGTTTGTGCAGTACAACTGGATTAAAATGTTTTGTATTTTCATTCTGGCCTACAGTCCCACATAATCTGCATGACTGACATTTTAGTGTAGTAGGAAACGCGGTTTGCTGGGTAGTGGAAGGTGGTAAGTCTAGTTCTGCACAGCCCTGTATGTTCTGACAGTTTACTCTCACCCTCCCCATTCTAAACACTATGTACTATCCCATCACTTCTAAGCAGTACTGGTGGTACAAGGGCCCAGAGTACTGCAGTAGTGTTTAATCTGTGGTTAATTATGGCATATCTATCATTTAGTTTAAAATCAGCTTTAGGCCCTGGCCGGTTGGCTCAGCGGTAGAGCGTCGGCCTGGCGTGCGGGGGACCCGGGTTCGATTCCCGGCCAGGGCACATAGGAGAAGCGCCCATTTGCTTCTCCACCCCCTCCCCTTCTTCCTCTCTGTCTCTCTCTTCCCCTCCTGCAGCCAAGGCTCCATTGGAGCAAAGATGGCCCAGGCGCTGGGCATGGCTCCTTGGCCTCTGCCCCAGGTGCTAGAGTGGCTCTGGTCGCGGCAGAGCGACGCCCCAGAGGGGCAGAGCATCGCCCCCTGGTGGGCAGAGCTTCGCCCCTGGTGGGCATGCCGGGTGGATCCTGGTCGGGCGCATGCGGGAGTCTGTCTGACTGTCTCTCCCCGTTTCCAGCTTCAGAAAAAAAAAATAAATAAAAATTAAAAAAAATAAATAATAAAATCAGCTTTAAATGTTGTGGTCATTAAAGCATTTGTTTATAGCACATTTTCAGACCCTAGAAGTCTACACTGGGAAATTGTTTAAAATATGTTAAAGCAACTTAAAAGTGGTAAAATAATACATTTACCTTTTAGGGTTTCTTTTCTCAAAGGATGTTCTTCCAATAAACAGGGTTTTTTCTCTGTGAAGACTATTCTTCACAATGATGGATGCTAATCTCTTGTTTAAGTACAATAGTCTGGGCTATTGACTGAAAAGCAGTTAGGTTTAACAGCAACCGTTTCCTAAAGGTAGTGAAAGGTCCATAGACATGTCCCTATAGAGGTATTGGTTCCCTTTCGTAGCACAGTAACTCATCTGGGGAGGAATGACCTGTGCACTCAGCCCTATTTAGGAAACTACGTTTCTTTTTATGGTCATAACCTCTCCATGGTATAAGATTAAGAAAGAAAACAAAGATTAAAAGCTATATAAATACTCCAAGAATTGGCCTTTAGGTGAAATTTTAGGTGACAGGCTTAAACTTTTCTTGGTCTCTCCAGATAACAATGAATATGTATCACAGGAAGAGTTTCATGGGGTATGAGAAAGCATACTAGAATACTACGTGCTGGATACTGACATGCATCAAAATGTAGTAGAATATATAATTCAGTTTGTAATTCTAAGTTTATCAAGTTCGATCTAAGACATCTAGTTACAATAAATCCCAAGGGACAAGACCAAGTATTTCATTTAACTGATATTAGAGAATTTTGTTCTCACAATGATTCATTGTTTATTTTTTTTTGCACAGAGAACAGTGAAAGTTTCACTGGCAAAAAGTATTAACTGTGACTCACTAATGCCATGGATACAGATATAGAATTCCCCTGGGAAGATGAGTTTTTAGAAGAAAATGAAGCATTTGGGGGCTTGATTTGTTATTTTTTAAAAAAATAAACTTTTATTATTATTTTTTTGTGGCAGAGTCAGAGAGAGGGACAGATAGGGACAGACAGGAAGGGAGATGAGAAACATCAATTCTTCGTTGCGGCTCCTTAGTTTATCATTGATTGATTTCTCATATGTGCCTTGACAAGGGGGCTATAGCAGACCAAGCGACTCCTCGCTCGAGCCAGTGACCTTGGACTCAAGCTGGTGAGCCTTGCTCAAACCAGATGAGCCCTCGCTCAAGCTGAGGGACTCGGAGGCTTGAACCTGGGTCCTCCACATCCCAGTCCGAGCTCTATCCACTGCGCCACCGCCTGGTCAGGCTTGATTTGTTAATATTATTTAACTTGATGCTTCATTCTGTTCTGAGTAGGGGGAAAAGGCAGTGATCTCTTGAAATTGTTTAGGAATTATTTGAGGATTAGATTTTAACTGGCTCTTTTCAGTTTTATTTTTAATGGTTATTTTATAAGGGATCTGTTATGGAACAGTTTACATGACTTTGTAGCCTAATATTTCAGAGTGCCAAGTCGAATAAATATTAAAATGAGGATACCTTTGAAGCATTCAAACAGCAGTGTTACACTGTTTTTTGATTCACTGGCCTTTTGGTGGGGGTCTAACCCCAAGGAGTCTGATGGGCGGGCCTTGATCCTCTTCTCAGGAAAATCTGCCCATGGTTTTGCCTCTAGTTTCAGGGGGTTCTTGGAGTCCCAGGAAATCTATCTCCAGACACTTGCAGGTCAGTTTAAAACCTCAACTCAGGTTACCTTACTGATGCGAGAAACACCTTTTTAGATACATTTTTAGGCATAGACATTTAACAAATGTGTTTGGAGAGATCTTTAGAGTTATTTAAAAAGTAAATATAGCCTTAGTCTCAAAGGCATGGTCTTTGGGTGGTTTTGTTTTAAGCCAGTGACCCATTAAAAACCTCCGTTACTACTTAAAATACCAGATGGGTGACTACTTTCCCACTTTTTCTTGGGAAAGCTTTTCCTTTAGGATCTGTCAGAGTTTACAGTCATCTTAGGATGTGATGATTTTCATTAAGGGATTAAATTGTTTGACTTAACGTAATAAAATCCTGGTGAATTTGAACATACTGGCAGGAGGGAGTATTCTACTTGAATTTCCAGTTACCTCAGCATTGACCACATGGCTTAATGTTAGGGTTCTGTAGGATATGCGTCATTTTGAATATATATATATATATATATATATATATATATATATATATATACACACACACAGTAAAGTTAATAAAAGGTGAATCTGAACTCCTAGGCATTGTTTAGAAATTAAAATATTCAATCATAAACCAAAGAGCAAAAACAAAAATTGCACTTTCAATTAAGTTTTCTTTACTGTGCACTAAACCTCTGTGTCTGTCAGTTTGTATACTGTGTGTAAGAACATATGCATTTCTTTTGTAGCCACGTCATGAATATTTTAATGTCCCAGTATACTAAGTGACTACTCCACGTGGCTGCAGACTCTCAAAGAGGAAATAGAGAGCTGATACACTTATGAAAGAAAATATCCTCAGCTTGGTGACCATCTTATAATAATAGAACATTTCAGAACCAATACCTTTACAGTTGTTATTGTTTTCCTGTTCTTAGTCTTCTTTTCTGTTTGATTTTCATGCTACATGTGATCTTGATAAAGCTTATTCCTGCTTGCAGCTGGTTTAATTTCTTCTAGAAATAATATGACCTATGAATGTTTTAGTAATATTTCATCTTAAACATATCCATGTCATTTGTGAACCATCTATGATTTACTTTGTAAGAGGAAAACCTAGCAATCGTTACAATGTTTACCAAAGAAAATACAGCTGAAATGCTAGGTCTAAATAAGCAGTGCCATAATATATAGTGTGGTTTGGTCTTCAAATGTTAATAAAAAACTATATTTAGTGTGACTATATGATAGTCTGTATCAACTAATGTGTTTGAATGTATCACATAAAAGTGTATTCAGAAAAACAAAGAAATTAAAATCTGTACTATTACATTATTTAAGGTAAAACATTCAGTTTTTAAGAAATTTGTAATGCCACACTTCTGAATCATATTTTGCTATATGATAATATCAAACAATCCCTTTAAGAAGTATCAGAAAGCTATGTCAGTAAATCTCATCTGCAATATCAAAGTATTAATATGGAGTTCATATAGTCAAGGTTGAATGTTCAGTTTAAATACTTAATGCTTTGTTAACTATGGTTTTATATTTCTGAATATTAAAACCTTTAATATTGATTATTGTGTATACTTTTAATAAAACCTGCAACATAATTTATTATAAAAGGAAAGTACCAAATAAGTCCTTGTTTATACCTTGAGAGTTCACAGGCTGAGTTAAGCTATCATTAAACAGTAAATCCCGAAGATGCCCAGTGCTTTCCCACTGAAAGAAGACCTAGGAAAACGTGTCTAGGCAGGCATGCAGATCAGTTCTCACCATAGCACCTGGGTGGCTGGCCACCGAACTGCAGCATTCCACATTAAAAGCATTGGGAAACGTTGTTCTTTCATGTCCATTTCCCCTCCATCCTTCCCCTTGTTCTGCAATATATTATTTATCTGGTTTTAATGCTGCATAAATATGCATTGTCTCATGCCTGTTGGCTCTGGATGGTGTGTGCTGAGCTGTAACAAGATGTTGCTTCTTTTGTTACCTGTATACAGCTGCTTGCTTTAAGTTAGTAGATTCTGAAATAGCTTTCCTTGCATGTCTAAAATAAAAACATTGCATGTACTTTGTCTCATGTGAATGACTTTTTTTCTTCTCCATCCCTTTTGATAATATATTTTACATTTTAGTTTTTCCAGCTAATTAAAAAATTTTTAAAATTGTGATAAAAAAACACATAACAGAATTTCCCAGCTTCACTATTTAAGTGTACAGTTCAGTAGTTACGCATATTCATTGTTGTGATAGATCTCCAGAAATTTTCATCTCGCAAACTAAAATTGTGTACCCATTGAAAACAACTCCGTTTCCATCTTTCCCCACGGTGCTTGGTAACCACCATTCCACTTTCTATGTTTTTATGAATTCGACTCTTCAGTAATAGTTTTGCTAGGTAATTTTGAGCTACAGTTTCACTATGAACATGTGAAAATTACATTTTATATTATAAACACAATTTAAAAACCTCTAATGTACTATTTGTACAAATCTCAAAGGAATAAAATGTGTAAATAATTCTATGGAACTATGCCTTTTAAAAAGGACAAATATTTTCAACAATGCATATTTGATAAAGCAACATGCTTCTTGCTGAGAAATGCTATACGTATAAGATTGCAGGCAGTGAGCACGTAGGGGAAATATGACCAGCTCCAGGGCGTAGTAGGATAGGGGAGATTTTACAAGGGTAAGTGAAGACTTCATTGTATAGAATTAAATATAGACAACCTTTTAACATTGAGGGTTGTATGACAATTTAAAAACTAATAAATGAAAATTACTATTTTTAAATTATTTTACTATGTGATTCAGAATACTTAGAGTTTAAGGCTAGACATTAAAATAAAAGACTGGCTTATATCACTCTTGGGAGCATTACATCATATTTCCATTAGACTTTCTAAAAATTACATCATGAAAACATGCAAACAGAATAGTACTAGGAACCGTCACGTACACATCACTCAGCTTCGATAACCATCAGCTCCATGCTCTGATTACATTTATTTCATCAGCTGCCACCACCCCATTCTGTCTCAGTATTTTAGAGCAAGCCCTAGACAACATTTCATCTTTAAAACTAAAGTATGTGTCCCTGAGTACCACACCCCATAAGATTGACAGTAATTCCCAGTATCTTCTTCCTCCAATATTTCCTAACTGTCTGAAAAACAGCTTGCCTCAGCACAGCAGGTACTGGGTCAGTCTGGTAATCTGAAAAAGGTATTTTTATCATTGGTTTGTTAGAACCAGATTCCAAACAAGGTACACACTGGATCCAGCTGACATGTCTTTAGCCTCATTTTCAACAACTCTCCCCTTTGCCTTTTTTGTTAACTGCATCACCTATGCTATAAAATTCCCTTCATTCTGTATTTGGCTGATTGAAATCTTGTGGCAATGTTTGTTTTCTTCTAAATATATTTAGATCTGTAGTCTGGTTAGGTTGAGGCTCAATTTTGGGGTGCAAGAATACTGCATAAGAAAACCTTTTTCACCAAAGCTGATTTTTACCCGAACATACTATATGTCATCAGAACCTTACAGAGAGTTGGTTTATAGCAGTGGTCCCCAACCTTTTTTGGGCCATGGACCGGTTTAATGTCAGAAAATATTTTCAGGGACCAGCCTTTAGGGTGGGACAGATAAATGTATCACGTGACCGAGACAAGTGTCAAGAGTGAGTCTTAGACGGATGTAATTTTTTAAAAATAAAACATCGTTTAGACTTAAATATAAATAAAACGGAAATAATGTAAGTTATTTATTCTTCCTCTGTGGACCGGTCCCAGTCCCAGCCCGGGGGTTGAGGACCACTGGTTTCTAGTGCTACTTTTACTACTAACCGCTAAGTACCTTCATTGAGATTTCAACTGTGGAATGCTCTCAGCTAGCAGCTTTTGAGCACTCTTAAGTAAATCAGGCACTAAGCCTTATCTTCCTTAATCTCTACACCTGAAGGTAAGTACTATGATCCTTATTTTCCCAATGAGGAAGCAGGCCACAGAATTTAAGTGTTAATTTATTTAAGATTATTCCATGTAGTGCTTTACATAGAATTTAATGTATGGATTTATGGTTTAATATATTTTTTCCTTGTTTTGTGCTGTACCACAATTAGGATGCAAAAGTAAGTTAATTTATTATTGGATACTAAAAATTGTTTTCCTCCATTAAAATATAATATTAAGCCTTTTAATTATAAAACTGTTGCTAGCAGTACCTGAAATTTGATCTACTTGGTTCTTTATTCTGTGAAGGGCAAAATCAGCCACTTTGGAAAATTTTTAAATGTTTTTTCTAGATATGCCTGCTTTGTCTTCCTTTGATGTCTAAAAATGAGTATTGGTCGTTACATAGGACAAAAATGTCTTCTATCCCAGAGCATTCTTTATGTACTTCGCCTCCAGCGAAGCCATTGGCTACCCTGAGGAGGTCTGGGGAGGTGACTTTCAGGAGCCATAATGCTGGGAACAGTGTAATCAAAAACTAAGTAGAAGCTCAGAAAGGAAGACACTTCTATGAACACATTTGATCTGCCCCCCCCCCAAAAGCAGGGAGACCAAAATTATGTGAAGAATCAGGAGAATGTGGGGTTTTCTCTGCTTTTTATTTAGGGGAGGTTTGGAATTTTAACACTAAGATAACTTACCTTTCCTGTAAATAGATAATTTGGTAGCAATGATTTCTTGGATTGCCAGTAGATTTGACTGGTTTTGTGTTACAGCAAGTGTCCAGCATATTGGTCGGTAGTCAATAGATTTTTAATGCATGCTGAAAAGATCCTGTGGCTTCCCATGTCTGGGGTACAAAGCCCTAAATAACCACTGGCTCCAGTAGACACGCCCATCCCACTGACTGCTTGCACATCCTGTGTCAGTTTCAGTCTCAAGCCACCCCAGATCTGCTTACCAGAGTCTCACATTTTCCCTCCACAGGAAGCCGAAACCCCACGTAGTGTTCTTGAAGAGATTGGACTGACATAACTCTTCTCCCCTGATGACTTCTTGTGGCATTTCACACACTGTAGATGGTCACTGTCTTCATGTCCATGTTAGCTAATGGTGTAAGATGACGTCTTGTCAGTATTGTTTTGCTAAGCTGCTTCATTCAGGCCTACACCAATTTTTTTAAAGGGAAATTTGGTTAATTGATAACTTAGAAACTTAAATATGAATTACAGTGATACAGAAAAAGAAAGGTACCTGGTTATTTTAAGGTTTATAGGTCTGTTTCTCTTAATTTGATTTTATCTATGAAAACAGCAATCAGGCAATATACATTTATTACTGTCTTTGGCAAAGGAAACTTATGTAACCAAAGACCAGTGCACTTCAGTATATATGAGATAAAGGGAATTGACATTAACTTTATGTTGAAACTTAAAAAAAAATTATACCAAAGACCCTTATTGGAAACTACATACCTGAAAACAAAGGGAATACATATGACTAAATTGGAATTCTGTTGTTTTACACTAAAAATTATTTGTTTGGCATTCCAAACCTAGAGTGAAGAACAGAGACCAACTGTTTCATAATAGTGAGCATGTTATTTTTAAGGCCAAGGAACATTTGACTTATAAGATGAATTTTTTTGCGGTCATAAGCATTTAGTCACTTAGTTGGGTTGTTTTTGATGCCCCCAAATAAAATGGAAATGTTGACTTACCTGGAATTCTTCATAACAGTATCCTCCAGAAAAAGGTTACTCTGTTCACAAAGTGTTAACTAAGTCATTTAAAGCACTAATGTTCCTCCTGGGGTGCTTGTTGCAGCCAAGTTTACTTTGCTCACCCCCTTTTCCCTCCATGGAGAAGTACTGCGAACTTTAGGAAGGCTTCCTGCTCTTCCACGCATTGTCTAGTTCTGCGAAGTCTTAAAAGAACATACCACTTTCATATAAACGTGAGAGCTGAATGAGGTAAAGTGGCATTAGCGGGCCCTAGATTTTTAAAAGCTGTCTCAGTGTCACTTTTATACGTACTCCATATATAAACATGCCTTCACGGTTTACACTTTCATTTGTATCTGCTGCGCTGGATTAAGCTTTGTTGTGATTGTGACCAATATTCAGGCCACATGTGCATTGTCTTACCACATCGCCAATTAGTTGTAATAAATGTTCAGTGTACAACATTGTAGTGTGTTTTGATCTCTTTCCAAAAGCTTGTTAAACTATAGAGAGCTGCTGAAGAAAAAATTCTAAAGTTTTATTTTCCATAAAATGGTAAAAACTAACCTCCGTTTGAATGTGGTAGTTGTTAAAAGCACACACAAGATAAATGGCAGATATAAGGAATCTTCATATACTTCATTAAAAATATGGATTCCATGCTACTGAGAGCTTACCTACACATTTATTTTCAGTCAATAAATGCCGCTTTTAAAACCTGATCCACTTGACTTTTCTACTCTTTCTGACTGCGCAACTCCGATTACTCCTAGTAATCAAAGGTATTCCAAATGAACTGGACCCCCTCAGTCCCCTCCCTATGAACTGGAGGTGCTAGCACACTCACCCAACAGGCTGATTTTGCCAACTACTGTCTCATAAGCGAGTCAAAGCTTAGTTAAGGACCTTCTCTATTAACTACAGATGGGAATGTTACACACTAAAAGAGTATTTATTTAAGAACAAGGAAACAACAACCATCAAATTAAGTTGCTAATCTGCTAAAAAAGATAGCTGTAGACTTAAAGAGCCTCCAACACATTGCTATTTATTCTCTGAAAACAGGCCAATGGGCTGTGGCAATGTACAGCTGGAATTTTTGAATCCTAAGTAGTAATAAGGTAAGTTTAAAAAAACAGTTAAGTTTAAGTTCAAGATGGACATTTATCAGGCTAATGATCTGGTCAGTGGCTTAAAATTTTTTCCCCACCCTCCATACCACACTGCCTGTTAAATACTTGGAAAAGTCACCAACATCTCATAATAACCTTTAAGCACAAGCTGGTGTTTATCCTCCATGACGTTTTCCCTTCCATGGCCTACTACAGATTTCAGTTTGGAATACCAACTTTAATTGTGTATAACTAGGCGGCATTTAGAAAAATATTGAAAAATACTGAATTCAGTGACAATCGGCATTAGTGAATGTTGTAGATAATTACAGAAAAACAATCATTTTTAGGGTAAAGAAGGCATTTAAAGTCTGGAACAAATCAGTTTTTCAAGTAAAATGTATTCTCAACCACATACTTTCTTCTAACAGATACTGCTCAGAAGTCCCAATCTTTAGGAAATCTCTACTCCCTTTCTGTTAACTTCACTACTTTGTGTATCCTTAAGTCCCTATCTCCAAATCTCAAGGCGCCAAATGCCATATACTCAAGATCCCCAGGATGTCAATGGAAAGGTTACTCAAAATAAAAATGAACGAGGAAGCATAAGAGCACATTTTTTTATGATCTGAAATAGAAGAAGAATATTTTGCCTTACGTTTTTTTAAATAGAGTTTTCAACACTAGGTATATTCAGTAGCAATGACCCTGATTTTCTTTAAAATGACAAAAATACAATTTGCCTGTATATAAACAACTCTCCAATACACTAGTAAAAAGATGAACACCCTAACAGAAAAGCCTCTACCTGAGGAGGAACTACAAATATGGGGTAGAAGGAAGGGGGAAAATTGACTATCCTTTAGTACTTTAACACAGAGTGAATTTTAAAGTAAAAAAAAAAAGCTGTTTAACTATTGCATGTCGAGAAATCAAAGAGATTATTACGGGGCAAACACCCAAATTTAATGGCCATTAAATACAGAAAAAAGTGACTTCGCCAATGCATGCAGAAATAAACATTTACAGACAAAATTTACCAAATTGGCAAAGAGAAAAGTAATGGGGTGGGAACAGTAAAATTTATTGATAGTTTTTTGTAGTATTTCTGGAAAGCCAATTTGGAAATACTTCAGTATTCTTATCTCTTGATATAATTTATCCTACGGAAATGATCAGAAATTTATGAAAGGAAATCCACCACAGGATTGTTCATTTATAGCACAGGATTCTTTAATAGTGTAAAAGTTAAAATCGAATCACAAGAGGGATATAGAGGAATAAATTGATAGATCCACACTATTCAGTAAGTAAAATAATATTAAGAACACAGCTTGAAGAAATATGACGTTTTGTGTGGAAAAAAAGCACATTCGACTGCAGCCATATATGGTCTTTGTGTAAAAAATGTGTACACACCCATAAAACGAAAATAGACTAAAGTAATGCTCCAGTGTTAACTGGTTATCTTTAAGGGTTAGGATTACAAGTAATATTCATAGATATTTACACATTTTAGGTTTTCTAAAACAGGCACATAAAAATGATCAGAGAGTAAGGTTGTTGTTTTTTTAAACTATATTTATTAGGTTGAAACTAGTTAAGTATTTTTAAATAGAGTTCGAGATGACATAAGGTTCTGCCAGACCTGCTAATCCATTTAAACTCAGAACCCTCTTATCCAGGTATGTAGCGACCATAATAAATAAGGTATGCAATCATTTGAAAACAAGACTGATTTATTTGGATTTGGGACTATGAATAGTTCTGTCCCTACTACCTGACCTCCTCCCGCCATGACTCCTGGACCTAGAGGGGCTCCGACTTCGGCTTCGGCTCCGGCTTCGGCTTTGGCTCCGGCTCCTGCTCCGGCTCCTGCTCCGGCTCCTACTCCGGCTCCGGCTCCAGCTCTGGCGGCTCCTGCTCTGGCTGCGCCGGCCCCTGCTTCGGTCCCTTTTTCTTTCTCTACTTCGAGAAGTGTGCCTCTCACGACTTTTTGCCCTGTGTTTGTGAGATTTCTTCCCCCTGTGGCTACTCTTCTTTCTCCTCTCTGTCTCCCCGTTCCGTTTGTAGGAGCGAGACGGACTGGGGCTTCTCCTCCTCCTGCGTCTGCCATGGTACTCGTCATGGTGTCCCAGCCGCTCTCTCCTATCTGAGCTCTTCCCAAAGGAAGAGCCGGACCGGTCTGGAGAAAGGTAGATGTCCCTGTTCGCTTCCCAGAATTCATTGTTGGGATTTCTGAACACATGAAGAAAGTTGCAGTGCTTTCCTCGTGGGCACTGTTGTATTTCAAATAAGCCTGCAGTGGCACAGTGAGAAAGTATCATTTATTGTTAGCACTTCAGCCTTCTTAGAAATTACATTTCTCATGTTTGGGGTGACAGAACTGTTGTCTTCTGTGTATTATTTTAAAAGGGTTTATATAAATTGATGTCACAGTTTTGGTTCGCAGAATTTTAAATATGTTCAAGTGCTCTAACAATGGAACCGTGAATAGTTAACAAATCAGAAGCCTGAGTTAGCCAGGATACCCCGTTCCTGTACTAGATTACATTGGGGAGTGCGACTGAACACGCATTGACCACAATTTTTTCTAGGGTTTCACCATCACACTCATTGACAATGTAGATCCCTACTTAATACTTCAAGAAGAAAATGGTAAACATTAGCCTAATGGTTTTAAATTTACAAAGTTCTTTTAATATTGATTATTTTCAAGGGTGAAATCTACAGTGTGTCCGTAAAGTCATGGTGCACTTTTGACCAGACACAGGAAAGCAACAAAAGACAATAGAAATGTGAAATCTGCACCAAATAAAAGGAAAACCCTCCCAGTTTCTGTAGGATGATGTGGCAGCATATGTGCATGTGCAGATGATGACGTAACACCGTGTATACAGTGGAGCAGTCCACGGCCATGCCAGTCGAGATGTGGACGGTACAGAGGAAAGTTCAATGTGTTCTGTGGCTCGCTAAATTCGAATCCGTGACCAAAGTGCAACGTGAATATCGGCGCATTTATAACGAAGCACCCCCACATAGGAATAACATTACTCGGAGGGATAAGAAGTTGAAGGAAACCAGCAGTTTGGTGGAGAAACCCCGTTCTGGTAGGCCATCAGTCAGTGACGAGTCTGTAGAGGCTTTATGGGATAGCCACCTAAGGAGCCCTAAAAAATCTGTGCGTGAGCCCACATCGAACTGCACTGAATAGGTATGAAACTGGGAGAGTTTTCCTTTTATTTGGTGCAGATTCCACATTTCTATCCTTTTGTTGCTTTCCTGTGACCAGTCAAAAGTGCACCATGACTTTACAGACACACTATATTTGAACAACTTAGAGATCCTTTTGGGGTTTTCAAACTTTTTTAAAAGCAGTAATTTCCCGCCTGTCCAGTGGTGGCGCAGTGGATCGAGTGTGAGCCTGGAACACTGAGGACACGGGCTCTGAGCACAGGCTTGTCAGTCAGGGTTGTCGGTTTGAGGTGGGCATGGGGAATCATGGTCCACATGACCCCAAAGCCTGCCAGAGTGAAAAGCCAAAGGTCAACGGCGTAAGCCAAGAGGACACTGGCTCAGCTCCAGTCAAGCACAAATGAGAAGCAATCAATATACAATTAAAGTGAAAGCAACTAGGAGCTGCTGCTTCTCACCCTCTCTCCCTTCCTGTCTCTCTCTCTCTCAAAAAAAAAAAAGCAGTAAATTCCCCAAATATGTAAAACAGTTAAAAGAGAAATAGCTCTATACCACAGACTATATACAAAAAGAAAGTCAAAATGGATCAGTCCTAAATGTAAGACATGAAACTAAAACTCTGAAGCAAACATACAAGTAAAATATTCATGACATTCGACTAAGCAACAGATTGTTAAATATGACAACAAAAGCACAAGCAAAAACAGAAAAAAACAGATATACGGAACTTCATCAAATAAAAACTTCTGTTTTCAAAGGAAACCATCAAAGTGAAAAGACAAAACATATAATGGGAGAAAATATTTGCAAAGGGACTTGTCTATAGAATAAATCATGAACTCCTACAACTCAATAATAAAAAGACATTTAACCTCATTAAAAATGGCCAAAAGATCTGAATAGACATCTCTCCAAAGATACACAAATGGCCAATAACAAGGACATAAAAAATGCTCAACATCATTAGTTACCACGAAAAATAACCAAGATGTTATTTTGAGGGGGAAAACAAGGTGACCTAGTCTCCTGCTTTGGGGAGGGGGGGGTCAAAGCCACACTCAGAGGCACCTCACTGAAATCACACTGGATTGCCAGGAACTGACAAAAGTGACGGCCTTCATGGAGAAAACAATTCCATTTCTTCCAGCCTCCAAGCCTCTGAAGATAAAGTAAGGGGTAATGGTTCTTCTGGTTTTCCAAAGCAAGGAATTTCAAAATCTTTTTCTATTCTTTTCAATACATGGTATTTAAGTGACAGCATCCATTAAGATAAGGTTGCCAAAGATTCAGACTTTATAAATTACAGATGTTTAAATAGGAGGTGATAAGCAGGCAAGTGTGAAGCAAAGAAAAGTAACGGGTCAGGGATGTGCTCCCCTAAGGCATAGAGAGCTCCATCTCTTTGTTTCCGGTACCTTAGCAGTAAGTTTGGCTAAGCCCATCCAATAGAAATCAAAAAGAAAAGGCCATGAAACTTGCTGGCTACTCAAAGGACTGACTCATTTCCTGATTTGGGGCCACTGCCGATGAGTCAGTCTAAATGCGCCCTCAACCACATCCTACAGCTAGAATCAACTCCGATACAAAAACATGTATTTCAAGTAAGGCAGGGAATGTACAGATAATGTTTTAGGTGGCAGAGATCGATTAGGAATAAAGATGGGGAAAACAATATAGCTCACGTGAGGGGAGTGAATGAATAGCAAACATCTCTGAAACTGGGACACGCCAAGGTGGTTTCTCAGGCTTCCAATAGGATCAGACACAGAGCCCAGGACAGGATGAGAAGACCCAATTCTAGCCCGAACTCTGTCACCAATACCTTGTGACCTCATTCATCTCATGCATGGAGACGCACAAGGTCTGTTACAGAGGTAAAATGTCATGTCCTTTCTATCAGTGGTTTTCAACCTTTTTATACTTGGGGACTGGTGAACATAGATTTCAGGGACCACTAAGGCAGAAATCACCATGAACATAAGCAAATTCGACTAAGATATTGGATCTATAATCTTCATACAATATCGGGGTCGTTAACTCTTTCATGGACCGGTGCAAAATTTCCAGCGGACAGGTGCATGGACCAGTGGTTGAAAAGCACTGATTTATGTAATGATCTTGGTTCATCTACTGTGGCAGGTGAAAGCTATGCTTCACCTCTTCAAAGGATTGTTTTTCACTAAGAATGTCCCTTTATGTACCAGTGGGACAACTGGGGGAAAATCGTCATGTTGTATTTTACCACAAATTGCCATTTTCCACCGGGTCACTGGGCAGAATTCGCACTGAAGCTGCCGTCCTGCATACCACCGTCCGTTAAACAGAGAAAGGGCCGCCTGGCACTCTTCTTCCCTTTAAACCACAAATTAAAGGATACACTTTACAGTAACGCTCCAGTACGTAGATTAACCCTGTTGTTCATTAACCCTTTTATCGGTTGATTGTCGGACCACCAAGCTCACTGCTTTTGTATTACTGAGGGACTACTCATTAGAACCTTCAGCTCCTGAAACTCACGATTTACTCAGGAACCCTTTTTACTAACCCTCTGCGAGGTTCTGATGCATGGAAACTGGTTTGAGTCAAACCTTCTCCCCCCACCTGCCCCCAATCAACTGCTGTTTTTATCCCAGGTATTATTAACTGGAAGAGAGGAAATTTTCTTTCTTTAATGTACTTCTACGGTCGAAAGAGAGTGACGTTGCACTAATCTTAGGAACATCTGAAAGGATGACAATCACAGGTAAGGTTCTTAAACCAAAAGATTGGACCATTAAAAATGCAGAAGCGTTTTCCACTGTCGAGCTCACTGTCTCTCAGCTCAGACTGCTGTTCTTCTTCCAATGGTTAATTAACGTATTAGCCACGCATGGCCCAGGCTTAATGAGCAGAAATGATACACTAACTGCACGCTCAGATTACCTGCTGCTCCAACTGCTGGCTCTTTTGATTTATACTTTTCTATTATCTCTTCTAGTTCTCCCTTTCCATTTGCATTTTAATTATTAAAATTATTTAAGTAAAAAATAACTTTATATAAAAGATTCAAAACTATGTAATTATAGAAAGAATGAAATCCAAAGGTATTATTCTCAAATCCGTTCTTTATTTCTATATCAGCTCTTAATATTTACATTTTACAAATACCATGAAAGCTGTATGTTCAGTGTGGAAAGAATCTCAGACATCCACACAATCACAACATTACACTGTGACAAAATAGGAAGACATTTTAGGTTCCGAATACTTACGATTGGTATTGAACATATACATTGCCCCTTAGGTGAGGTTCCAAGTTGCAACTGACCTATGGAGCAATAAAGAATTCTATCATTATAAAAAAAATAATAAAATTAAAAAAAACAAGGAAAAGAAGCCCTTCAGTCATCAATGCACTTTGTTCATTTCAACACTACCAAAAGTAGTTATGATCGAGATTCCAAAATCGAGGCACTACCCCACTCTCATGTCTATTTAAGGTATACTTCAGCACACAGCGGTATTGCAGGCCTCAAATATCTGATCCCTGTTCATGAAGCTCCTTTCCCCCCAGATACGAACTGTTCTACATATGCATAAAAATGCAGAGAACAGGAATCAGCTTCTCTATGCCCCACCCAGCCCTAACATGAACATTTTCCTTTTAGACTGAGAATGTTGAAATATGGAAAACATTAAAGATCCAGTTGAAGTTCTTCCATCCTATGCTCCATCCCATACATAAGCGCTATCCCGAGGCTGGGCGTAGCCTTTACATTCCAAACATAAATACACATACACACATACACAGTCACACATACCCCCAAAAGCGGCAGCATCCATATGAACCAAAAGTTTACACTCCAGAAGGCCAGGTCAGCTATGCCAGGCACCTCAGAGATCACTGAAGCCAGTGGTTTCCAAGTACCCGTTATTAATTTTCCATGATAAATTTGGTGTTTTGGAAATTTTCCTTCTAAAAATGTCCTAAACAAAGAGCTTTCCATTTATAACTACCAATGTGATTAGCATAAGCTTGGCTGACAGGATTCTAAACAAAAGAAAAAAATACATCGTGGTTAGTGGTTAGCAGGTGGCCTATCGCAGGTAATGGTGATTTCCACTAACTGGCCTGAAGTTTTGAAAGTGGCCCCACTACTAACTTCCTGAAGCAGTATAATGCAGGGGCCCTGCGAGGGAAATTGCTGATGTTGTGAAATCCCTTCACTTTCAGGATGAGGGCAGGCCAGGAGAGGTAAGGTGACATGTTCCAGAATGCAGGCCTATTCAAATCACACTAATGTGGCACCACTGCATGTGGCCAGGCAGAGAGTATGAAGACAGTAAGGCATATACATCAGAAATAAGAGGCAAGGGGGAAAGAAATTTTAAAAATATATTTTTTTAATCTTGAAATTGGTAGAAAGAAGGATAGCCTTGAATTTCATGAGCGCTACTGGTTAGCACTTGCTCTGTTCTTGGCTGTTCGAAGTGTAACTTCCACTGAGCTGAAAACAGCTCTACTCCCATGCTTTTGCAAATTATCAGACATGTTCCTTGCTCTTATATAACAGAATCATTCAGTATTGGATCTGATCAAATCACAAAGTAGGAGGCATCACTGTGCTAGGATTCAACTACTGGGTCCTGCGAGCAATGGTTATCACATCTGACTGTACTCGTGCCTCAAGGAGTGTGTTAGAATAATTCCGTGCAATCTGAATGCCTCTTTTTTATCCCATACGCTGCACCACAAACCATGACTTTGGGAATTGTATGTTCAGTATTGAAAATTATCCAATGACAAAAAGAAACAATGTAAAAAAAAAGGACTCATGATGTAAATTCTAGGGCAGCTCCAGAAGAAGTACAGGCACCTAGGATGGCACTAGGCAACACACTGCAACGACATAACAACAAACTTCTTAAGTGGAGTAAGTGAAGATGGAGGGGCGTTACACTGTGTACAATGCAGCCCTAGGTGAGACCCACAACAGAGGGAGGGAGTGCATTCTCCGTCATGGGCGGTCTCTACCCGAGAGCTGGGAGAGTTGTCTATAGCGACCTTCCACAGATACTCACCCGGGAAGGGTTAGACCACAAAGGCACTGAAAAGATGAGAGAGCCTTTCCTGTCTAGTCCCTGGTACCCTGGAACTTTCATGCTAGTACCTGAGTTCATGCAGTACCTCTACCAAGAGAAGGAAGTACCATTCACCAAGTGCCTGGGTGGCCAACACCGTGCCAGGCATTGCACCATCACACACGCCCCCACCCAGGCAGAAGTGCCCTAGCTCTGTCGTCCCACCGGGGACTTCAGTGGGATGGGTACCAATCCCCTCCTTCAGGCTCACTGCGCATGCCCACCTTGAACTGGATCACCTTCCCCACATTCTTGAACTCAGGGAGCACATCCTCATAGAAGTCCAGGAACTGCTGGTAGGTCTCCTCTTCACTGTACTCCAGGCTGGCATCGGGGTCGTAGTCATCCCTTCTGCACTGCTCCATTCCAAACGTCGTAAACATGCTTCTGATAAGAAGGGTGGGGCTGGACATCGGGAAGTTGTGTTTGCGTGAACACCTGCATATGAAAGAAACATTTAAATTCAATAGTTCAGTAGTTAGAAATGACACATAAAGAGTTTGCTTTAAAGATAGAGATGTAAGTAACTTGGATGTTTCGACTTAATTGTAAGATAATGAAATCCAATCAGACATCAAATTCCAACACTTAAGAAAAACTGTTCTAAAGCTGACCAACATATTGACCCTCATTCAAGTGTCAAGCTGGCAATTACCTCCAAGTTCATTTCCCATTCAGATACCCTATGTGAGACATTGGAGGAAGGTGAGAGCGTTACAGTCATGGTTCTATACAGTCTTCAACTAAGCCTATGCTCAGAGAATAGGGTAATCTAAGAGTTTCCAGCTAAGAGTATTTCGATCTCATACACGCATAGCATTTCATAGATTTCATGACATTTGCATATTTTGAACTCTGATCCTTGCAACTCGTTAAGACAGCTGGGGCTAGTATATCCCCCACTTCGCAAAGAAGGAAGTTGAGGCCTAGGGCAGCACACTTACCCAAGTCACATGGCTGGTAGGTAAGAGGACCCAATGGATCTGAGTTAACCTGCAGTGCACTATGGTCCATTCATTATATAGGATGGTATGTAATTGATTTTTATTTAATTGAAGGAAGCTAACCATTACGAAGAACAATTTTCTTTTCACAGTGTAAACTGGACCAGGCCACCCCCGAGTAATTTAAAAAAAATATTTGGGGTTTAATTTTCTTATTTACCCCTTCTCCTAAAATAAAATGAGGGGGAAAATATGTAGTTCAAGATTCCAAATTATCAAAATTCTCCTGATTAGGTTTCTAGTTTAAAAAATTGATTAGGACAGAATTTTTAGGGGGGAAAAATATCCCCAGAACATAGGAAAAAAAACTGTTGAAAACCTAAGCACATGCTGGCAAAAATAAGAGCCCTGAAGTGACTGTTTAATTCATACTCACTTTCCATGTTGTAATACAAATCTGTACACTATCTAGTGAGAACTATAGTGGGATAACTGCACACAGAATGCCCCCACACAGTGCCCAGCTCAGAAACGTGCAATCAGTGCTTGTTAATGTGAAACTCTCCATTTTCCAAAGGAGTCTCCTAGATTCTTCAGTTAGGGACCCTGTGATGCGATCCGGCTTCCCAAGTAGTTACTGACAGAACGAGTGCGAGGATCCATCCTGGTTGGCAGGACTGGCAGCGAATCAGAATTTTACAAGCATGAAGCGTATGCAGAGAATTACACAAGAAACCAATTGAACAAGGTCACCACTCCACCCACAGGCTTATTACATCTAAATGGAACTGGCTCTAGTTGCTAGGGTGTCAAATGAGCATTTGTGAGTTCTGGAACAGAATCAGAGTTCCCATCGAGGGAAAATTCCCCCTTGGCCTGCAGACAGGCCATACAATCCGAGTACAGTCAAGGCCAGCCCTACAACTCCTACCAGAAAGTCAGCTAAGACAAGAGAGTTGGGAAGGCAAGCTAATGCTGTGGAACCAAGCCTGTGTGAGGCTAAAAATCATGCGGGGAAAACTGAGATTTCTTACGTCATGCCCCAGAGTCCCAGCGGTCGACACACCGCGGCTCGCAAGCCACACGCAGTTCTTTGGCCAGCTCAGGAGTACCCTAAGTAAGTTAATAACAATGTACCTACCTATATAGTTTAAAAATTTTGGCTCCCAAAAGAAATTTCAATCATTATACTGTTGATATTTGGCTCTGTTGACTAATGAGTTTGCCGACCACTTCCCCAGACCATCTGTTTAGAGTTCAAAAAGTGGGGGACCTATATTTTCAAAGTAACTCTGCACCTGGTCCTGAAGGTCAGCCATGTTTGAGAAACCCTTGTTTAGGACATGCTATGTACCCATTACTCAGATACTTGAATCAAGTAACACTGCCACGAGATTACATTCTTAAACATTACCTTACCACCCCAAGGATAGCCAAAAATGGTGTGGGTCTCCAAATGTCCCCTCAGGTAAAGCAAACCGACTCCCACCTCTTTTTCTCTGTTCACGGGAACACACCAGGTGCCCACCACTATTGTCCTCTCTCTCTCTCCCTCTCTCTCTCTCTCTCTCTCTCTCACACACACACACACAGATTGCAGTTAGGCTGCAAACATTTATTGAGGGTCTCTGTAAGAAACATTCTCATGAAAATTACATATGCAACTGTTAACAAAACATTTATCAAAGTCAACCTTCCAACTCAATATCTTTATATAGTATTTCATGGGAGAAACATTTTGAATCTGATATCAGGAAATTCTTTGTCTTTCCAGAGCTATCACTCATTCTTTCTTTTTGGTGAGAACTATATAGTTCATCATCTGCCTAGGAAAGATTCCGATTGAGGGCCCAATGCACTGCATATTCACAGCCCACTCTCTCCTCCCATCCTTGATTGCAATTTCCTTTATTTTATTAAACTCACTGCAGAAGACTGAGTTTTCTTTAAATCACTTCTGGAAATAGGTGAGCTATAAATAATTACTCCAGTAAATAAGTTTTAGTTTTCATCAGTAATTATGTCCTTTTGGGAGAAAACAATAACTCCCCTTAAAGCTGTGACTCCAAAAAATATCAGTTCCAGAAAGGTACTAGAATTGAACTCTGCCAATTACAAAAACAACCCAGCAAAGAAGTCCTTAGGCTGTGGAAGCGTTTGGTGATGTGACAAGCCTCGACAGAAAAGAACAGCTGTGTGATGTGGAGGGCGTCCCGGTGGCTAAGTGCAAACGGGGCACAGTGTTTTTGTCTGAAGGTTAGTGCTGGATTTTTTAACTGCTAACTTCATATAATTTGACTTCACAACTTGTCACTTGAACAATGGAAATATCCAAATCACTCTCCTACTTTTTGATAGCTTTGATGGTGACATTTCATATGCCTATCAAAATATTAAGAAATATTCACAAACTAATCTAACCACTGTCAGTATTTCTTTGAAATGACTCTCAGGTGAGTTTTGAGAGCCTGACAGGCCATTCCCTGTTCCGCAAATAATCACTGTCAACTGATTCCCTGAAACTGTTTAGGACATCTCCCCTTCTGCCTTCTGTCCAACAGAAGGAGAATCCAGAAGCAGATAACCACAAGACCTAAAATTCAAGGAAATGTTAGATATCATCAATGAGGAATCCTGCAGTGGGAAACCTTAAATGCAATGTGGTTCAACTACCCACACAAATGTGAACTCATATCGAGCCTCAGTTGTCTTTCAAAGGAAATCACTATACATTTTTGTTCTTTGGTGAGGGGTGTTTTACATCAATCACTATTACTATTTCTTGATGAAACTGAGCATACATTTGGAAAACACTTGCAAAACTACAAAGGGAAATAAAGTTTTATTAGTTCCCAGTTCCCCAAGAGGAAGCTTTCACTGTTGATCAAATCTTGTGAGTCCTTTCTTAGATCTCCTGGGCACATATACATAATCCTATTAGAAAATATGTATAATAGCAGTTACACACCCTACATTAGTGTCTCTCAATTCTGGGGCACATTAGAAACACCTGATGACATTTCAAACACAAGGCTCCCCAAGTCGCAGACTCTTATTTACTCAGTTTGAGGTAGGACATAAATTTTGTTTAAAGCTTTCTGGGTGACTCTACTGTACATCCAGGGTTGAGGACCACTGTTCTTAAAAACTGTAAGGCTTAAATTTAAAAAGAAAAAAAATAGAGAAGGTTCATGTTTGCAAAAAGGAAATGAACTAATGACATGGATAATTTTACAAATAAGATAAACACGAGAGACAACAGTTTCTCATTGATACCTGTGAAACTGCCTATTCACACCCCTTTTTACAATTAATAGGACAATGAGATATGATTAGACCTTTTATTCTGCAGAATGCATAGTAATAATCAGATTTTGCTTCGGATGGATTCCTTCACTATTATGAATTATTTACCTGAGTTATTCATTCATAAACAGGCCAAATTATAATAATTACCATTGCCTGGCATATTGTAGGTATAAATAAATATTTGCTAAATAAATGAAGATATCAACAGTTTTCTACATGGATCTCGTTTCAAAAACACTGATGCAAAAGAGGCACAGAATCAGTGTGTCAGAGAATACGGGCCACAGTGACACAGACTCTGAGTGCCTGAGTGCCTGCCCTCCGCCGGGCACTGCTCGGCCTGCTCTCCCTGCAGGCGCTCAGCGCAGCCTCACGAGCCCCTTCTAAGGGGGGACTACTTCTTAAAATTTTATTTATTGATTTGAGAGTGAGAAGAAAGGAGAGAGGGAGAGAGCGGGAGAGGGAGAGGGAAAAGGGGAGAGTGTGAGAGAGGTAGGAGAGGAAGAAGAGGAAGGAGAGGAAGGAGAGGAGGGAGAGGAAGGAAAAGAGGGAGAGGAGGAGGGGGAGAGGGAGGGGAGAGAAGAAGGAGGAAGGGGAGGGGGAGGGGGAAGGAGAGGGGGAGGATGAAACATTGACTTGTTCCTGTGTGCTCTGACTCGAACCCACAACTTTTGAGCCTCACAACTACGCTCTAACCAGCCAGGGCAAGGGGGTACTATTTATTGTAACCTGCATTCTGCAAACGAGCAAAGAGATCGTAAGGAACTTTTCCAGAGGGACAGCCGCTGAAGCCAGTCTCGGAACCAGGTGCTTGCTCCCGAACCGAACAGGAGCAGACAGAAGGGTGAGGCAGAGCACTGCTCCCCCACTCACTTGGGCCTGTCTTTCTCAGTTATCCCTGTAGGCATGCCCATTTTTAAAAGCCTCTTTTGTGCACAGTGTTTGCCATTCAAACCATAAAGCCAGGCTGCTCCGATCTCTTGAAATAGATGATATCCCCATCCAAGTTGTCCCACGTGGGCTAATGTAAGTACCGGAAGCAAACGGTCTTCATAAAGCTGTGGAAAGAATGCACAAGAGCACCCCCAAACAGGATGGCGGGGGTGGGGGGAGCAGAGAACCAACAGCCAGGGAGCTGGGGAGAGCTGACGCCTGACTGTGAACACCTCACACTCAAGCCTGAGTCGCCCCCCCAAAACAACCCCAAACCTCAACATTTCGAGGCACTTAATTCTAATACAGTAAAGCAAAATTAGTTACCTATCTCCAAATCTGCAAGCTCCCGTTTTACTGTAGAATGGACAATTAGCTCGATCTTTCTCCATTATTCTTAAGTCCGTAGGTGGTTCTGGGTTTTGCCATGTGGCAACATTTTCCAACTGTTGAAAATAACCATGACTTTACTGGTGGTGTAAAAATCTATGAAGAATTAAATGTTTAAAATGTATTCAAATATTTTGGTCAAAAAATAAAGGTGGATTCTTCTAAGAATATACACACTTAAGTTGTAACACACAACTGAGACTTGACAAACAATTGTGCTGAGACATGAGCTTGGCTCCCGGTCATTGCTCATTATCAGGGATCACGACCGCAACCAGAAGCAGTCACCAAGGTGGCCCTTTGTCCATCCACACTGAAAACGTCACAAGACTTGTTAGGGAACCACTGAGAGAAATCGAGGTACTCTGAAGCGGGTTAAACAGTCCGTGGGGGGACGGGTAAGAGTGCGTGCTGTTGTCCTCTGTATATTACGGACTACAATCAACTACAGGCCACAGGGGTGATTCGATAACATTTGCTTTGTTGATCGATCACTTTTGTGCTTCTTGTTGCTGCATAAATCACTGAGCCACAAAAGTGATCCCAGGTATTTCAGACAGGATCTAAACAGCCAACAGCAAAATTAACATTGCTGGAAGTATTGTTTTTAAAGAAATGCACATCAGTCTCAATTTCTTCACAAAAGGTTTTGAAAATACCTCATTTTCAGCCCGCTCCAGCATCTTCTGCACAGCCTCCTACAAATGGTGCAAACATAGACTAATGAAAACCTGCGAGTCAGGTAAGTGACATCTGGTTTCTCTCCTTAAGAACCTCATGTGTAACAATTTTTAAACAACCCACACATACACAAAGCTTCATTTTCTAATTTATTTTCTACAGCCCAGATCTTCTGGAAAGACTTCAAAGGAAATACAGTTGAGTTTTTATTCAAACAGGACATTTAATGGCTCGGATTGCATAAGAGTGAGAATATCATCTTATAATAGTAACAGGCATATTTATCAATAGTATATTTGAGCATATATATCATGTTCTAGTTTTTATGATGAGGTATTATAAATATTATAACACACAATGCTACTGGAAACACCATAAACATTTAACAGATGATAAAATATAACATGAACAGTCGTAATTAGGATTCATGTAAAATCTCAAACTTTTCACTAAGGCAAAAGAACTCCTTCAATACGCCAGTAGATCTGACCTCACTGGCATTTAAACAAGTTTAGAAATTATGGTTAACAGACTTCTCCTCCCTAGCACCTTAAAGCATTACATAAAAGACTTGTCTGTCTGGCTGCTTAACTTGCTAACTCCACCTGGTCAGGTAAGGGTCCTCGGTAACTTAAATGTTCAAACAAAAACTCAATTCTTCCTTACCAGCCCTCTAGCAGCCACACTTCATTTCCAACTGGAAACCTACAGTGTATGGCTTTAGCTCCCCTTCCTTCGTTTCCTCTCCCTCTACCTGCTAGAATCCTGTTTGCTGAGCCTCAACACACTGCAAGCCGGTGGACTTCTCTGCACCAAGCACCGCCCTCATCCAGACCACCACCACGTCCTACCTGGAACAGCTGCCTTCTAACGGTCACCTCATTTCCACTCCTGCCTGCTTGCTCACCTGGCTCCCTATCCCTCACCTGAGCCCTCGTTCTTTATACATAAGTTAAAAGAATGATCTGTTCAAGATATAAATTAGATCAAGTCACTTCCTGCTTAAAAATCCTTCAGTGGCTTCCCATTACATTTAACAGAAAACCCAAACTCCTCCTTCCAACCCAGGAGGCCTTACAGGATATGCCCCTGCCCACCCTCCTGACCTCCTCCCCGCCTCTCCTCTTCGGTCTCCAGGATTCAGGCACCCGGCCTGCCTTCAGCTCCATGCTCAGCCTCTTCCCTGGGCCTGGCCCCTTCTCCCTTCTCTCTGCACGCAGGTGTCGCTCATGCACTGGACCCTCGGAGAAGTCTTCCTTGACCAGGCAATCTAAAGAAGCACTTCCATGCCCCAGTGCCTCTTACAGCACTTAAAATGATTTACTGGGGTTTTTATGTTTTTTTGCTTACTTATCATCTGGTGCTCCCCTCTAAAAACCTAACTCAATGACAGAAGGGACTGTCTTTTCAGATGCTATTTCTCCATCCAGTAGAGAATATCTAGCTGACAGGCGTCCCCAAACTATGGCCTGCAGGCCACATGCAGCCCCCTGAGGCCATTTATCCGGCCCTCCGCCGCACTTCTGGAAGGGGCTCCTCTTTCATTGGTGGTCAGTGAGAGGAGCACTGTATGTGGCGGCCCTCCAACGGTCTGAGGGACAGTGAACTGGCCCCCTGTGTAAAAAGTTTGGGGACCCCTGAAGCAAAAACACAGATAGCATATCCCCTCACATATGCTTAGAATCGACTTCATTTTACCCACTTCTCCTTAACGTCTCATCACACTTCCTCTGAAACGAAAGCCTTAGCTCTTAAAAGAAACTTTAACTTGTTTCTAATGCCAGAAAGACCTCAACTGAAGCACATTCTACTGCTAAATTGGAGTTGACTACTCTCTATTTAAAAATGGACAAATTCAAAACAATCGTTATGCCCCTAAAAACCTAGCCCAGTCTTGCCTTATCTGGAGAGCAGTGCTCAAGTAAGGGTGTCTAAAACTGGCACTGGAACTGACTGAGGGCCTCAGACACAAAGGACAACGGTCCTAAAGACCGCTTCTACCACAACTTGACAAGGATGGAAATGAATGCATTTTTCCCGTGATAAAATGATTAACTACCTAATTTTATGCTATTTAAACTCAGCATTATTACAAAAAAGATACATCCTGATGAATGATTCAAGAGAAGATAAGCTTTGACATCTTTGCAATAAATACACTGTTAAGGAAAAGCAACAAGACATATCAAAGCAATCTTTCAGAATCCTGAAGATACGAAGATATGTACAGATAACCTTAGAGATTGTTTTTAAATGAGCAACTATGTGTTAGCTACAATTGTTATAGCTCAAGTTGAAAAGAAAGTCAAGGTTTAATAACAAAAAACTCCCTTAATTCCTCAATAATCGAGTTCCTGATTTCTTTCAATGAACTAATTCTTGCCGACATGTCATAAGTAGTTAACTCTCTTATATATTAAGTAAATGTGGAAACTATACAAAATATTTTTCTCTAACTAAATCAACCCATATACAATAGAACCTCAGAAAAACACCATTTGCTCTAGAGTGGTACATAGTATAAAGCAGGGCCCACTGCCAGTTTTTATAAATAAAACAATAAAGTTTTATTGGAACACAGACACAAGCATTCATTTACAGATTATCTAGGGCTACTTTCACAACACATGGCCAGAGCTGGGTGTTTGCAACAGAGACCATATGGACTGAAAATATTTATGCTCTGGCCCTTTAAAGTTTGCCAATCCCCAGCATAAAAGGGTAAGAGGGGTAAAGCTGAAGAAAATATTAATTCAGGTATCCACCAATGCACAGATGAGAAGAAGAGCACCAGAAGGAAACTCCAGTGTCTACTTTACTAAAAACATGGCTCTTTGTGAAGGGGAAACTGGCAGGCAGGCCCTGCTAGCCTATAGTGTGTGCTCAACCCCATCATTGGCCTCATCCGCTCACTAAGAGGACACGCAGTGCGTTTATCCTCCTGTGACAGAAATCACCTCTCTCTCTCTCTTCTCTTGTAGCTTCTGCTTCTCTTCTTCTTTCTCTTTCTTCTGCTGTTCTTCCCATTCTTCCTTTAACTTTCTCTTTACAGGGGGAGAAAAAGAAGGAAAAGCAATATTTTTTCAGACTCACTTTTTAAAACATTTAATATATGGGGGGGCAAATAAATGAAAAGCTTTACTAACACTGGTAAAACGGAGAATAGGATCTTTTTAAGTTCGAGCTATATAACTCTTAATGAGTTGTGGCTAACTAACTGGTCAAGCAGTTATCTGGTTAATACTGTACCTCCTGTTCCGCTTGCCGCTTCCGAGCCGTCTCTTGTCTTTCCTTCTTTATTCTGAATTCTTCTTGTGCCTTCCACTCCCGCCGCAACCACTCCTCATGTAATCTTTGCCTATCAGTGTGATAACATAATCAAATAAAAGAAGTGGGCATTAATCGACAAATACACACACACTAGTAAAAATGACATGTCAGGAATGATTCCACTCTCCTGCCAGGCATTTTCTAGTCCACAGTTAAGTGAGAGTAACAGGGTTGGAAGAAGTGAGTAACTGAGAGAAGCACTACGTTCAGGAGCTACCTTCCCAGAGGATAACGGTTTAAAATCGTTCCTTCTACATTTCGCACTGTCTTATCTTTTACATAAAGCAGTGACACCACAACTTTCCCTGGAGGCTGACCATAGGGATGTTTAGGTGCCAATAAAATGAGTAACAAGTTTCAAAGCCACATCTAGCTTTTCACATTCAGAAAGTCTTGCCCTTTCTATCCTGTGCACTTTAAGTGGCAATAGCAGGATTGCAGCGCTAGGGAAAACTGGCATCTTCTGCCATAAACCTTGAGACTGCTGCCCTACAGTTAAAAGAGATGCCTGTGGTTTGCTCTAAGCACTGAAATCGTTGAAATGAAAATAAAACTATATCATGATCATGTCTTTAAAATAAAGAAAACTACAGGTTTCAAGAAAGATGACAAGAAGTTACAAAAACAAATTAGCAGGTGTCTAGTTGATTTTTTTTTAAATCACGCATTATAAACAGTGATGTTATCTTAAAATGGTATCTCCAACATCTAGTATTACAAGTTTCTAATTTAAAGATGGGTTACAGTTCAAAAGTTTATTATCCAATCAGGTGTTTAGAACCTAGATTGCATTTTCCCCACTGAGCCTGGAAATGGGAAATGAAATATGAGAACTGTTCTACATCTCTTCAGCGACATTAGAACTGAAATAAGGTTTTATGTCTCGCTGGGGACCTAACCACAATTTCAAATATTCTATGGGGAAAATATATTCCAGTGCCAACTGCAGATTCCAGGAACATGTCCTTTAGCTATAGTAGAGACTGGCACATTGTAAATGTCAAAATTGTACATGAATTTTTGACTGCAGGAAGTCAGTGCCCTCAACCCTCACACTGTTCAAGCATCAACTGTGTAACAACATCATAACAAAAATGTATAAGCAGCAGCAGCAGAGTTATCACGGCACCTCCTATCTGCTAACACTCTCAAGGACTGCACTTCCCACCTCATCTAAGTATTCTAGAGCTAAGTACTATGATTGACTTCATCTCTATATTTAAGGCAAGGAAACTGAAGCGGAGAGAGCTTAAGCATCTTGAACACAACTAGTAGGTAGCAGGGCCAGGACTGGACTGCAGAGCTGGCTGAGCCGCTCCATGTTTCAATCACTATTCCATGCTTTTCTTTCTGGCACTTTGATGATTTCACCTATTTATGTGCTTAGGTAGATAACAGGAATTCATTATAAGAAAAAAAGCAATATTTCCAGTAAACACACCAAATAGCTAGAGAGTGTCTATAAAATTCTTTCTCCTTTCAAAAAATGTTTACTTTTTACTTTGGTAGAATATAAAAATACATACTGTAAAATTTACCATTTTAATCCTTTTTAAGTATACAAGTAAGTAGCATTAAGCACATTCACATTACTGTGTTTAACTTAAACAGACAAACAAATAAATAAAAACTACCTCCTGAAATAGAATGAGAGAAAAACCCCATAATATTTCTGTCATCTTGGGATGGGGGAGGCCTTTTTAAGTCAGACACAAACAACAGATACCATGATGAAAGCTGACAGCATGAACATTTAATTGCGGTGATCAATGCTGTAGGCCAAGGTAGGACGGATGACAAATGAGAAAAAATATATAGCACATATATAACAGATAAAGAGCTTATATCCTTAATCAAGTAACACTGCTTAAACAAACAAAAAATCCCCAAAGACAAAGATGCAAGACGTAAGCAATCTACAAATAGGTAACAAAATGCCTAAAAAGACACTCAGCCCACTAATCAAGAAATGTACATCTGACTGACTACTGCAGGTGCTAGAGTGCAAACTGGGGTGCCCTTCCCACTGCCCATCTGACTGACTACTGCAGGTGCTAGAGTGCAAACTGGGGTGCCCTTCCCACTGCCCATCTGCACTGTACATGTATTTATCCTTTGACCCCAATCACTTCATTTCCAGCCATTTTCCTAAGGAAATAATGGGACAATTACCAAGGATATATAGTCACGGATGGTCATTGCAACCTTTTATATAATAGTAAAAAACCTGAATGTAAAGTAATAGTACATAGTAAGTATATGTTATTTAATAGTGAGTAACCTAAATTGCTATTAAAATGGTTGAATTAGATCTCTGTATCAATACTGAAATAAATAGCCTATATATTTAGCAAATAAAACAATTTATAGAAAAAATATGTATAGCCCTGACTAGGTAGCTTAGTCAGTTAGAGCGATGTCCCATTACACCAAGGTTGTGGGCTTGAGCCCCAGTCAGGGCACATACAGGAGTCAACCAGTAAATGCATAAATAAGTGGAACAACACATTGATGTCAGTGCCTCTCTCTCTCTCTCTCTCTAAAATCAGTAAATATAAAATAAAACAAAAAAGAAAAGTATGTATAAATATCATTCTATTAGAGAAATATACATATACAGTACATCTCCTTTCTTATACTTGGGAGGGGGAGGGGGAGAGAGAGAAGGGAGGGGGAGAAGGAGAAGGGAGAAGGAAGGGGAAGGGGGGGGAGGGAGAGGGAGAGAGAGGGAGGTGGAGGGGGAGAGAGAGGGAGATGGAGGGGGAGAGAGAGAGGGAGGGGGAGGGGGAGAAGGGAGAAGAAGGGGGAGGGGGAGAGGGAGAAGGGAGGGGGAGAGGGAGAAGGGAGAAGGAAGGGGGAGGGGGAGAGGAGGAAGAGAGGGGGAGAAGGGAGAAAGAGGGGGAGGGGGAGAGGGAAAGGGAGAGAGAGGGAAAGAGAGAGGAGGTGGAGGGGGAGAGGGAAGAAGGCATGGGGAGAAGGGAAGGGGAAAGAGAAGCATCAACTTGTTCTACTTAGTTGTGCATTGATTGCTTCTCATCTGTGCCTTCCTTGACCAGGGAACTGACAGGCAACCTAGCCAGTGACCCTGGGCTCAAGCTGAAGACCTTGAGCTTTGAACCCAGTGTCGGCAGCGTTCCAGGTAGACACTCTATCCACTGTGCCACCACAGGTCAGGCTACTTTCTTACATTCTCAACAGTGACTATCTTTGGGTATGCTGAGTTCATTAAAAGTCCTTTCACTTTCTACACTTCTTAATTACTTGGCTTTTTTTCCCAAAAATATTTATGAATTAGTACCAACAGTAAAAAAGACTCCCATTTAGAAAAACAACATCTAGTTTTAGTCTCTGTCCGCTAGAGACTTAAACAGGTTATCCAGGGTATTTAATAAGACCTGTTTTGGACAAGGTTTTATAAAGAAGACCAACTGGTATTCAATAGTAAAGACCCAATATTCAACTGAAATAACCGGCTTCATGAGAAGTGCTTCAGTCAGTGCTGACCTCTCTATCTCCAACAGCGTCTCCTCTTCTTGTTCAACAACAGTTTCCTCCTCTGCCTCCTCCGTCCTCGGTGAGAATCCTGAGGGAATTTCAATGTTTTATTAAACCATCTGAGTATTACAAAACCTCAGTCAATAATTCAGGAGAAAAATATACATTCTTTAATCTTTACACTTATGGTATGATCCTTCCTAATAATAATGCTCCAACTACCCATATGTGAAACAATGTGAACATCAAAAAGGAACACTATTCGTAGTTGATAACACATTAAATGTCGAAATTAAATTGATGGTTCCACAGTGATACTCAAAAAGGTGGTGGGGGGTGGGTGGGAAGAAACATCTATTTTTGCAGAAGAATGGTGACTAAGAAATGTAGAAAGACAATTAGAAAAGCCGTTACTTTGCAACTATAGATAAAGATGCTAAAAAAAATTCGATGAAAGCTTGCTGGGGATAGGATCTTTATTTACACCATCTCAAAATATTAGAACAAATGAGTACCAATTACAGGGGGTTTATTCTTTACTGTGGAGCCATCTGATTGGTAACACTGACCACACTTAGCATCCTATGAGTGGAACCACTTGACATTATATGCCCCTCTCTCCCACAATGTATGCAATGAAAGGTATACAGCTTTGTAGTAATTTGGCATAAAGAGTGTAACCTGGCCCTGGCCGGTTGGTTCAGTGGCAGAACCCAGTGTGTAGATGTCCCAGGTTCGATTCCCGGTCAGGGTACACAGGAGAAGCGACCACCTACTTCTCTCCCCCTTCGCTCTCTCACTCTCTCTTCCTCTCCTGTAGCCATGGCTCGATTGGTTCTAGTGCACTGGCCCAGGTGCTGAAGATGGCTCCGTGTAGCCTCCACCTCAGGCACTAAAAATAGCTCGGTGGCCAGTGGCCCCAGATGGGCAGAATATCGGCCTCAGATGGGGGCTGCCAGGTGGATTCCGGTCAGGGTGCATGCAGGAGTCTGTCTCCTCTCTCTCTTCCCTATTCTCACTTAAAAATAAATAAATAAGAGTGTAACCTGAAGCTAATGAGGAGAAAATAAACTAATCCAAAATGCAGGCCTTTTCAAAATAATCACTCTTGGTTTAGCAAGATTTAAATATGGCCTATATATCATATTCAATTTTTGCTCCTTTACTTGAGTGAAAGTTTAGTATTGTGGTCCTTATTCTTAGGAGATGCAGGCTAAAGTATTTAGGGGTGAGTGGTCATGATATCAGCAACTGACATGCAAAGGATTCAGAAAAACTGTGCACGTATGTACCTATAGAGAGCGAAAGTAAGGCAAAATGTTAGCAATGGGCATTTCTAGGTGAACAGTTCATGGATATTTCTGGTAGTATTTTTTTCAACCTTTTGTACATTGAGACGTTTTCAAAATAAAAACATGGGAAAACAAATTTTAATATAGGAAACACAAATCCTTTCCAACTCAGAATTAAATTTGAGGGAATAAATGAGGAAAACTAAAGAGATCTTAAAGAAATATAACAGGGAATCTCAGGCTTAAAGGAAGATTTTGTGTCTGTCACATATATTGAATTTAGGTGTAACCAAAGGCTCACTTCATTCTAGATAATTTATTTTTTATTTATTTTCTTTTAGTGAGCAGAGGAAAGATAAGCAGATTCCTGCATGCGCCCCGACCAGAATCCACCAGGCAATCCCATCTGAAACCTATTCTCGAATCAACCAAGCTATCCTTAGTGCCTGAGGCTGGGGTTCAAACCAGCCAAACTATCCTCAATGCCCCAGGCCAAAGCTCGAACCAATCAAGCAACTGGCTGCAAGTGGGGAAGAGAGGGAGAAGGTGAGAGGGAGGAGCAAAGAAGCCGATGGTCACTCCTCCTGTGTGCCCTGACTAGCAATCAAACCTGGATGTCCATATGCTGAGCCAACGCTCTATCCACTGAGCCACTGGCAGGGCCATAATTTACTTTTCTTAAGCAACTAAATTTTATTTTTCAACAACTAAGATTTAAAAAGTCAGTAAAAACCCTGGCTGGTTGGCTCAGTAGTAGAGCATCAGTCCGGCTTGTGGAAGTCCTGAGTTCAATTCCCAGCCAGGGCACACAGGAGAGGCGCCCATCTGCTTCTCTACCCTTCCCCCTTCCTTCCTCTCTGTCTCTCTCTTCCCCTCCCGCAGCCAAGGCTCCATTGGAGCGAGTTGGCCTGGGTGCTGAGGATGGCTCCGTGGCCTCCACCTCAGGTGCTAGAGTGGCTCTGGTTGCAAGGAAGCAATAGCCCCAAACGGGCAGAGCATCGCCCCCTGGTGGGCATGCCAGGTGGATTCCAGTCAGGCACATGCAGGAGTCTGTCTCTCTGCCTCCCTGCTTCTGACTATAAAAATTAAAAACTAAAAATAATAAACAAATAAATGAAAATAAGTAAAATTAAGAGAGCCATGGCTGGATAGCTTGGTTGGTTAGAACATCATCCTAAAGTGCAGAGGTTGCCAGTTCAGTCCCTCGTTGGGGCACATACAGGAGCAGATCTATTGTTCCTCTCTCTTTCTCTCTCACTCCCTTCCTCTCTCTCTCTAAAATCAATAAATAAAAAAATATATAATGTTTTTAAAATAAGGAGAGGTTACCTGTAATCAAGAGGCCGACATTCCAAAAATGTCTATCAATCATTTGTGAACTCACTCTTAATAGTAATTCTTTAGAACATCTGTATATTCTAGCTCTCTGGGGGTAATGGTTACCCATCCAACGTGTGCTATAATGAACAGCAGTGTTTGGTAGGCTACTGTATTCACAAAGAACCACTAAGTAAAGAATTGAGTTGAAGTGGACAAAAATAGGAGCAGTAATCCAGAGACAAGTGCTTAAATATTAGATCTGCCATTAGCCATAGAATCCTGAAGAGATCTATGACTTGCATCTTCCAGCTGACGAACCTGCCAAAGGACAAGATACACTTGCCTTTCCACAATATCTCACTCCAAATGCACTTTGTAAAGTCAAAGGGGAAAGAAATCAATGCCATACAAACAACAGCGACATAATTTAAAATGAAAAGAAAAAAAGAGGTTGGAAAAAAAGTGTTAGAAGAAAACAGGTTAACAAATAAAGGTAGCTGAGAACTTGGAGGGGGGAGGGGACCGCTGAGAGTACCAGTAACTGCAACCTATCCTATCTGTTTGGTTTTTTACCTCGAAGCTTTGGCCTGCCTCTAGTGGACTAGTGGACCAGTTTTGAATGAATCAAAAAAATTGAGAGAGATGCAAACAAAGGTTGCAGTTAAACATACTGCTCCTTCCATTCTAAATATTCCAAGCAATGCCACAAAAATAATTACTAGGCAACTACAACGGTAAATAAAATTTCGAAGGCTATGTTTCTCAAGGCCTCAGAATCATGCTTACTTGAGGCCACGGTCTGGGAACTTCAAGAATTGTCAGGAGAACTTGAGCATATCCTGGATGTTCTGGATGGCAGCCATGGCAGCCAAGTACTTCAGTCTGCTTTCAAAGCTTCCATCTGCATTTATAATTATATATAAATACATTTTTTAGCCTGACCAGGAGGTGGTGCAGTGACTAGAGCATCAACCTGGGACGCCGAGAACCCAGGTTCAAAAGCTCGAGGTTGCTGGCTTGAACGTGGGTTCATCCAGCTCGAGCTCAGGGTTGCCGGCTTGAGCATGGGATCATAGATGTGACCCCATGGTCACTGGCTTGAGCCTAAAGGTTACAGACTTGAAACCAAAGGTCGCTGGCTTGAGCAAGGGGTCACTGGCTTGGCTGGTGCGCTCTAGTTAAGGCACATATGAGGAAGCAATCAACAAACTAAGGAGCCACAACTATGAGTTGATGCTTCTCATCTCTCTCCCTTCCTGTCTGTCCCTATCTATCTCTCTCTTGCTAAAAGAAAAAAAAAATTATATAATTATATATGAAATTAAGATAATTTTATAACTAAGTTACTAGTACTAATTTCATTATATTAAACAGGCAGGTTTAATATAGAAATGTTAGATTCTGCCATGTGAGAGACAAATGACACCATAGCTAGTATGAGTGTTCCACATGTTTTAACAGGAAAAAAAAGTGGTAACTAAGCACAGGGAATAGTAGCAGCAGCATTTCCAACTCCAGTCAGTACCATATTCATGCTGTGAGCATGTCTCCCATCATCAGTAACGTCACATAAACCTAGATGGGATGTTTTACTGGATGTGTAATTTCACTTGGTCTTGTCATCTGCAAATACGTTGTTTTATAGTTACATACGTTTTGTAACTATTTTTATGCTTATATATTTCAATAATGTATTAATAAAAATTTGAGTCAACAAAGGGTCTTTTACTCAAGTTTGAGTCTAAGATCCTCAACTGGTTTTGCAAAGAAAAATATTCACCAAATACTTATTATGTGCTAGTACCTGTAATATTAGATAATTCATCAATAGTTACACATAATCAGTGGGTGATGATTCACCACTTTCCCCCGTTTAATACTGTAACGGTTTCTGACATGGGTCTAACATCACTTTGCTCGGGAGGTAGCAGTGACACTAACTCTTATCAGATACAGTAGTACTTTGTATCCTTCGGAGACTGCGGCAAGTTAGGAAGCGGGTGGGGAGAGCAATTTCAGACCCAGAAAAAGGCTGAGGAGTCCGTTACCTGAGTCTCTCAGTCTGGCGAGCTCCTGCCGACGTTTCTTGCGCTTCTCCTTCTTCAGGGCGGCCCTGTACTTCTTGTGGCTGGAAGAAGGAGACAAGCAGTCCGGCGTCAGCGGCCGTCCCTGGAGCGCCGTCTGCCTGAACTCCCCTCCCCTCCGTCCCCAGTGACAGAAAACCGCTCGGGTGCTCGGACCGAAATCTTGCTCCCCGTGTTCTGATTACAGAACAAGCATTGACCATCACCCCTCGCCCTTCCACGCCCAGATGGCAGGCGTCCCGAGGCCCGCCACCTGTTCCCCTCCTCACCTCCGTAAGCCTACGGACGTCCGTGACAGTCCGCAAAGCATCCCCGGAGGGGCTCGGGCTGCCGCGCTCTCTCGCTTGCTGGGCCTAGCTCCCCTGCCCTCCTGCTTGCACCACCTCCACGCCCAGGATCGGCCCGCGGCGTCCCTTCTCCAGGCCGGCCGATCTCCCTCAGCCCCTCTTACCTCGGTTTCTCCGGAAGAACCACCGTGCCGGGCGCCGCCATCTTGCCCGCGCCACCACGCCCACAAGGGCCGGCCGGAAAAGGCGGGCTTGAAGAGAGAGAGCGTGAGAGAGAGAGAGAGAGAGAGAGAGAGAGAGAGAGAGGAGAGAGAGGGGAGAGAGGAGAGAGGGGAGAGAGGAGAGAGACAGAGAGAGAGAGAGGAGAGAGAGAGAGAGGAGAGAGAGAGACGACACAGTGAGAGTGTGTGCGTGTGTACAGCTGCGCGCAGGCGCAGGCGCCGCGCAGTCTCTCGCAAGGGTGGGAGGGCGCGCCTCTGCCCCCGCGGACCGAAGACCGGAAATAGGTTTCCTTTGATGCCTTGTCTGTCGAAACCACGCACAAATATGTTCCTTCTTGAAAATTTCTACCCGCCCTGGCAGTATTTCTTCCCTCCTTGCGCTTTCCCACTACTCTCTCCACCACAGTGGAGGTTAAAGTCCCAGGGATCCCTCTCTTCTCCTCACCCGCTCGCGAACCCCCACTGCCCGCTTCCCAGCCCGCCCTCCCCAGGCACCTCCTCCTTCCGCGAGCCCACTGAGCTCCGCAGACAAAGCTCCAGACCCGGCCCCTTCCAGTCCCGCCTGCTAGCTGTAGGGGTGAATTGAACTCTCCGGCCTAGCTTTGTTCCTCTGTCCTCCAAATCAAAATTACTGAGCTATTCTCTGAGTAAACTGCCCCTGCTTCCCCTAGTTTCTCCTTGGAGTCATCTCACCAAAGCCAAACTGCATGAGCCTGGCTGGACTCCCTTCCAGAGACACTGGGAGTCAACACACTTCCAGGTTGATCTTGCCCAGCTCACTGCTTCCGTAACTAGGGCCATGGCTTTGGAATTGGATGTACTAGGAAACTCAAGCCTTGGCTCTCTGATCTTGAGTAAATTCCTTAGTATCTAGTCCTCAGTTTTCTCATCTGTAAAAAGCGAGATAGGAATAACAGTTCTCAAAGGTATGCTACCTGTTGGCATAGTGCTTGGCAATAGCAACTGGCCCTGACACATTCGTGTTACAGCATCACCAGTGTGAAAACTCGCCGACCCCCTCAAGAGTGGGTTAGGTATTTGCCCTGCCTGTGCTCCCAGCACAGGTATTTAGCTTTTCGTAACACCAGTCACACTAAGTTGCATTTTGTTTTCTTTCACAAGTCTGCTTCTTGCACTAAATCTTAAACTCCTTGAAGCTAGAGACTTCAGTTACCGGTACATTCCCAAATTCGAGAATGCCCTGAGTGGCACAGAATATAGCTGTGTAAATCGCCAATTTTGCTGTTTCCTGTGACCAGGACTTATGCTGAGTATTACTGCCATTCTGAAAACATCACTGTTTGGTTTGCTGTAACATTTCTTATAAGTTGTAACAGACCTTCAGGTAATAACAATAAGAAAGAATGTCTTCTAGGAAGATACCCTTAATTTCAAAAACCAATTCCATATCCAAACTATACTTACCATCATTTGAATTGATAAATATTTTTTTAAGATTTTATCAATTTTATAGAGAGGAGAGAGAGAAAGGAGGGGAGCAACTCATAATTGCTTCCTGTATGTTCCTTGACCGGTCAAACCCAGTGTTTCGAACCGAGGACCTCAGCATTCCAGGTCGACGATTTATCCACTGCACCACCACAGGTCAGGCAGAATTGATAAATATTAAGATGAAAATAAGGTATGTAAAAATTTAATAACAAAGATACTTTCTGCTATGATATTCCAAGGTTATCTTTATTCTGCAATATAACATGTATTTTCTATTTTTCTTAGTGCCTGAATTACAACATCTACTTATTCTCAAGTATGTATATTTTAGCTTATCCTTCTTCTATGGAAAAATATCTAAATTTTTATTTTATGTTGTCAGTTGAAAATACCTGATTAAAGATAAAATATTTTACTTATATAAATGATGTAGTAGATAATGTTATTAGTAATACAAATTTTAATTATAAACTGACCAAAGAATAATCCATAATTTCTTTCTTTCTTTTTTGCTCATGCAAGCATAAAAGGATGAAAGGAAAAAATGTACACTCTCTGAAAGCCAAGTCTGGACTCTTTCAATTCGTTTTTTTTCTTGCTATAGCAGGACAATGGTGTTAGGATCCACTCAATGGTCAATGCAGAAATCCTTGGGAAAGAAAACTTCATTCTTTATCTACTCTTAATTTAAGTATTAGATTTGTTCAAGGACATACAATGGGGTCTCAAGTTTCTCCAACCTTCAATGTTATGTCAAGGGCTTTATATATTTTCCAGATAACAGTTATAACTTAAAATAGCAAAATAACTCCAAGGTCACCAGCTTGAGCATGGGATCGCAGCCATGACCCCATGGTTGCTGGCTTGAGCAAGGGGTCACTGGCTCGGCTGGAGCCCCCCCTCCCCGGACAAGGTACATGTGAGAAGCAATCAGTGAACAACTAAAAGTGCTGCAACTACAAGTTGGTGCTTCTCAACTCTCTCCTTTCCTGTCCATCTGGCTCTTGCTTGCTAAAAAAAAAAAAAGAATGTGTCCTCTAGAAAGACAGCTTACTAAATTGTTTTTGTGGTGGATGCCTGGTTTCAGAATAGCCAACATTACTCTAGCCCACGTAGCCCTGGGAAGGGAGAAAGGGGCTGGCAGCTGCCCTACTGGTGATGTCAGCAGATCGTGCTCCGGTTTCACAGAAAGAGGTGAGCTAAGGAAGACCAGGTGGCTCTTTCCATTCCTGCTTCCCTAGTCAATTCCTTATGAGTTTTCCAGTCCCTTTCTGATCTACATGTTAAAGGATGACTCGCTAATTTTATAGATATCTTCCATACTCAAAACAACAAATAGGAAGAAAAAAATCATTCAACAAATATTAATATTACAAAGAAATGGTTTTATTAATATAGTATTATTTAATGAAGACAAACAGCAATTTAAATACAAAATTCCTTCTCAAGCCCTTCGATTTTCCGCCTTCAGGTCTAGGAAGGTCCCAGTAAAATACTTTTGGAGGCATTGAAGACATAAAAACTTTCCTGCGAGGGTGTGTCAGGAGCCAGGGCATCTATATCATCCTTCTGGGGAGCCGACGACTAAGGCATGCGTGAAACCACACCCCCAAGCTAGATTCCGTAACTTCTGCAGGGAAGGTGACCAAGAATTTATCATGCACACCAGGACATGGTTGAAAATGAAACCGGGTGCTGTTAATAATTACACCAGAACATGAGGTTTATGTAAATCAGGAGTGGCAAAGTGAGAAACATCATATAAATACAGGATGGGCAAATGTAGGTTTACAGTTGTGAGTACGGGAAACGCTTTATCCCTGTACTATTCTTTATTAATTATTGTATTATTTGCCATACAACAACTATAAATGTACTTTATCCCCACCCTGTACAGTCAACCCTTCAACACTGCAGGGGTTGGAGCACTGACACCCTTGAGCAGTCAAAAATCTGTGTATAACTTTTAACTCCCCCAAAACTTAACTACTAATAGCCTTCTGTTGACTAGAAGCCTAGATGATAACATAAATAGTTGATTAATACATATTTTGTATGTTATATACTGCATTCTTACAATAAAGTAAGTTAGAGAAAAGAAAATGTTAAAATCACAAGAGAAAACACATTTACAGTACTGTACGTATTTAGTGGGGGAAAAAAAAATCACAGATAAGCGGACCCGCGCCTTTCAAACTGTGTTGTTCAAGGGTTAACTGTACATCTTTTGTATCCCTAAGATATAAGGGTAAGCTGAGCATTCTGTATATTGCTTCTTGCTCCAGCTTAGACTCACTGCAAGAGAATTTTGCATTAAGAGTCTACAAGAAGCCTAGGAGGAAAATCCGTGTGAGAGAAATAATGCATATCTTGTGTTTACCCTTTTATTTTTCTGAAGTTGGAAACAGGGAGGCAGTCAGACAGACTCCCACATGCGCCCAACTGGGATCCATCTGGCACGCCCACCAGGGGGAGATGCTCTGCCCATCTGGGGCGTTGCTCTGTTGCAACCAGAGCCATTCTAGCGCCTGAGGCAGAGGCCACAGAGCCATCCTCAGTGCCCGGGCAAACTTTTGCTTCAATGGAGCTTTGGCTGCGAGAGGGGAAGAGAGAGACAGAGAGGAAGGAGAGGGGGAGGGGTGGAGAAGCAGATGGGCGCCTCTCCTGTGTGCCCTGGCCGGGAATCGAACCCGGGACTCCTGCACGCCAGGCTGACGCTCTATCACTGAGCCAACTGGCCAGGGCCGTGTTTACCCTTTTAAAGATAACTGTGGTTTGAAACAGATCAGTTAAGTTAACATAAATGTTTTTGCCCACATTTATCTTTTTGGGAATTGTATTCGTTTCCCAGAGTAGAGTTGCCTCCCTTTCCCAGAAAAGGCATGCACCCTAGAAGCAAATGCCTTCATCCCCCTTCCAATCCCCTTTAGAGCAGAGATACCCCCCCCTAAACTTACACATACAACTCCAACTCTATCTATTCTTCCTCCTGAATCATTATTCATTTTTCATTGTGGTAAAATACACACAGCATAAAACTTGCCATCTTAACCTTTTTCAGTGTACAGTTCAGTAGTGTTAAGTGTATTTATCCAACCCTATCTTGCAGACCAGATGACTAACATATTAATGAAAGAAATACTACTAGTTAATACAATATTGAACACAGGATTATTGGCAATTAGAGACATTACAAGATATTTACAAACAAGGGCAACAGTGGTGTGAATTCCTTGCAATATGTATAATTATCTAGATTTTAGCCTGCCTGAGAAGTTCCTCCCCCACTACTGCAGCGAAAGTCTTCTAAGCCACTGTAGAAATTGGGAAATTTATTTTGATCCTTGCTTGGAACCTCCACAAATGAAATAAAATAAAGTTCAGACAGTTTTAAAGGGAAGCCAAGATAGTTCTAATATCATAGTCTATGAAACTGTGTACAAATAATACAAAATAAAGTATAAACTATAGATTATATTACTAGTTATTTGAATAATACTTCTATAAATATATCATGAAAGAATTCTAAGTTCTAAGCACTTCAAGAATTTTCTTTAAAATGTCCTATGCTGCATTTGCTTTCTATATGATCAAACCTTTAAGTAAAATATCTGATGTTTAGAAATGCAAAGGTATTTCCCGATATCAGCAAATCTTTGTTTCCTTAGGATTACAAAATATTGATAGTAAGTAAGTAAGCACAGCATGCAAGATAACTAAAGATCAGGGCAAATATGCTCATTGAGATGGCCTTAAAAAAGAAATGTCATCCATATTTTGAAATCAAATGCACCTGAAACCAGAGTGAGTGTTGAGCTCCGAAGTGCCCGACTGCAGCTCTTTCTGAGAGCCTGCATTCTGGATGGTCAGTGTCTGTAGTGAAATATTTTGATTATTCCCTCTATGCCACCACCAATTGACAAACATAAAAAGGACAGACAGCTCAAATGTCAGATATAAAAAGACATTATCATATCAACTGGTTGCTCTAAGAGAAACTTGTGTCTCTTGCTGCTACTTCAGTGATAAAATATCATTATCAATAAAAGACTGAAGGGTCACTGCCATACCAAGAAATGCACATCAATAATTAGTATTAAACGCAGATGTTTAGAATAGTCTCAGTTAACAAATTTTTAAAAGCTCTTACGTATTAAAGCAAAACATCACCTAGATGTGGTTGTCTTAGGGGCTTGCTTGGCTGGCCGACGACTTGGGTTGCGCTCGTATATTAAGCACATAATCATGACGGAAGGATGAGCGGACCGTGCGATTCATGAGGGGCTGGAGGGGGCGGAAGTTGTCCACCATTCTTTTCTCTTTCTCCCCCTCGGAAGTGAAAAGGAGGGTCCGAAATTGCTCGAGCTTGAAATAGAAACAGGAAGCATAAATAATTTCCATGGAAAAACAGCTTCAGTGCACGAAAATTACTTTCATTTCTACAACTCTGAAACATTCCTCTAAAATTGGCCAGGGAAGGAGAACTTATTTCAGGGTAAGAAGCTCTCGCCGCTGTACAGTGAGGAAGATGTTGTGTGGGGAGGAAAGCAGCAGGAGGTGGTGAAACCAGCCAGGCACTTGGGACCCAAGGACTGTGGGAGGGAGGTCAAAGGCCCTCTCCCCCACATAGTAGCCATTTGCCAAGAACGAGTTACTTCATCTTTGATTCCAGGAACCTCATCTTGTAATGCACAAAACAGCCCACAGAATGAAAAAGGAAAGGCCGGTACATAGAGTACCAGCGCCGAAAATGTTTTGTTTTTTCAAATTTTAACTGAATTGTTAACAATGTATTCTTTTTTTAAAAAACATTTTATTGATTGATTGACTTTAGAGAGACACAGAGAGGGAGGGAAAAAGAGAGAGAGGAAAGAGAAATGTTGATGTGTTGTTTCCCTTATTTATGCATTCATTGGTTGTCTCTTGTATGTGCCCTGACCAGTGATTGAACCTTGGTGCACTGGGATGACACTCTAAACAACTGAGCTACCCAGCCAGGGCCTAACATAATTTGTTCTTAATTGCTTACCATACCTAGCCACTATGGGCGAGGCAAAGCACGTGGCTCCCTTAACAGGCCGTGGGCCCCTTGTTGACACTGTCCTTAGTTTCTGAAATGATGGCAAGAGCCTCTGCAGTCCCTTCGGGTAGCCACAAGCCACATATAGCTACTGAGCACTGGAATTGTGGCCAGTGTTGACTAAGAAAGTGAACTTTTTATTTAATGTTCATTTTAATGTATTTATATTTAAATGTAAATGGTCACATGGGGCTAGTGGCTAATGTATTGGACACAGCAGCTCAGTACAAAAAGAACAACCCCAAACAAGGGTTCCTCAATGTGACAATAGCATCAGCCAGTAGTGCCTTGGTTTCTGAGCGACTATACTGTGGACACTTGACTTGGAAGTCAGTTCGGAAAACCTGTTCACAGCCTTTCTCGTTATTCAATCAGGTGCACTACAGCTTGGAGGAGATCAACCTGAGGCACAGTAGGCGAGCCTGTAAAGATTCGTTTGGATCAAAAACTTCAGACTAAGTAGAGACACAGAGGCAGGACTGGGACCAGAAGCAAGGACCAAACAAGTTACCATACTTACAAATGTACACCTGTGTTATACCCTCATGATAAGGAACGTGTACAAGTAACAAGATTTATTTTTATTTGACAAATTACAACGATTAGAAATAGCCCAAACATCAATAAGTTACATTAGATCTATAAAATGGACTAGTACATAGCCATTAAAAATGATATCCAAGGCCCTGGCCAGTTGGCTCAGTGGTAGAGCACCAGCCTGGCGTGCAGGAGTCCTGCATTCGATTCCTGGCCAGTGCACACAGGAGAAGCGCCCATCTGCTTCTCCACCCCTCCCCCTCTCCTTCCTCTCTGTCTCTCTCTTCCCCTCCCGCAGCCAAGACTCCATTGGAGCAAAGTTGGCCCCGGCGCTGGGGATGGCTCCATGGCCTCTGCCTCAGGCGCTAGAATGGCTCTGGTTGCCACAGAGTGACGCCCCAGATGGGCAGAGCATCGCCCCCTGGTGGGCATGCCGGGTGGATCCCGGTCAGGCGCATGCGGGAGTCTGTCTGACTGTCTGACTGCCTCCCCGTTTCCAACTTCAGAAAAATACACACACACACACACACACAAAATAGATATCTAAGATAATACTGTAGGGCAAATGAGTTTGTAAAATTTGAATTTTTTGAGTTTGCTCACTTTTAGCATTAAAAAATGGCACTGGGAAGCCATGTGTATGCTTGCCCATAGAGCAGGCTGTTGATTGCAAATTGTGGATTACCTTCCTGCTTGGGAAGGGCCATTGTTTTGCTAATGTTTGTTAGAGAAAGGTCTGTGTGGGGCCAGCCAGTTTTGCAGGGAGAGCAGAGAGAATGCAGAGTGCTGAAGAAGAAGCCAGTTTTGCAAGAAAGAAGAAAGAAGGAGAGAGAAGCCATGTTGGCAGGGAAAGAGAAGGTGTACAGATGGGGAACCAGAGCTGAGGGGCTTTGGGAGCTCTACGGAGGCTTGTGGGGGCCTTTGATTCTTAGAGGAATCAGAGAAGATTCTCTTGGTTGTGGAACTGGAGAATGTGTCAGGGCTTTGGGAGCCAATGAAAGAGAGGGAAGAGGTCTTCCCTGCCTGTTTGCTTGTGGGCCAGTGCGAAACTTTAATAAAGAAATGGCCCACCATTTTTTGGCTCCACAGTTTCTTTACCATCTACCTGAATCTAATGAGAACCTGCACGTGAATGGCCAAAACGGCAGCAGCCACAGGTCTTACAGCCATGATGGCGGCAGCCACTGACCCTATAAATGCTATTATCTATATGATGTTCCACATATCTGAGTAAAAAAAGGCAGCAAAATGGTTCATGCAGAATGATTCCATTTTGTTTAAAAAGTTAAGTATATTTATACATATAAAACACCAGAAGAAGCCTGACCTGTGATGGCACAGTGGAAAAAGCATCAACCTGGAACACTGTAGTCACCAGTTCAAATCCCTGGGCTTGCCCAGTCAAGGCACATACGAAAAGCAACTACTATGAGTTGATGCTTCCTATTCCTCCCCACTTTCCCACCTTTCTCTTTCTCTTTCTCTCTCTCTCTCTCTCTCTCTCTCCTTTCTCTATAGTCAATAAATGAAATCTTAAAAACAAAACAAAAAAACCAGGAGGACAGACCTGTGAGGTCGGTTGACAATGGGGGAAGGTCACATGAGGAACCAACCACCCTTTTGGCGCCCATGACCGCCAAAAGAAATGGCCCAGGAGCATTTTGAAAAAAGACAACTGGAGATGACGTCAGAGTAATGGTGGAGTAGGAAGCGATACCGATAAATCTCTCCCAAAACTCAACAAGATCTTCAACTAGAAACAGAAAAACCTATACTTGGAGCCTCCAGATGCTTCGCAATACACCCGAAGGTATGGTCGAGTGAAAAATTGGCTAAATATATAACCAAACCCTGAAGGAAATAGGGAGTAAGAAATGCTCCGCCTTCCTCACTAACCTAAACAGGGCGGCTTTCTCTGGTAACTGTGAATATAGAAACTGAGGCGGGCAAAGGGGGTGAATACATCCAGGCCGTGGCACAAACAGCCGAACCAGGCTGTGGCACGAAGATCCTAGCCGAGGAAAAACTGATCCTGTGGCAAGCCGGGCAATACAAGCTAACACTCACGCCAAACCCAAACAGAGAAAGACAAGCGGGGCAGCCATTTTACCCGTTCTCCTGGTTGGTGCGCAGTTAGTGGGCGAGAGATTTCTTCCTAAGTCCTGGAAGTGGGTGTCCGTGTTACCCCACAGAGAGGCAGGGTCAGAGGCCTTTCTGTGGGCCGAAAGCAGAATCTCTGAGCAGCCCCAGCGCCCTGGGAAAGCCGCGCACGGGAGGGAGCGAGAACTAATTCCAACGGTGGAAATTTTCCGTGCTGGTGAGGGTTTCACTCAGAGGGAAACGCGGCCGGCTTCATATCCTGGTGTGCGCGCGCAGATAGGTAGTGAGCGATTCCTCTGAGTGCCTCGGCAGTGCGCACCCGTGTTATCGCACAGAGGGGCAGAGTCAGGGGCCTTTGTGTGGGCAAAAGCGGAATCTCGGGCCGCCCCAGCGCCTTGCAAAAGCCGCGCACGGAGACGGAGCGAGAGCGAATTCCAACACTGCAACTTTTCCATGCGGTTGGGGGTTTCACTCAGAGCGTGAGACTGCTGGCCGTATATCCTGGTCTGCGCGCGCAGATAGTGAATGAGAGTTTCCTCCAAGCGCCCCGGAAGTGGGCACCCGCCTGTGTTACAGGACAGAGTGTCAGAGCCAGAGGTCTTTGAGTGGGCGGAAAGCCCGCCTGATTATGCTAGCAGCTCTGACTGACTGAGCCTTACCCAGAGCCCTGTGCTGAGTGGGAATAGAGTGGGGAGTTGCCAGCTCTTTGAACCTCTTACTATCCAGGCAGAGGCAGCAGCAACCCCATAGCTGGATTATCAGGCTACTAATTGAGGAAGGAAAGACTAGGAGAAAGGCTCCAGGAACACGGACTCTCTCACTGTCGGAGCCTATAAATGCTAATGAGCCTCGACTCCCAACGAGACTAAAGCACAATACATGACATTGCCATAGAGACTTATTAACTGCAAACCTCTACCTGAGCGTGCCAAAGGGGCAGAACCTGGGGTACAGAGTCACCGACCAGGAAGAGGGAGAGAAAAGAAAAAGCAAGAAGATAACCTCTCAAAATCAAGAATAATCTGCAGACTTTATAACCTATCCCATTTTATTATATTTGTTCGTTTGTTTCTCTTATCTTCATTCTTGATACTTTTTTTCCTCCTCCAATTTGGCTGATTAACTCTCTGCCGGTCTTACTCTCTCCTCTCCTTGAACTACACTACCCATAAGTGTTACATCTCCCATTATCTTTTTTCTCCTCTTCCTTTCTCTCTATGAGGGTTGCACTCCAAAACCCTTAACTCTCTCTCTCTCCTTTCTTTTTTCTTCTTTTAGTGGTTCCCTCTTTTTTTCTCTCTCTCTCTCTTTCTTTTCTCCCTCTATATTAGTTTCTTCCTTTCTCCTTTACATCTCCTCCCATCCAAACCTCAATAACAAACAAATTCTCTTATCTGGGACTCAAACTTATGTTTGTGGCATTTTGGGGGGGTTTTACTTCACCTTTTTAACTCACTAGCAGTGCTCCCATCCCTGGCTCTCCATTTTATCTAGTTCTTGTTCCACTAAATACAATAGTATTTTTTTAATTTGTCCCCCCATTTTTCTGTTTTCCTCTTATTCCTCTCATCATAACTCTTAGACAACCAACACCTAAAAGCAAATCATTTTATTCTTGACCCAAATTTTTTCCTTATTTGCTTTTTGTGGGTCCATACCCCCCCTTTTTTTTCTTTTTTTTTTTTTGCCCCTTTATTACTTTTCCCCAATTCAGGACCTCCATCACAGGCATTGTTTGTTATAATTCACAGTTCACCACAAGATTTTCTCAAGAAAAAGGGGAGAGGAGAGGAAAAAAGGAGAGGGGGAATAATTTCCTTTTTTTAAAAATTATTATTTTATTTTTCTTTATTTCATTATTTTTTTTTAAAAAAACAACTCTTTTTGATTTTTTATTTTTTTTAACTTTTTATTCTTTATTAAATCTCATTAATACTATCAACAAAACCACCCTCAGATGCCATTAAGGAAGAGAAAATCGAATATCATGGATATAAAAGAAAGAGAGGTAACACAGCTAGATTAGGAAAAATCTATGGAGAAAAAATTTAATATATTGGAAACCTTGGAGAGAAATGACAGAGAATTCAAGATAGAAATCCTAAAAATCCTCCGAGATATACAAGAAAACACAGAAAGGCAATTTAGGGAGCTCAGAAAACAACTCAATGAACACAAAGAATATATGTCCAAAGAAATTGAAACTATAAAAACAAATCAAACAGAGATGAAAAACTCAATTCACGAGCTGAAAAACGAAGTAACAAGCTTAGCTAATAGAACAGGTCAGATAGAAGAGAGGATTAGTGAAATAGAAGACAAGCAACTTGAGGCACAACAGAGAGAAGAAAGAGACTCAAAAATTAAGAAAAATGAGATAGCCCTACAAGAATTATCTGACTCCATCAAAAAGAATAACATAAGAATAATAGGTATATCAGAGGGAGAAGAGAGAGAAAATGGAATGGAGAACATACTCAAACAAATAATAGATGAGGACTTCCCAAGCCTGTGGAAAGAACTAAAGCCTCAAATTCAAGAAGCAAACAGAACACCGAGTTTTCTTAACCCCAACAAACCTACTCCAAGGCATATCATAATGAAATTGACACAAACCAACAGCAAAGAAAAAATTCTCAAGGCAGCCAGGGAAAAGAAGAATACAACATATAAAGGAAGGCCCATTAGATTATCATCAGATTTCTCAGCAGAAACTCTACAAGCTAGAAGAGAGTGGACCCCAATATTTAAAGTCCTGAAAGAGAGGAACTTTCAGCCACGAATACTATACCCATCAAAGCTATCCTTCAAATATGAAGGAGAAATAAAAACATTCACAGATACAGAAAAGATGAGGGAATTTATCATCAGAAAACCCCCACTCCAGGAATTACTAAAGGGGGTTCTCCAATCAGATACAAAGAACAAAAAAAAAACAGAGCCACAAGTAAAAGCTCCAAGAAGAACACAATAAAACCAAATTTAAACTGTGACAACAACAAAAAGAAAGAGGGGGAGAAGATGGAGATTAACAGTAGCAAAGGACGATGGAGTGCAAAAGTACTCACAAAATAGTTCGCTACAATGAACAGGGTAGGGACCCTTTTCATTACTTAAAGGTAACCACCATTGAAAAAACCACCACAGAAGCACATGAGATAAAAAAGATAGCAACAGAGGAAAGATGTATGGAATACAACCAAATAAAAACAAAAGATAGAAAAACAAAAGGGAAGGATCAAACAAGACACAAAACTAACAGAAAGCAAGATATAAAATGGCAATAGGGAACTCACAAATATCAATAATTACACTAAATGTAAACGGATTAAACTTACCAATAAAAAGGCACAGAGTAGCAGAATGGATTAAAAAAGAAAATCCAACTGTATGCTGCCTACAGGAAACTCATCTAAGTAACAAGGATAAAAACAAATTCAAAGTGAAAGGCTGGAAAACAATACTCCAAGCAAATAACATCCAAAAAAAAGCAGGTGTAGCAATACTCATATCGGATAATGCTGACTACAAGACAGGAAAAGTACTCAGAGATAAAAATGGCCATTTCATAATGGCTAAGGGGACACTGAATCAAGAAGACATAACAATTCTTAATATATATGCACCAAACCAAGGAGCACCAAAATATATAAGACAGCTACTTATTGATCTTAAAACAAAAACTGACAAAAATACAATCATACTTGGAGACCTCAATACACCGCTGATGGCTCTAGATTGGTCATCCAAACAGAGAATCAACAAAGACATAGTGTCCTTAAACAAAACACTAGAGCACCTGGATATGATAGACATCTACAGGACATTTCATCCCAAAGTGACTGAGTATACATTTTTCTCCAGTGTACATGGATCATTCTCAAGAATTGACCATATGTTGGGCCACAAAAACAACATCAGCAAATTCAGAAAAATTGAAGTTGTACCAAGCATATTTTCTGATAATAAAGCCTTGAAACTAGAATTCAACTGCAAAAAGGAGGAAAAAAATCCCACAAAAATGTGGAAACTAAACAACATACTTTTAAAAAATGAATGGGTCAAAGAAAAAATAAGTGCAGAGATCAAAAGATATATACAGACTAATGAAAATGACAATACGACATATCAGAATCTATGGGATGCAGCAAAAGCAGTGATAAGAGGGAAGTTCATATCACTTCAGGCATATATGAACAAACAAGAGAGAGCCCAAGTGAACCACTTAACTTCCCACCTTAAGGAACTAGAAAAAGAAGAACAAAGACAACCCAAAACTAGCCGAAGAAAGGAGATAATAAAAATCAGAGCAGAAATAAATGAATTAGAGAACAGAAAAACTATAGAAAAAATTAATAGAACAAGGAGCTGGTTCTTTGAAAAGATCAACAAAATTGACAAACCCTTGGCAAGACTTACCAAGGAAAAAAGAGAAAGAACTCATATAAACAAAATCCAAAATGAAAGAGGAGAAATCACCACGGACACCGTAGATATACAAAGAATTATTGTAGAATACTATGAAAAACTTTATGCCACTAAATTCAACAACCTAGAAGAAATGGATAAATTCCTAGAAAAATACAACCTTCCTAGACTGAGTCAAGAAGAAGCAGAAAGCCTAAACAGACCTATCAGTAGAGAAGAAATAGAAAAAACCATTAAAAACCTCCCCAAAAATAAAAGTCCAGGCCCTGACGGCTATACCAGCGAATTTTATCAAACATTCAAAGAAGACTTGGTTCCTATTCTACTCAAAGTCTTCCAAAAAATTGAAGAAGAAGCAATACTTCCAAACACATTTTATGAGGCCAACATAACCCTCATACCAAAACCAGGCAAGGATGGCACAAAAAAAGAAAACTACAGACCAATATCTCTAATGAATACAGATGCTAAAATACTAAACAAAATACTAGCAAATCGAATACAACAACATATTAAAAAAATAATACATCATGATCAAGTGGGATTCATCCCAGAATCTCAAGGATGGTTCAACATACGTAAAACGGTTAACGTAATACACCATATCAACAAAACAAAGAACAAAAACCACATGATCTTATCAATAGACGCAGAAAAGGCTTTCGATAAAATACAACACAATTTTATGTTTAAGACTCTCAACAAAATGGGTATAGAAGGAAAATATCTCAACATGATAAAGGCCATATATGATAAACCATCAGCTAACATCATATTAAATGGCACTAAACTGAAGGCTTTCTCCCTTAAATCAGTAACAAGACAGGGTTGTCCACTCTCTCCACTCTTATTTAATGTGGTACTAGAGGTTCTCGCCACAGCAATCAGACAAGACAAAGAAATAAAAGGCATCCATATCGGAAAAGAAGAAGTAAAGGTATCACTTTTTGCAGATGATATGATCCTATACATCGAAAACCCCAAAGAATCCACAAAAAGACTACTAGAAACAATAAGCCAATACAGTAAGGTCGCAGGATACAAAATTAACATACAGAAGTCAATAGCCTTTCTATATGCCAACAATGAAACAATTGAGAACGAACTCAAAAGAATAATCCCCTTCACGATTGCAACAAAAAAAATAAAATACTTAGGAATAAACATAACAAAGAATGTAAAGGACTTATATAATGAAAACTATAAACCATTTTTAAGGGAAATTGAAAAAGATATAATGAGATGGAAGAATATACCTTGTTCTTGGCTAGGAAGAATAAATATAATCAAGATGGCTATATTACCCAAAGCAATATACAAATTTAATGCAATTCCCATCAAACTTCCAATGACGTTTTTTAAAGAAATAGAGCAAAAAATCGTCAGATTTATATGGAACTATAAAAAACCCCGAATAGCCAAAGCAATCCTAAAGAAAAAGAATGAAGCTGGGGGCATTACAATACCTGACTTCAAACTATATTATAGGGCCACGACAATCAAAACAGCATGGTATTGGCAGAAAAATAGACACTCAGACCAATGGAACAGAATAGAAAGTCCAGAAATAAAACCACATATATATAGTCAAATAATTTTTGATAAAGGGGCCAACAACACACAATGGAGAAAAGAAAGCCTCTTCAATAAATGGTGCTGGGAAAACTGGAAAACCACATGCAAAAGAAGGAAACTGGACTACAGTCTCTCCCCCTGTACAGAAATTAACTCAAAATGGATCAAAGATCTAAACATAAGACCTGAAACAATTAAGTACATAGAAGAAGACATAGGTACTCAACTCATGGACCTGGGTTTTAAAGAGCATTTTATGAATTTGACTCCAATGGCAAGAGAAGTGAAGGCAAAAATTAATGAATGGGACTACATCAGACTAAGAAGTTTTTCTCAGCAAGAGAAACTGATAACAAAATAAACAGACAGCCAACTAAATGGGAAATGATATTTTCAAACAACAGCTCAGATAAGGGCCTAATATCCAAAATATACAAAGAACTCATAAAACTCAACAACAAACAAACAAACAATCCCATAAAAAAATGGGAAGAGGATATGAACAGACACTTCTCCCAGGAAGAAATACAAATGGCCAACAGATATATGAAAAGATGCTCATCTTCTTTAGCTATTAGAGAAATGCAAATCAAAACGGCAATGAGATACCACCTCACACCTGTTCGATTAGCTATTATTAGCAAGACAGGTAATAGCAAATGTTGAAGAGGCTGTGGAGAAAAAGGAACCCTCATACACTGTTGGTGGGAATGTAAAGTAGTACAACCATTATGGAAGAAAGTATGGTGGTTCCTCAAAAAACTGAAAATAGAACTACCTTATGACCCAGCAATCCCTCTACTGGGTATATACCCCCAAAACTCAGAAACATTGATATGTAAAGACACATGCAGCCCCACGTTTATTGCAGCATTGTTCACAGTGGCCAGGACATGGAAACAACCAAAAAGCCCTTCAATAGATGACTGGATAAAGAAGATGTGGCACATATACACTATGGAATACTACTCAGCCATAAGAAATGATGACATCGGATCATTTACAGCAAAATGGTGGGATCTTGATAACATGATATGAAGTGAAATAAGTAAATCAGAAAAAACCAGGAACTGCATTATTCCATACGTAGGTGGGACATAAAAGTGAAACTAAGAGACATTAATAAGAGTGTGGTGGTTACGGGGGGGGAGGGGCACAAAGAAAACAAGATAGAAGGTGACAGAGGACAATCTGACTTTGGGTGATGGGTATGCAACATAATTGAACGACAAGATACCCTGGACTTGTTATCTTTGAATATATATATCCTGATTTATTGATGTCACCCCATTAAAAAAATAAAATTATTAAAAAAATAAATAAATAAAAAAGAAAAAAAAAAGAAAAAAGACAACTGTCAGCTAATGAAATTTCACCACAACCTATCACACTTACACCACCCTAGCAATGCTATAAATTACCCCCCGGCAGGAGAAGCTGTGTGACTTCCCTGGCCCCTGTCTTGGGGACCAGTGAACCTCGCCCAGGAGTGCTCTAAATAAAGCTATTGCTTGTCCATACTTGGTGGCTATGTTCTTCTTTCTTCCTCAGCAGAAAATACCTTACATTTAGTGAAGAAACCCGGGAGGAGCTTGAGCCTGCAATGGCCGTCCCTCTCCCTTTCCCTTCCGAGGATGACCAGGGACCTCTGACCTCCCACCTACTTTGGCACATGGTGCAGTATGTCTCCTGCCTCCAGCCTCCCCTCAGTTCTTTCTGACTCCGAGACTCCCTGTCCATAATTGCAGCTGCGTCAGGGACCTCCACCCTTTCCAAGTGCATGTGTGCCCATGGAGACGTCCCGGACACTCCCACTCTGCCTGACTGTCCGGTGGCCAGAGATTGAGTTGCGGGATGCCAATTCTCATCTCTGATCACCCCAAGGCTGAGGGCGGCCATGGGGGCACAGGAATCTACACCTGACTCAAAAACACTCCTAGGGTGCCTTATCTGGAATTTCTCAAAAATAGAACCCTCCCTAAAGAAGAAGAAACTGATCTTCTTTCTCCATTGTGACCTGGCCACAGTACCCACTGGATAACCAGACCAGGTGGCCTCCTGAAGGGACTTTTGACTTTAACACCCTCACCTATTTACAGAACTATTGCCAGAGAACTGGGAAATGGTCAGAGATCCTTTACATTCAGGGCTTCTGGTATTTGAGCTCCTGTCCTATTCTCTGTGCCGCCTGCTCTATGGCACAGGTCCTTTTAGCCAGAGAACCCTCAGCTAAACCCTCTGCTTCTGATCTTTCCTCCTTCACCGACCCCCTTGAGGAACTCTCTCCCCCTTCTGCACAATCCCCTCTGCCCTATCAGGGTCCTCCTCTCCCTTCACTGGGCCCTGTATCTCATTTGCCTGCAGATACCCGTCCCTCTCTCTCCTCCCCTGTCAGTGCTCACACCAGATCCTCCTCCGAGCCACCAGAGGGAGACAACCTTCTCTGCCCTCTCTGCAAGGTGGCAGAGTGGAAGAAGTTGTTCAGGTTCATGTTCCTTTTTCCCTCTCTGATCTGTCTGCAATCAAAAAGCGTTTAGGCGCCCTGGCCGGTTGGCTCAGCGGTAGAGCGTCGGCCTAGCGTGCAGAGGACCCGGGTTCGATTCCCGGCCAGGGCACATAGGAGAAGCGCCCATTTGCTTCTCCACCCCTCTGCTGCACCTTCCTCTCTGTCTCTCTCTTCCCCTCCCGCAGCCAAGGCTCCATTGGAGCAAAGATGGCCCGGGCGCTGGGGATGGCTCTGTGGCCTCTGCCCCAGGCGCTAGAGTGGCTCTGGTCGCAACATGGCGACACCCAGGAGGGTCGCATCATGGCGACGCCCAGGATGGGCAGAGCATCGCCCCCTGGTGGGCAGAGCGTCGCCCCCTGGTGGGCGTGCCGGGTGGATCCCGGTCGGGCGCATGCGGGAGTCTGTCTGACTGTCTCTCCCTGTTTCCAGCTTCAGAAAAATGAAAAAAAAAAAAAAAAAAAGCGTTTAGGCTCCCACTCTTCTAATCCTACCGCCTATACCAAGGAATTCCAATATCTCACTCAGGCTTATGACCTCACTTGGCATGATCTCTATGTTATCATGTTTTCTACCCTTACCCCCGACGAACAGGACTGAATCCGGACAGCGGTATGAACTCATGCCGATCAGGTTCACCTCGCAAATGACCAAATCCCAGTTGGGGTACAGGTGGTCCCTGACACGGACCCCAACTGGGATGACCAGATGGGACAAACAGGTAGGAGGCGATGAGACCAAATGATTGAATGTCTCATAGCTGGCATGCAGAGTGCAGCCCAAAAGGTAGTTCACTATGACAAATTGAGAGAAATCACTCAAGGGCCTGAGGAAAATCCGGCCCTCTTGTTGAACCGCCTCACTGACGCTATGGTCCTCCATACTCGTTTAGACCCTCCAATGCCGGGGCCACTGTATTAGCTACCCACTTCATTTCCCAAACAGCCCCAGACTTTCGGGAGAAACTTTAAAAGGCGGAAGAGGGCCCCCAAACCCCTATTCGAGACCTGATGAACATGGCATGTAAAGTTTTTAATGGTCAGGAGGAAAAGGCCGAGGCTGCTCGCCAGGCCTGCATGCAGCAAAAAGTAATGCTCCAAACCCAGGCTCTTGCGGCAGCCCTTCGGCAGGCAGATCAACAGGGGCAAGGTTTAGGAGGTGCCCGACCCAAGTCCGGGTCGCAAAGAGGAACCTCACCAGAAGCTTGCTTTAAATGTGGCAAAGAGGATTACTGGGCCCGGTAGGGCCCCTGCCTGAGGCCACCCACTAAACCTTGCCCTGATTGCAAGTAGCCTGGCCACTGGTGAATCGATTGTCCCCTTCAGGTAACAGGCTTTTCTTTGGCGCCTCTACGTGGAGGAGAAGCCACCCAAATGGGAGGGCAAGCCAGCCAGGCAGACCCATCGCTCAAACTTGTTGGTCTCATGGACAATTGACACGGCCCAGATTCAAAGACCCCCATCACCCTCGCCGAGCCCACGGTATGCTGCAGATAGTGGGTAAGTCCATCTCATTTTTTGTGGACACAGAGGCTATCTTCTCTGTTTTACCATCACACTCTGGACCTCTAGTTCCCTCATGGGTCTCGGTTATAGGAGTAGATGGGACCCCTTCTTTTCTCCTTCACACATCACTCCTGACATGCAGTTTGGATGGAATCCCCTTTTCACACTCCTTCTTAGTTATGCCCTCATGCCCTGTACCCCTCCTGGGTCAGGACATTCTACAAAGTCTCGGAGCCACTATCCAACTGACAGCAACTTCCCACCTACTCCTACCACTCCTGGCTGAAGGCTCTCCCACCACCACAGATCACCCTATCTCAATCACACCCCCTATTTCACCAGACATTGTCAACCCCCAAATTTGGGACATATCGACCCCAGTGGTAGCAACCCATCACCCACCTGTACACATCCGCTTGAAGAATCCCTCCCAATTCCCATCTAGGCCCCAATTCCCCATTGTGGCGAATCATCGACAGGGCCTTAAACCCATAATTACCCGCCTCTTAAATCAAGGCCTATTCATCCCTATGGACTCTCCCTACAATACCCTTATCCTTCCTGTTCAAAAACCCTCAGGGGCCTACCGCCTTGTACAAGACTTACACCTAATTAATGAGGCGGTTGTCCCCCTCCATCCGGTGTTCCCTAATCCATACACGTTACTTTCACACATCCCTCAGACACTACTCACTTCATGGTCCTAGACCTCAAGGATGCCTTCTTTACCATTCCTCTACACCCTGACTCTTACTTTCTGTTGCCTTTACTTGGACTGACCTGGACACTAGTGCAGCCCAACAGCTTACGTGGACTGTCCTACCCCAGGGGTTCAGGGACAGCCCACACCTGTTTGGGCAGGTGCTAGCTCAGGATCTAGCAGCATGTGATCTGTAGACAAGTACCCTCTTGCAATATGTAGATGACCTACTTCTCTGCAGCCCCTCCCTGTCTGCCTCAAGGAAACACACCACCACCCTTCTTAACTTCCTTGCCGTGAAAGCTATCATGTCTCCTCTACTAAGGCTCAACTTCACTCTCAGTCCACAGTCTATCTGGGCATTGCCTTAACTCCCACCACCCGAGGACTCACTCTAGATTGAACTCAGACCCTCCGCAGCCTCCAACCACCTACCACCACTGATCAGATTCTTTCTTCGGTCTAATAGGCTTCTTTCAACACTGGATTCCCAATTTCCCTCTCTTAGCCAAACCCCTCTATGAGGCTGCAAAAGAGACTCCCACAGGACTTCTCACATCCCCCGACACCATAAAAAGGGCTTTCTCTACCCTTCAAAATGCCCTCATATCCTCTCCCCCTCTCGCTTTACCTGACCCCAGATGCCCCTTCCACCTTTTCACTGATGAAAAGGACGGTAATGCAATTGGAGTACTGACTCAACCTGTGGGGCCTACATACCACCCCGTGGTATATCTCTCTAAACAATTAGACACCACTGTCAAAGGCTGGCAGCCCTGCCTCCGGGCACTGGACGAGGCAGCTGAACTCACCAAGGAGGCTACTAAGCTCACCCTTTCCCAGCCCATCACTGTCTTCTCCTCCCACAGGCTCACTGACCTTCTTTCACACAAATCTCTTTCACTATTGGGTCCTTCCCACCTACAAGAATTTTACCTCCTGTTCATTGAAAACCCTTCAGTCACTCTTTTGCCCTCTCCTCGACTCAACCCAGCTACTCTACTGCCAGCTCCAGCAACACTTCCGGAACCCACCCACTCTTGTACAGAGCTAATGTCCTCAACAGACCCTGAGATGGATGATCAGATTCCCCTCTAAAAGATCCAGATCTAATACTCTTTGTAGATGGGAGCTCTGTACAGGGACCTGACGGACGACGATGGGCAGCCTACGCAGTGGTCACCACCTCCTCCACCCTAGAAACCCAACAGCTGCCAGAGGGCACCACCTCCCAGAAAGCAGAGTTGATTGCCCTCACGCGGGCACTCACTCTGGCCCAGGGAAAACGCGTAACTATATATACTGACTCTAAATATGCTTTTCTTATCACCCACAGCCACTCTGCCCTCTGGAAAGAAAGGGGCTTCCTCACTACCAAGGGCTCCCCCATAATCAATGCTACCCTCATTAAACTTTTGCAGGCATTACAGCTTCCCGCTGAGGTGGCTGTGGTACATTGTAGGGGCCATTAAGCCTCTCAGGACCCGGTGGCCTTGGGAAATGTTCGGGCCTACGTGACAGCTCGAAACCTCACCCTGGGAGCCTCCCCCTCTCCTCTCACGTTTCTCTCCACCTCCTTGAAATCTCCCCACTCCTAAGGAAGAAAAGAACCTCCTCATAAAGGGTGGAGACGTGTGCAACCAGGGATGGGTATTTCTCGGAGATAGAATTGGACAGGCTGAAGCTCTCCTTTCTGATATCCACTGTTCCTTACACACAGGGCTGAAAGGACAGGCTGAAACTCTCCTTTCTGATATCCACTGTTCCTTACACACAGGGCTGAAAGCTCTCTATCGATTCTTACAACCACTCTTTTTCTTCCCAGGCCTCCATCAGACTATCGAAAGGGTACACGCATCATTCACTATCTGTTCCAAAACGTCTACACAAGGGGGACTCCGCCCCCGCTTCCCTACTCATCAGCTGAGGGCCACTTACCGGGCCAAGATTGGCAAATCGACTTCACTCACATGACCCTCACAAAAACTCCGCTATCTCCTAACTTTTGTTGATACCTTTTCAAGATGGATAGAAGCCTTTCCAACTTCTCGAGAGACAGCAGACACCGTTGCCTCCATTCTCGTTGAAAACATCATCCCACGGTTTGGACTGCCGACTACCATCCAGTCAGACAATGGCCCGGCCTTCACTGCCCAAATAGTCCAGCAGGTCGCCACCTCTCTCAACATCACCTGGAAGCTCCACATACCCTATCACCCTCAATCGTTGGGTAAGGTGGAAAGGGACCATGGCATCCTGAAGGGTCAGCTAACTAAACTTTCCATCGAGGCCAGGCTCTCCTGGCCAAACCTCCTTCCCCTGGCACTCACCAGAATCAGGGCAACCCCGCGAAACCCCACTGGACTCAGCCCCTTTGAGCTGGTTTACGGTAGACCATTCCTAATCAATCACAGCTTACCTGTCAACCCCCCTCCTCTTGCCATGTTCCTCCCCTTTCTGTCTTTACTTCGCCATCTTCTTAGGAAACATGCAGACCAGACTGTCCCTCCCATAAGGGGTCCAAGTGAAGCTCACCCAGAAGTCCCTCTCCAACCAGGGGACAGAGTTCTTCTAAGAGAACTCCAGCCCGGCTCCCTATAGCCCAGGTGGATGGGACCCCATACGGTAATACTGACTACTCCTACTGCAGCCAAGCTCCTAGGGCAAACACCTTGGTACCATGTTTCCTGCCTATAGCTTGCCCCCGTACAGAACCACTGGCAATTGGAAACACTGGGCCCCACCCGTCTTTGGCTCACCAAAAGTTTGGGCCCTGCAGATCCTCCTGTTACTCCTGTCCCTCCCACCGGGAATTTGCCACCATCTTCTGATCTCCCTTCCCACAACACCCCTAACCAGCAGGGAGTAGCCAGAGGATAGCGGCGCCCTATCTAACATAAAAGGTCGGAATGTGAGGTCCGTTGGCAATGGGGGAGGGTCACATGAGGAACCACCCATGCCCATGACCACCAAAAGAAATGGCCCAGGAGCATTTTGAAAAAAGACAACTGTCTGTCAGCTAATGAAATTTCGCCACAACATATCAACCCACCACCACCCTACCAATGCTATAAATCACCCCTGGGCGGGAGAAGCTGCGAGACTTCCCTGGCCCGTCTTGTGGACCAGTGAACCTCACCCAGGAGCACTCTAAATAAAGCATTTGCTTGTCCACACTTGGTGGCTACATCCTTCTTTCTTCCTCAGCAGAAAATACCTTACAATACCCAAACAATGATTAACACTGAGCAGTTAGATTATAAGCAGCTAGGATTATAAATGACAGCATTTTTTTTTTCTTACTGAATTTTCCCATTTGAAATTTTACTTCTAAAGTCCTCCACATGAGACACTGACACTCTGGTTTATTTATTTCATTTATTTATTTTCAGTTGTTAGGTCAATTTTTTAATAAGAAGAATAGAAGCAGATTAAATAAATGTATAGGCTACTAAACCCAAGCTTATGGGCTGTCAAGATCTGTATTTTGCCATTTGTTAGTACTAGGTTTCATCACACAAAATAAAAAAAAATATGCAGTCTAATTTACTAGTTGCTTTCTTTAAGACTTCTGGTTTTGATATATAGTTCAAAAGTGTTGGGCAGATAAAATATATTATGCTCACTTTGTTAAAGATGGTGCTGCCCACGTGGAAGCCCATTGTTCAGGTGACAATATTGGTTGTCCTTGCTTGGGATGGACATGGTTATACATATATATTTTTTATAAACTTTTTTTATTAATTTAAATGGGGTGACATTGATAAATCAGGGTACATATGTTCAGAGAAAACATTTCCACATTATTTTGACATCTGATTATCTTGCATACCCCTCACCCAAAGTCAAATTGTCTTCTGTCACCTTCTATCTGGTTTTCTTTGTGCTTCTCCTCTCCCCCCACCCCCTCCCTCTCCTTTCTCCCAGTTACCATTACATTCTTGTCCATGTCTCTGAGTCTCATTTTTATGTCCCATCTATGTATAGAATCATATAGTTCTTAGTTTTTTCTGATTTACTTATTTCACTCAGTATAATGTTATCAAGTTCCATTCATGTTGTTGTAAATGATCCGATGTCATTATTTCTTAAGGCTGAGTAGTATTCCATACTGTATATGTACCAAAGCTTTTTAATCCACTCGTCCCCTGATGGACACTTGGGCTGTTTCCAGATCTTCATTATTGTGAACAATGCTGCCATAAACATGGGGTGCATTTCTCCTTTTGAAACAGTGCTATGGTGTTCTTGGGGTATATTCCTAAAAGTGTGATAGCTGGGTCAAAAGGCAATTCGATTTTTAATTTCTTGAGGAATCTCCATACTGTTTTCCACAGAGGCTGCACCAGTCTGCATTCCCACCAGCAGTGCAGGAGGGTTCCCTCTTCTCCACATCCTTGCCAGCACTTATTCTGTGTTCTTTTGTTGATGAGCACCATTCTGACTGGTGTGAGGTGATACCTCATTGTGGTTTTAATTTGCATTTCTCTAATGATTAGTGATGTTGAGCATTTTTTCATATGCCTATTGGCCATCTGTATGTCCTCTTTGGAAAAGTGTCTATTCATTTCTTTTGCCCATTTTTTGATTGGATTGTTTGTCTTCCTGGTGTTGAGTTTTATAAGTTCTTTATAAATTTTGGTTATTAACCCCTTATCAGACATATTGTCAAATATGTTCTCCCATTATGTAGTTTGTCTTTTTATTCTGTTCTTGTTGTCTTTGGCTGTGCAGAAGCTTTTTAGTTTGATATAGTCCCATTTGTTTATCTTGTCTTTTATTCCACTTGCCCGTGGAGATTAATCGGCAAATATATTGCTGCGAGAGATGTCAGGGAGCTCACTGCCTATGTTTTCTTCTAAGATGCTTATGGTTGCACGGCTTACATTTAAGTCTTTTATCCATTTTAAGTTTATTTTTGTGAATGGTGTGAGTTGGTGGTCTAGTTTCATTTTTTTTGCAAGTAGATGTCCAATTTTCCCAACACCATTTATTAAAGAGACTGTCTTTACTTCATTGTATGCTCTTACCTCCTTTGTCAAATATCAGTTGTCCATAAAGGTGTGGGTTTATTTCTGGGTTCTCTGTTCTGTTCCATTGATCTATATGCCTGTTCATATGCCAGTACCAGGCCGTTTTGAGAACAATGACCTTGTAGTATAACTTGATATCAGGAAGTGTGATACTTCCCACTTTATTCTTTCTTTTCAAGATTGCTGAGGCTATTTGTGTTCTTTTTTGGTTCCATATAAATTTTTGGAATCTGTGTTCTATATTTTTGAAGTATGTCATTGGTATTTTAATTGGTATTGCACTGAATTTATAAATTGCTTTGGGTAATGTAGACATTTTAATGATGTTTATTCTTCCTAACCATGAGCATGGTTTATATCTTCCATTTGTTTATATCTTCCTTGATTTCTTTTATCAATGTTTTATAATTTTCTGAGTACAAGTCTTTAATCTCCTCGGTTAAATTTACTCCTAGGTACATTACTTTTTAGTTTTAATAGTGAAGAAGATTGTTTCCTTAATTTCTCTTTCTGACAGTTCATTGTTGGTGTATAAAAATACCTCTGATTTCTGAGTATTAACTTTATATCCTGCCACATTGCTGAATTCATTTATCAGGTCCAGTAGTTTTTTGACTGAAACTTCAGGGTTTTTTATATATAATATCATATCATCTGCAAATAATGATGGTTTTACTTCCTTTTTTCCAATTTGAATGCCTTTTATTTCTTCTTCTTGTCTGATTGCTATGGCTAGGACTTCCAGGACTATGTTGAATAAGAGTAGTGAAAGGAGGAACCCCTGCCTTGTTCCTGATCTTAAGGGGATTGCTTTTAATTTTTGCCCATTCAGTATGATGTTGGCTGTGGGTTTGCCATAGATGGCCTTTATCATGGTGAGGTATGTTCCCTGTATTCCCACTTTGCTGAGAGTTTTGATCATGAATGGGTGCTGGAGTTTATCAAATGCTTTTTCTGCATCTATTGAAATTATCATGTGGTTTTTCTCCTTCCTTTTGTTTATGTGATGAATCACATTGATTCATTTGCAAATATTTTACTAGCCTTGCCTCCCCAGAATAAATCCCACTTGATCATGGTGCATAGCGTTTTTCATGTATTGCTGGATCCAGTTTGCTAATATTTTGTTGAGGATTTTAACATGTATATTCATCAGGGATATTGGCCTATAATTTTCTTTCTTTGTGTTGTCTTTGCCTGGTTTTGGAATCAGAATTATGCTCACCTCATAAAAGGAGCTTGAAAGTCTTCCTTCCTCTTGAATATTTTGAAATAGCTTGAGAAGGATAGGAGTTAGTTCTTTTTTGAATATTTGGTAGAATTCACTTTTGAAGCCTTCAGGCCCCAGACTTTTCTTTGTTAGGAGTTTTTTGATAATGGTTTCGATCTCTTTTTTTGTAATCAGTCTGTTTAGGTTTTCTGATTCTTCCAGATTGATTTTTGGAAGATTTTATGTTTCAAGGAATTTGCTCATTTCATCTAGTTTGTCTAATTTTTTTGGCATACAGTTCTAAATAATATTTTCTTAAAATATTTTGTGTTTCTGTTGTGTCCATTGTTATTTCTCCACTCTCATTTCTAATTTTATTTATTTGAGTCCTCCCTCTTTTTTTCTTGGTGAATCAAGTTAAAGGTTCATCAATAATGTTTACCTTTTCAAAGAACCAGCTCCTGGTTTCATTGATCCTCTGTATTGTTTCTTTAGCCTCTATGTCATTTATTTCCATTTTGATCTTTATTACTTCCTTCCTTCTGTTACCTCTGGGCTTTATTTGCTGTTCTTTTTCTAGTTCTTTTAGATGCAGGGTGAAGTTGTTTATTTGAGCTTTTGCTAGGTTTTTAAAGTATGCCTGTAGTGCTCTGAATTTGCCTGTAGTGCTACGAACTTTCCTCTCAGTACAGCTTTTGCTGTGTCCCATAAATTTTGAGTTGTATGTTCATCATTCATTTCTAGGAATTTTTTTTATTTCTTCTTTGATCTCATTGTTAATCCATCCGTTATTTAACAACCTGATATTTAGTTTCCATGTGTTTGAGAATTTTTGAGTTTTTCTCTTGTGGTTGATTTCTAGTTTCATGCCATTGTGATCAGAGAAAGTGCTCGATATGATTTCAATCTTCTTAAATTTGTTCAGACCACTTTTGTGCCCTAACATGTGGTCTATCCTAGAGAATGTACCATGAGCACTTGAAAAGAATGTATATTCTGCTGCTTTAAGGTGAAAGGTTCTGAAGATATCTATTAAATCCAGTTGATCTAGTGTGTACTTTAACAGTGTACTCTGCTGTTTCTTTGTTAATTTTTTTTCTTGAGGATCTATCTAGTGATGTTAGTGGGGTATTGAAATCCCCTACTATTATAGTATTGTTGATCTCTCCTTTTATATCCATCAAAGTCTGCTTTATATATTTAGGTGCTCCTATATTAGGTGTGTAAATATTTATAATGGTTACATCTTCCTGTTGGATTGCTCTCTTTATCATTATGTAGTGGTCTTCTTTATCTCTTACTATAGCCTTTGTTTTAAGGTCCATTTTGTCTGATATAAGTATTGTTACCCCAGCTTTTTTTTCATTTCCAATTGCATTAAATATATTTTTCCATCCTTTTACTTTCAGTCTGTGTGCATCTTTTGTTTTTAGGTGTGTCTCTTGTAGACAGCATATGTATGAGTCCTGTTTTCTTTTTTTTAATTAATTTATCTATTTTTAGAGAGCAGAGAGGGAGAGAGAGGAGAGAGAGACAGAGAGAGAGAAGGGGGGAGGAGCTGGAAGCATCAACTCCCATATGTGCCCTGACCAGGCAAGCCCAGGTTTTCGAACCAGCGACCTCAGCATTTCCAGGTTGATGCTTTATCCACTGCGCCACCACAGGTCAGGCCTGAGTCCTGTTTTTTTTTTCTTTTTCTTTTTCTTTTTAACAGAGACAGAGCGAGAGTCAGAGCGAGGGATAGATAGGGACAGACAGAAAGGAACAGAGAGAGATGAGAAGCATCAATCATCAGTTTTTCATTGTGGCACTTTAGTTGTTCATTGATTGCTTTCTCATATGTGCCTTGACCGTGGGGCTACAGCAGACCGAGGAACCTCTTGCTCGAGTCAGCGACCTTGGGTCCAAGCTGGTGAGCTTTTGCTCAAACCAGATGAGCCCGTGCTCAAGCTGGCAACCTTGGGGTCTCGAACCTGGGTCCTCCGCATCGCAGTCTGACACTCTATCCACTGCGCCACTGCCCGGTCAGGCAGTCCTGTTTTCTTAACCATGTAGCTACCCTATGTCTTTTGATTGGATCATTTAATCCATTTATATTTAAGGTTATTATTGATATGTAGTTGTTTATTGCCATTTTATTCTTTAAAGCTGTATTCCTCTTTTGCTATATTATCTTCCCACTTTGATCTGTTGACAACAGGCCCAGGCCCTTAACATTTCCTGGAGCATTGGTTTGGTTATAATGAATTCCTTGAGGTTTTTTTTTGTCTGGGAAGCTTTTTATTTCTCCTTCAATTTTAAATGATAGCCTTGCTGGATAAAGTAGTCTTGGTTGTAGGTTCTTGTTCTGCTTTACTTTGAATATTTCTTGCCATTCCCTTCTGGCCTCAAGTGTTTCTGTTGAGAAGTCAGATGTTATCCTTATGGGGGCTCCTTTGTAGGTGATAGCCTTTTTTTTTCTAGCAGCTTTTAATATTTTCTTTTTATCACTTAGCTTTGGTATTTTAATTATGATGTGTCTTGGTGTAGATTTCTTTGGGTTTCTTTTCAATGGAGTTCTCTGTGCTTCTTGAACTTTTGAGAATTTTTCCTGCATTAATTTAGGGAAGTTTGCAGTTATAATATGGTTGAACAAAGTCTCTATCCCTTGTTCTTTCTCTTCTTCCTCAGAAACCTCTATAATGCAGATGTTATTTCTCTTCATGTTGTCACAGAGATTTTCCTCAGACTTTTTGAGTCTCTTGTTTTTTCTGCTCTGCTTCCATGCCTTTGTTCAACTTGTCCTCCAACTCGCTGATTCAATCCTCAGCTTCATCCACCCTGTTTTTAATTCCTTCCATTGTGGTTTTCATTTCTGATACTTTGTCATCTCCAACTGATTCTTTTTTAATATTTCAATGTCCTTTGTTATACTTGCTATTTATTTATTTAGGTGTTTGTAATGACCATCCATTGTTGTTCTAAGATCCCTAAGCATCCTAACAATCATTATTTTAAACTCTGCATCCGGAAGTTTTCATATCACTCAGTTCATTTCCTGGAGGTTTCTCTTGTAGTTTCATTTGGAATGCACTTCTCTGTCTTCTCATTATGTCTCTGTGTTTGGGTGTATTGTTTGTAGAACCGGTTGAGTCTAGGCTTGGTGTTGTCTGCCTCCAATTTTCAGTTGTGTTATTTCTAGGTCTTCTTGGGTTGGCATCAGCTGTTATTTGTAATCCACTGTCAGATTTGGCTTTTCTAGTAGAGCCGCTTTGAAGTCTTAATTTTTTTGTTTTCTTCTCAGTTTTCTTAACATGTAGTAGTCTTCTTTACTGATCTCAGCTGGGAGCTTATTTGAAACTGTATCCAGGAATGCGGTGGGTGTAACCTGAGACTCTGAAGTCCTGATCTGCCAATTACTCTCTCCGGGGGTGGGGTGTTTTTTCAGTAGGGAGAGGTGTATCTCAGATCTCCATGGAGACCTGAGTTACTGCCCCTCATCCCCACTTCTTGTTTTCAGCTGTGTCTTGTTGCACTGATTGGAGCTCGAGAGATGTCTGGAGATGGGTCACCTGTAACTACTTTAGGCTTGTATTGTGTGGAAGAATCAACCGCTCCCCCAGTGATTGCCACCTCCAGCACTGGATGAGTCAGCTTCTCAGGTCATCCCATGCATTCCTCTGTCCCTCACCATCTGTCTCTCTCTCTCCCTTTTCCTTTTGGAAGACTAGTCAGCCCTTTCAACACACCTTGTTCCCAGGTCCCCAGGCAAGTGGCTGTGAGCGATATTTTCTGCTCTTTTCCTTGGAGCGAGGGCCCATGTAGGCTCTCAGCCTCACCCCCCCCCCCGTTCCTGTGAGCAGAGGAGAGCCACCGCTCCTCAGTGCTCCCTACCAGGCTTGGTGTGGCTTCTTTGCTCCTTGGTTTTTGAGAGCTGTTCTTGTAGTCCAGAGTTGGTTTTTCACACTGATTTTTCCTAAATTAATTTGTAATCCAGTTTGGTGGTGTGAGCTGGGAGTCTGTACATCTGCCTCTATATAAACTTTTTAAGATTTCACAGATGAGTACATAGATCTCCTTGCTGTATGGCCTCATGAGTTCCCTTGCTTATTTTGGTATGATTATATTAATGTGTGTTGGGGGCGGGCTGTGGGCAGTCAGGATCCTTGTAGCCTGGGGCTTGGTTTTGGAACTAAACCTTTCCCACCCTTTTTGATGTGGGGTGGTGCAGTCTCATGAGGAATCCCATTATGCCTCATATAAGTGACTTTGTATCAGAGACTTCCTTGTTTATATATTGAATTAGAGGTTTTGGTTTCTACACTATAAAATGGGGCAGACCAGGATCTTGCTCTCTCTTGGTTCCTGAGATTAGTATTAGAGGAGAGAGCAGAGAAAGGAGAGCAGATAAAGGCCACATGGAGGAGAGGAGAAGTATCCAAGTTGGCAGAGTGCTGAAGGAGAAGCCAGTTTGTGCAGAGAGAAGGAGATGGGGAACAGAGGTGAATAAGGCTAGTGAGCTAGCAACCTTTGATTGTAGAAAACTTGGATAAGTCAGTAGCTTTGTGAGCACTGAATGAGTGGGTTTTGGAGTGCAGTGTGTGTTTTTACTTGCCCGCCGGGTGCAAGCTAGGATTAAAGGTAATGGCCCACCAGTTTTTGGCTCCATTGTTTCATTACTGACTATCCGAATCAAATGCAAACCTGCATGGGCCAGGTGGCTGTGATGGTGGCCATGGCTACTGGCTTTACATATTTCATTAATTACTGGTTTATATTATTTTATAGTTTTTTCTTTATTTTGAGAGGTCTAATTATATTAACCGTTTCTAGAATATAATTTAATATAAAGGTTAATATGGTAATTAATTGCTTTAGAACTGAGATAAATCTCTTATCAAGTTGGGCAAGTCTCCATATATTTCTATTTTATTGAAATTTAAAAGAACTGAATGACAAATTTTGCTAATGGTTTTTAAGAATCTATGTAAATTAGTATATAATTTTTATATTTCAATTCATTGATATGATGAATTATATTAATATCATTCTTAATAAATCATTCTTGCATTACTGAAATAAATGCTACTTGCACAAAGTATATATTTCTTTTACTGTACTGCAATATTGTTTCTAATATTTTTTAATTACACTTAATCTTAGCCAAGGACAAGAAGCAATCTAATATGTTATTTTAGCATTTTAAAAAGTATATTCTTCAGGGATATCAGTCTATAGTTAGCTTTTTCCTAGCCCAATCTTTGATATGTATTGTTATCCTATTTTCATAAAAGATCTTTGAAAGTTTGTGTTCTTGTGAAAATGCTTTGTAATTAATAAAAATCTCATAAAGCAAGTGTAAGCATGTAATGTAGTTTACTTATATCAATATTATGAATTAAACAGGATTTTGTGTATTGACATAATAATCACCACTTAAACTTAAGTTTCTAAGGAAGAAATAAATTCCAAATTCAGAACAACTGACTTAAAATAACATTTCTAGATAGACATTATTGGATTCTGTCCTTATCCTGAGATTCCAGAGCAAAATTACCTTAAAAAAATTAGAGTTTTGAGCACATTCATTTCTAGCTTTTGTTCTTCACTTTTAAAGGGTCTTGTTTAAAGAGACATTCATATTTATATATAAAATATACAATACAATAAACATATCACTGTCAAATATGGATGTAAAAAGCTTTTTTTATATTTCCTAAGTTTTAACTTCTCTTTCTGGTTAATTTGAAGCATTTCCTAATTTATATCCAAATTAGACAAGTAGTTAGCACATTTTAATAAAAATTTATAAGCATTGTAAGATATTAAAAACTGGTCCCAAAGTTTGAGCCCAGCCTTGTTTTGAAGGGTGTTGGTCAAATAAATTTGTAAATATGATGTATATCAGTGGTAGTCAACCTGGTCCCTACCACCCACTAGTGGGCATTCCAGCTTTCATGATGGGTGGTAGATGAGCAACCAAAGTATAAATACAAAGATAGATTTAACTATAATAAGTTGTTTTATAAAGATTTATTCTGCCAAACTTAGTGAAAATCTGACTTAAAGAACTTGGTAAGTAATTATTATTACATGCTTTAACTTGCTGTAACTCTGCTTTATAAATTTTATAAAGTAAAGTTACTTCCCTACTTTATAAATCACCATTACTATGGAACCAGTGGGCAGTGAGAAAATTTTACTACTAACAGAGATACAAAAGTGGGTGGTAGGTATAAAAAGGTTGACTACCCCGATGTAAATGTTTGCTCGTTTATAGTTTGCATTGGGTGTGGGGGACAGGCTGTAACCAGGCAGGGTTGTTATAACCTAAGGCTTAGTTTTAAGACTAAGCCTTCCCACCCTAAGTGATTGTATCAGAGACTTCCTTGTTTGTATATTGGATTAAAGGTTTTGATTTCTACAGTATAATATGGGGGCTGAGGAGCCCATGCTGAAGGAGAAAAGAGAAAGGCCACGTGGAGGAGAGAAGTAGCAAGATGGAGGAGTGCTAAAGGAGAAGGCAGTTTGTGCAAAGAGAAGGAGACGGGGAACAGAGGTGAATAAGGCTGGTGAGGTAGAAACTTTGATTCTAGGAAACTCGGATAAGTCAGTGGCTTTGGGAGCCCTGAATGGAAAAGGAAGTGTTTTCCCACTGTGTATATTTCTCACTCGCCGGGTGCAAGCTAGGACTAAAGCTAATGGCCCACCAGTTCTTGGATCTGTTGTTTTATTACTGTCTGTCCCAATCAAATGCGACCCTGCATGGGCCAGGCAGCTGTGATGGTGGCCGTGGATACTGGCTTTACAATTGGTGTAGTCTGTTGCAGGATTCAATACAGATTGGTATGGAGTCACCTTTGAGCGGTGGGGTAGAGACTGGCTGCTGTTATGGTTCCCCACGGCTGTCCTTTTGGGGGCTGTAGGCTGGCTGACTTTTATAGCCATGCATGGGGAATTCAAGAGCTCTGTGTAAGAGGCTGCCTGGGACCTGCAAACTGAGCAGTGGAAGAAGCTGGAGCAAACATGGGGGAAGTAGATGCCGACCTTGGAGCTGGAGCAAGCACTGGAGGAGGCCGACCAGGTTCGTGAAATTCACTTGGAAATGGAGCAGCCACTGGAGAAGGAATCACAGGTTCGTGAGTTGCAGATTGCCCTGGACGTTGTGGAGAGCCAGCAGTGGCAGGAGGCCAGTGCTAAGGCTGGGGCTGGGGCTAAAGGTCTGCAGAGCAGAAGGTGGCGGCAGCCCAGGGCTCGAGCCCGGTAGTGGGAGCTGATGTTTTCAGTTCTTCTTTGGAGGATGAGTAGAATCGGTCTGGAATTGCAATCCAAAGTGTCCAGAAGGTGAGAGCCTAGCAGCAAGGAGTACTTGCTACACCTCTGGTAGGTCTGCGATTTTGGGACATAGGGGTGAATGCCATCAAGCTCTCTGGAGCAGAGACAGAAATGCTGACTGCCATTGCCGTGTGCTCCTCTTTGGGACAGTGTAAGACCTTCTAGGATGACAGGAATGAAGGGGGAGGCTGAGGCCCCACGTGCGTGGACTGATTCCTGGACTATGACCAGAGTGGGCACTGGCTCCTTTGTTGGATGGACTTACGGATTTTGGACAATGTGAAATACCCTGATGAGGGTGGGAGATGGCTTATCTGGAGGCCATCCCCTGCCCCGGGAAGCTTTCCCCATGGCTAGAAAGAAGGCTGAGGACATTTTGTACTTTTGGCAAAGTGCTCAGAGACTGGTGAAATGTACCTTTGTAATTGTTGATGTATAATTTGCTATGTTGTTATAATTTGTGTAATGTGCCTAATTTCCTTGTGCAGGAATACCTGCACTTTAGATTGTGAAGCTAGCAAAAGGGGTGGAATGTTGGTCAAGTTTGTAAATATGATGTATATGTTTACTCGCTTATAGTTTGCATTGGGTGTGAGGGACAGGCTATAAGCAGGCAGGGTCATTATACCCTAAGGCTTAGTTTTAAGACTAAGCCTTCCAACCCTAAGTGACTGTATCAGAGACTTCCTTGTTTGTATATTGGATTAAAGGTTTTGATTTCTATACTATAAAATGGGGCAGAGGAGCCCATGCTGAAGGAGAGCAGAGAAAGGCCACTTGGAGGAGAGGAGAAGCAGCCAAGAAAGCAGAGTGTTGAAGGAGAAGGCAGTTTGTGCAGAGCTTGTGCAGAGAGAAGGAGATGGGGAACAGAGGTGAATAAGGCTGGTGAGGTAGAAAACTTTGATTCTAGGAAACTCGGATAAGTCAGTGGCTTTGGGAGCCCTGAATAGAAAGGGAAGTGTTTTCCCACTATGTGTATTTCTTGCCCACAGGGTACAAGCTAGGATTTAAGCTAATGATCCATCAGTTCTTGCTCCATTGTTTCATTACCGTCTGTTCGACTTGAATGCAAATCTACATGGGCCAGGCGGCTATGATGGTGGCCGTGGATACTGGCTTTACAATTAAACAGGACTTTGTGTATTGACATAATAATTACCACTTAAACTTAAGTTTCTAAGGAAGAAATAAATTCCAAATTCAGAACAACTGACTTAAAATAACATTTCTAGACAGACATTATTGGATTCCGTCCTTATCCTGAGATTCCAGAGCAAAATTACCTTAAAAAAGTTAGAGTTTCGAGCACATTCATTTCTAGCTTTTGTTCTTCACTTTTAAAGGGTCTTGTTTAAATAGACATTCATATTTATATACAAAATATACAATACAATAAACATATCACTGTCAAATATGGATGTAAAAAGCTTTTTTTATATTTCCTAAGTTTTAACTTCTCTTTCTGGTTAATTTGAAGCATTTCCTAATTTATATCCAAATTAGACAAGTAGTTAACACATTTTAATAAAAACATATAAGCATTATAAGATGTTAAAAACTGATCCCAAGGTTTAGCCCAGCCTTGTTTTGAAGGGGCAGACTAGAATTTCCTTATAGGGAAAAGAAAGAACATACCTGCTCATGATCAACCTCTACAGGTTGCTTCTTAATGATCCAGGTAACAGACTCCGAGAGTGGTGGAGTGGTCAGGGACCCCGAGTAGGTCCAGTAGTCCGGACAGGTGGGTATCAGGCAGGCAGGGTCAAACGACTCAAATTCCACTAGGGTGTCCTGGTCAAGAGAATGGGTCGACGCAATATCATTTCATAGTGAAAACCACTCAGGAATCTGATGACAAGGCAATGATTCTAGGAATGTTGGGGGATTAGCAGTAGACTGGAAGAGTTTCTAGAGGCCATCTGGGCATCTTAGGACTGAATCATGCCCATGCTTTGCTCAAGTTAACTGTGGATTTTTGACATTCCTCAGTGTGAACACGGCAGAACCCATTTTCTCCCTTCATTCTAGTGAGTTTCCAACAGGTGGTTTCCTCTGAACTTTTGGGAAGGTTTAGGTCAGGGGTCCCCAAACTACAGCCCGCGGGCCGCATGTGGCCCCCTGAGGCCATTTATCTGGCCCCCACCATACTTCCAGAAGGGACACCTCTTTCATTGGTGGTCAGTGAGAGGAGCATAGTTCCCATTGAAATACTGGTCAGTTTGTTGATTTAAATTTACTCGTTCTTTATTTTAAATATTGTATTTGTTTCCGTTTTGTTTTTTTACTTTAAAATAAGATATGTGCAATGTGCACAGGAATTTGTTCATATTTTTTTATAGTCTGGCCCTCCAACAGTCTGAGGGACAGTGAACTGGCCCCCTGTGTAAAAAGTTTGGGGACCCTTGGTTTAGGTGGTGGCTGGTACATGAATAAGGAGGCTTCCTTTTTTAAGAGATTAACATCCTCCTCCTTTCTAAAATCCAATGCAAGTTAGAAGCCAGGATCCTGGACTCAAAAGAAAACAAGAGAGAGAAGGGAAAGAAAAAGGGGGATATAGAGAGGGAGGGAGAGAGAAAGAGAGAGAGAATATGTGGACTTCCAGGGAGCGGCCCCTTTGGGATTCTGAATATTGAACAATTGATCTTGAGGCTGGCCAAAGGTATCCATCCTGAAGGATATGGGTAATTCTTCTTTAAAAACAAGTCAAGTGTCTTCTAACTTTCCTCTGCTTCCTGCCTGAGGGAGGGTTACTAGAGTCAAGAAGGCTGCTCTGATTGTTTCCACAAGGATTGAGAAGGAGGAAGTATCAGCAGCAAAGGAAGGGACCCCATTATGTTTCTTGAGTGCTCAGTGGCATGGCAGCAAAATTACAGTGGCCAGTGCCCACCAATGGAATGCCTTCGGTCCCCTGAAAGGCATCCCGGGGCCAGAGGCACTCTCAACATACAAGCATCATAAATGGCAAGTTGGTGTTTAGGGAACTTTCAAAGAGAACCTGAACTACACTGCAATTAATTACATTTCTCAATTCAAAGGGCCTTGTTAGTATTTCCACTCCTGAGATTGAAACAAAATATATTTCAAGTGATTTTGGAAAAAATATATTACCTTATGCTTAATTGATGGCAATGTATCCACCAATTTCTGTAACTCTTTATGATTTTCCCCTAGCTAAAGAAGAAGCAATGAGAAAGTATTAAAAACAATTGATACATTTGAAACTGTAACAGAACATGAATTAAAATTAACCACCTGGTGATTACATAAAAAGAAACCAACTGTACTACTTAAACTACACTTAACCTTGTAATTTAGATCACTAAATTGAAGTAGACACACAAGTAAATGGGCTGTGTGTAGACACAGTCCAATTGCCTACAGGAAATGGTGTGCCCCCATTTAACTATCAGTTCTTAAATTGAATTTTAAATTCATTAGAATTAAAAATTGTTCCATAGTCAAAGTAACTACATTTCAAGTGCTCATTTGCCACATGTGGCTTGTGACTACTCTGTTGGACTTGCATTTTTATACTATTTAAAATATATTCATAGTAATTATGTATTTTAACTATTTCCCCCAATATTCTCAGAACTTAGTATTGCAATGTTCTATCTGTTCATCCTAGAATATTACACATACGTTAAAGTTGGTAACTTATTTTTTACCTTTAAAAATACTCCTATCACAGCCAAACCATTTTCTTCCAGTGCTGCATCCTCAAAGTTTTCAAATTTGTCTGCATTCCAATGCACCAGGTGCAGCTGAAACACCATTGAAAGATGGTTTGACACATGACCACATAGGATCGCTCCGAAACAGACAGCCTTATTCAACATACGATATATCAACATGTTTTCTCACCCAAAACCAAGCCACTGGGAAAAGCATAAGGCAGTGTGGTGCAAAATGAGGTAAAAATGAAGAAAAAGAAGAAATGTATGCAGCAGTAGAAATTATTATGACTTTGGAATAGAGATGTTTATTTGGGGAGAAAACTAAAATACTTATAGCAGAGTAACATTTCAGTAAGGGAGCAACACTTGGCCATCCCCATTCTGATTTGCATATAAAGAACAGATGTTTATCTTGAATGAAATAGATTCTCCCCAAGTGATTTAGACAGGAGTTGAAGACACATTTCTTTGAGGGAGAATCAGTTAAAATGTGTTTCTTTTGAAGGTAACACTTAAAACTAAACCAAGGGGAAAGATTTTAGAAGAAATTCTATGTGCTATGTGCTATGTGCTATGTGCCCCTGTGTTTCACTACAAATCACTGCTCATTCATCATTCATGAATGCTTCATAACCCAGCCTCCCAAGTGATACCCTCACCAAGTGGTTCCCTCTCTCCCTCCCTTTCTCCCCTCCCCTCCCCTCTCCTCTCAAGAGGATCCCACCTAAAGACCTGTTGCTCTTATTTCAGAAATACCTGTTAAATCTTGCTCTTCTTCCCTCTTTCTATTGTCCCAGCCTTCATTTAGGTTCCCACTGTCTCTCACTTGGATTATGGACCTGGTGGCCCTGCACTGTTACTGGGTTTTTACTTTAGCCTATGATTTGAACTTAGCTTAGAATTCTGAAATAATTCCATTAATAAAATCTTAAAGTTCATTTCTGCTATATTATGAGATGAAGGCAGTTGTCATTTTAAATGTAATAACTGGGAATAATCTAATATGGCCCTGAGAGAGCTATCTAGATTTATAAGAATCACCTGATTCTTCCTGGTAAGTCCTTCAAACTAGAAACTCTGAACTATCCCCACTTCTCCACAGTTGTTACTGTTCCTGAGCTTCTCAACATACCTCTGCTGGGTAACATTTGCTGTCCACGGTATGCTCGGAGCCCCAGGCATCGATGGCCCCCCAGTGAAAATGGAACTGCTTCAACCGGTAGTTATGTTCCAGGGGTCCACCCTTGATCACTGAAATGGCACATCCAACAATTTAGGGGACAGTTTTTCACGCCATGGAAGGTAGGGGGAGAGGCCAAATCTGTGGATGAGCATTCTATGTGAACTGTCCTGAAGGGACACACTGTATTATATACAAGTATTTATCAAGTTGATCTCCGTGCAGTTAATACATGTGTAAGGGAGAGACCTGTACTCTGAATAACACTGAGACTTAACTCCACTCCAAGCTATATACAATTGTTTAAGGCCAATTCATGACTTATTTTTATATTCTACATTTACTGTATTGGGTACAGTAAAATACATATTTCTCTCAGCATATTTATCCAACCCAATCTTATAAAACTGAAATATGGGGACAAAAGGTATTCTATTGATTTTTTATGCACTGATGCTTTTCAATTTTCAGATACTAGAATTTCTTTCCCTTTCATTGAAATGGAATAGGAGATTTGTAAGTTAAAAATGATCACCCATCTCCCTTTGGACAGAGTGAACAATGGGAGTGATTCACACACTTCACCACCAGCTCACTGTATTGAATAATAAGTACCTTTTGTTTAGTTAGACAGAAGTTTTCTAATACTAGTGAAATCAATACATTACAGTATAGGCAAAATATCTGGATATGAATTTTTCAAGTCACTCATCCTCAGGCTTTGGTTGGTGCTCATTGTTTTGTTTTTATTTTATTTTTTGCTTGAATTTGCTAAAGCATATTAGTTCCTCATTTCATCCATCTAATCAGACTCTGGTGATGTCTGTCCATGGTTAAAACAATACAACAACATGAAAACCATCCATCTCATCTATCTTAATGATCTTTAGAGTTTATCACATCATTTGTTGAATTTTACGTACATGAATGATTGAGTACAGAGATCTCAAGGACCAAATACGCTGGATGTCATATAATGGTCTGCTATGTATTGTACTGGCTTTTGAAAATATTTTACCTAACTTCCTCTTTAAAAAGGAGTTTTGTAAGAGGTGAGCAAAGATGCCAATGACTAGTTTTTGTTGGGGGCAGGGCCAGTGCAGAGAATAATACAAAATGATTCAATAAATTAATAGGAGTATGTTACTAAAGTGTACTAATATAAAAATAAAATGTCTACCAAAATTTCTTATTTTCCTATCCCAGCTCCATATTGTGAGCATGACTTTGGCAAATATTCAATCTAATCTGTTGAATTAAATAGAAGTTCTGGTCCCAATGTAAGTGACCAGGGCAGAGGAGAGGCCCATCTTTTCTGCCCTATCCTCAGAAACACACTGGCAACATTTCCTGGACACTTACTGTGTACCTCCTCCAAAGATGAGGAGTAAGGCAGAGAGGAGATGTTACCAATGGAGGCTTCACGGGAGGGGAGCAGAACTGGTCTTCAGGTGTGTTTGGATTCACTGATATAATACTAACGACATTTTTACACTCATTGCCAACTTTTAAATCTGGACAATTTAATATAAAAATGCACATTTCCAACTTAACTTAAGAGTAAGACTCCTTGACCATATTAGGCACACACTCCCACTGGGCCACAATAGGCTGGGCAGGAGAAATGATCACTCCCTTTAGATCATCCCACCAGTTCTGTCTCCCCACCACGCTGTAAGCTCCTTAAAGGCAAAACCATCCTATTTTCCTTTCTAATCTGAGCACCTGGCATAATGCCTGACACTTAGAAGATCCTCAGTAAAACCAGGAACTAAAGAAATAGCCTGTAAAGTGTCTGTTGGGTTTGCAACACCACTGGTAACCTCAGCAAGAGCAAGGAAAAGGGTGGGGTCAGGTAGCACAGGTGTGGATAAGAGGGGCAAGTATTGTCAGCAAGAAACAGGGCAGAGAAGGCAGACAGAAGAGAATGAATTAAAAAGCAGAGCAGCCATAGATATATCAGATAATTATATCTTCATTTGTTTGAGGTTGTGGATATTTTGTTCTTTCTTTGCTCTAAGATGAGAAGAGATTAAACTTATGAAAAGCAGATAACAAATCTTAAACACCTCGCATAGTGTCAGGTAAGCAGCCTATGCAATGTTCATTCCCTTCCTTTGCTTTTAATGTGGAGGTGAGGGAGCTAGCAGAGAATGGGATGGTGAAGGGAAAGGTAATACACAAGAGCCCCAAACAGGGCTCATCTCTCCTTCTCTTTAATGCCTGGTAATATTGCTGATGAGAGTAATTTCATAAGAATCATCCATGGGACTCAGCCCAGGCATAACTCCGTGCCCTTTTCTATAATGTTTTGTATCCCTCATATGCACTCATTAAAATCAATAATTGTGTCCTATTCAGGGGAGCCAAAAAATAAAAACAAAACAATACCCAGCAGAGGGCAGTGGTATGAGATGCTTACATGCCTTCTCTTACCTTTTCATGTCTGTAAGGCTGGTTGCAATGTCCCCTCTTTCATTCCTGATTTTAGTAATTTGAGTCTTCTCTTATTTTTTTCCCCTTGGCTTACAGAGATACAGGTTTGTCAATTTTGTTGGTCTTCCCAAACAACCAACTTTTGATTCCACTGATTTCTATTTACTATGACCTTCTTTCTGTTGCTTTGGGTTTAATTTGCTTATCTCTTTCTAGTGTTTTAAGGTAGAAGGCTAGGTTATTGATATGAGAAATTTCTTCTCCAATATAGGCATTTTTATCTACAAATTTCCTTCTAAGCACTGCTTTTGCTGCATCCCATAGATTTAGTATCGTTTTTGACACATACCTTCCCCATCTCCTTCCCCTGTATACTTTATCCTCAGTTCTTTGTAAAGCACATTGTAGCAGAATGTCCTACTTTGTTGGGGGGGGACCCATAGACATTGATACTTATTAGATCCTTTCTTTTCTAGAATTAGTTGTTCCTTGCCTTTCTTTCTTTCTAGAATGTCTTTACTTTCTTTTATTTTCTTTATTTTTTATGACCATTCATTCTTTCTTCCTCTTTGAATGCTATTGATTATTTTGAAACAGCATGGAGAAATAGCAGTGAAGAATAAGCAGGAGATAGGAGGCAGTCACTGAAATGTGGAAAAAGAGATAGTTAGGTACTTATTAAAGATTAATGGTATCTCAAATAAAAATAATTATTAAAGCAAAATGAAGAGGAGATACCCCTTTTGGTCCTTCCTGACAAAACAAGTGGATAATTAGTGGCCTCTCTACAATTTTTCTTGCATTTTGTAAAAAGAGTGTGAGACTGACTCACCTAGGGATGGTAAGATTAAGGAATGATTTAGTTTGTTGTGTTTGGAGGTATCTAGAAACCTATTATAAGGAAAATGTTGGTCACTTGTTTTTCCATATGAGAATGCCCATGCAAATGGATGGATAAAAATTCCTGGATCAGGCCCGGGCTGGTTGGCTCAGTGGACAGAGCTTCAACCCAGCATATGGGTATCTCAAATTTGATTACAAGTCAGGGCACACAGAAGAAGGGATCATCTGCTTCTCTTCTCCTCCTTCTTCCCCTTCTCTCCCTCTTTCCCTTCCTCAGCCAGTGATCCAACTGGTTCCAGTGTTGGCCCAGTCACTGAGGTTAGCTTGATTGATTCAAGCATCTGCCCCAGATGAGGGTTGCCGGGTGGAACCTGGTCAGGGCACATGTGAGAGTCTGTCTCTATCTCCCCTCCTCTCACTTAAAAACAATTGGATCTATTATTTAAATAAGAAAAACATGACTAAAAAATAAAACAAAAAGCTATTTGCCTTGAGTGATCTTGGGATTAACACACTGGATTAAGAATCCAGTAAACAACTTCTTAAGATCTCCTAACTCAGTAAAGCAATAATATATTGAAAATAGTCTCTAGATGATCAGGGTCATTAGAAGGCTGACCACCATTTAGGATACTCAGAAGAAAAGAAAGAAGATTGCCAAGGACCTAGCTGAGATTGAGACTAATTAATATGCATCTAGAGTGAACGTCTGAGAGCTGGTGTTCTGTGGATTGGGTTTATCCATTAGTCTAGCTCTGGCGGGAATAATGGTAGAGCTCTAAGGGAGACACACCAAGTAGAGCTCACCATAGTGCAAGATGATCATCTGGAACACAGGGCTTTACCTTGTTGTTTTGAAGGTTTCTGGAATTCTTATACAAAATGCAATTATTATAGGCTTTTAGTTGAGATGGGGACACACTCTAGGGTTTAGAAAAATTAAGAAAGACACTGATGAATCTGGAGAAAAAGAACTAATTTCTAGCTTGAAAAATGTAAATAGATGTTTAGGGTTTGGGGGTCATGTAATAGCAAGGAGAAGAAAGGAGAAAATGGAGGACAACATAGACACCTAAGCCCTTAAGGGCAGACTTGAATACTTCCCGAATCACAGCAGAGAAGTATGTCAGAGGGGAAAGAAACAGAGACAGATGAATCCCATCGGAGGATCAGTCTGTTTGCAGTTGAATCAGAGGGCCATGTCTTAGTACTGGAGCATCTCTAGGAAAATTCAAGGAAAACCAAGATAAAATTGAGAATTCTAGAGCTCGGATAAACACAGGAGTGAACAACTCTATGCTTTAAGTTATCCTTTTACTTCACTCACGAACACTTTCATGGACTCATTTTCTCATATTCATAAGAGGAAATTAATTTCCTTTTGATCAGGGTTTCTCAGTCTCAGGTCTATTGATATTTGAGGCTGGATAACTCTTTATGAACTCTATCCTGTCTATTGTAGGATCTTCAGCAGCATTCCTGGCCTGAACCTACTAGATGCCAATCACACCACCATGTTCCAGTTGTGACAACTGAAATGCCTACAGACATTGGCAAGTGTCCCCAGTCCCTGGCAAAGAAGAGGTGCCAAAATTGCCACTGGTTGATAACCCTTGTTAAACTTTAAGATATATTGTTTCAAATACTGTAATAATTATTTCAATCTAATTAAGGCTATTTAATGCCATCCAACTCGACTTGAGGAAAAAAACCGTATAGAATTCATCACATTCTAAAGTTTCAGGAAAACTTTGAAATCATTTAGATTAATTTATATCTGGCTAGGAGGAAAAAAGATTCAAAAGCAATATGTTTGAATTTTAAAATATCTTTTAAAATTGTGTTTCCTTTAAACTAGGTAACATTGCTTAATTAAAAAAATTAATAGAAGGTAAATTTCCACTTCTCTAATTTCCACACTACTAGTTAAGTATAACTTTATGCACACATGAATATTATTGTCACCATTTCAAAGGAACTGAAGTCTGATCAGTGAAATCTGATTAAACACTATTACTATTTAACATAAAAGTGTCTTGAAAAGTCAGCAAGAAGGGGAAATTAGCACATATTCATAAACACAAAGAAAAGAAATTTAAGACACAGCTTTAATTTCACACCCTATCTTCTCAATGATGAATCTATACTTAGAGATATGCATATTTATTAATAGAAATATTACCTATACTAGAAGATAATGTGCATAAGAACTAGAAGGGACTATTTTCATACATTGAAAAAGTTCAATGTATCCCATCATTATTAACAAAAGAGGTCCATGGATTGTCCACAGAGACAGTGTGATGTGGCCTATGATACTACCCGTCTGGCTCTCACCTGATTTATCTGTAGAATCTTCAAATTCCACGAGGAAAGAGTATCCATTATTCCAGATATGTAGGCAAGTACTTGGGTCATATGAGATGGTAAGTGGTTTTAAATCAGGATCGTAGACACTGTCCCTCCACCGGATGTTGATGGGCGACTGGCGCTCACCTCTGGGAACCAGGTCCATGCTCTCCCAGAGTGGGTGCACTAGGACAAAGCACATTGGGACTGTCATCAGGATGTCCCTTATCTGGGAATCACACACCAGGCAGTTGTATGTGTGGAAAGGTCAGCAAGGCTAATGGAAACTAGAAGTCTCAGGATTTAGCCACGTAGGGGCTTCATGGACTCACTAAAGCAGAGGACATGGACACAAGCAGGTCAGAGATCCCTTTGCAGAGGAGCAGACTCTGCTGTCTTGTCAAACTTAAGGCTCTCAGTCGACCTTCTAATTTCACTTAAACTAAATGCGACCCAGTGCTGTGATAAAGGAACAATGCATGGGGATTAGGATTAATCATTTCCTGGGCTCCACCTGTGTCCCAATATGCCAAGGTAGCAGGTTTGATCCCCGGTCAGGGCATATACAGTAATCAACCAATGAATACGTAAATAAACGGAACAACAAAGTGATGTTTCTCTCTCTCTCTCTCTAAAATAAATCAATAAATTTAAAAAAATTTTAAAGAAAACTTAGAAAAAATGTATATGAATTGGTACAATATGCTCATAACTGGATTAGAATGGAAATTCCTTGCAGGCAGTAGCCATATCCTCCTCCTTTTTTTATTGTCCTGTAGTGCTTTATTTGATATATGTATTTTAATTTTAGTATTAAACTTTATTATCTAGATAAAAAGCTGTATTTGATTGTGCAATATTTTTACACTTCTACAAACACAGCATCCTTGATTCAGTTTTAAATATGCCTGGCACTAGTCTTGACATCTTCTGCTTTGAGATCTTCAGACTTGAATCTGTACTGGAGAATTCATACTTGTTGTGATCAGATTAATATAATTTGAAATCTATTAGTTTTTAAGAGTGAAGTTGTTTTAATCTAAGAATTAAGTTGTTTTTATAAGTAAAGTTGCTTTGATATGAGTGGCATGAACTGTGTCAGAATGTCTTTTATTATTGGGGGGGGTTCTGACAAGAATTCAGAAGGGTAGAATGAAAATAATTTGTTCTCCCCTACATATATACATGTAACTATCTGCCTCCCCCTGCTGCTCTGCAAGCCAGAATTGAACTGGCTTTCAATCATGTGTGGACTGAATGAATATGACAAAGAACATCACAGGGAAAGTTTCATTCTTATTTCATATTACCCTACTGACCACATTATTTTTCCTTTAAAAATCTTTCAGGTTCATCTCTTCCTTGCCTCCCCCACGACTACCAGCCCAGTTCAGGCCTCTATAGACCAGACTTTATACCATGCCTCCTGGTTGGTTTGCCCCCTCTCTCATTCCCCTCTACTCTGTCTTCCCAAATTCTGATCTTGACACTTTCTCCAACCATTCTGACCGACCTTTTCTTCTGTTGACCTCACACTGCACTCACTTTCACACCATTTAGCACCCAACCATGCCTCAGGCAATGTGCATTTACTTTATTTGCTCAAAGGGCCTGTGTCAACTCTAAGCCCTAAGGCCTGAGTCCTGTACTTTTTTACAGGCCTAGGGCTGGGCTGATATTGGCACCAGGAACCATGGAGGCACTTGATGCTTATTTTACTGATAGAGAAAACCAAACAAGTTAATACCAAGCTCTCTAACCTTACCTCTCACTCTTAGTCTCTACAACCAGGCGAGCAGGTGTAACCCAGAACACTTCCTGCATTCACATGATCACATCTACTTGTTTCTCTCACATAACTGAAAATTTTACCAGACTCTTAAGGTAAGTTCAAGCCCCTGCCCTGACAACCCCATATTATAGAGTGCTCCCTCATCTGCTGCTACTCATAGGCAACTGCTCTCTGTGCATGCACTGTCTAACATGGTACCAACTTGCTCAGTGTAACTAGTTTAAATTGAGATGTGCTATAAATGTAAAACACCTAGGGAACTTGAACACTTAGTATAAAACAAAGAAAGTAAAGTATTTCATTATAATTCTTTTTTCATCTTATTTTAAAGTGATAATATTTTGGATATATTGGGTTAAACAAAATATTTTAGTAAACAAATCTTACCTATATACCATACTATATTTCATCTATATATTTTTTCCTATATCAGAAGAATTAATTTTACAAATGAACAAAATTTACCCCACCCAGTTATGTTGAGATGTAACTGATATACTATTTGTTCTTTTAAAAATGTGCTATTAGAAAATATAGAATAGCGAACATAGCTAGTTTTTGTGGCTTACATTATTTAGTTACTGTACAGTATTACTCTATACACTCATTAGCTTCTCCTTCTGTGTCGTGACCAATATTGCGCTTTACCTTGAGATGTGCCATTTTGTCATCTAATTGAAGACCACGCTAGTTGGCTGAGAGCTCAGTGCAGTGCCTGGACACACAGTCCTCCATGGGACTTTGGGAGGGAGATTACAGTATATCGGCTATTAGAGCATCAGGGCTGCACAAGGCATTCTGATGCTGAGCCCTGATAACCACAGTACATGCATGCAGTTGGCAGCTCAAGAGATTAAAGCCCACATTTTCTGTAGCTGCAGATACCCCAGGTCTCTAACAAAATCCCAAGGGGTTCCTAACCAGCCCACTGTTTCTCAAGATGATTTGAAAGTTAATGAAGAACAACACAGGCTGGTGTCCTGGCCAATATTATCTGGGATTAGCAGAATTCTTTGTGAAGAACACATTGCAAAGCAAACTCTTTCATACAGTTAAGTCCTCACATATTAATAGTTCTTGGGAACTGTGATTTTAAGCAAGACAACCAATAAGGAAACCAATTTTACTATGGGCTCATTGTACACAGACCTGTGCCGTAGGAATTTCACTGGCATTTATATCAATGAGCCCATGGTAAGATCGGTCAGTCACCGTTTCCCAGAACCCACCCACGATGTTAGGTGAGGACTTCCTGCACTACTGCTCTCCAGGCTTTATTTGTGCTCTGCACAATCAGCTGCAGAAATATACTACTTTCCAACACAATTCCGTTATAACAGTCTTGTCAAACAGAACTTTCCCTGATGATAAACATTTCCAATATGGTAAGTGCTAGCCACATGTGGCCATAAACTTTTAACAAATTTATATTTACATGGAAATGCACACATGAGGCTAGTGGCTACATTTTATACAGTACCATCCTATTCCAAGTCCTTCTAAAAAGAAATGTTTCTCTTTCTTCTAAAAGTAAGGGATCATGAAATTAAGAATCATTGGAATGATAACAAACCATGCTAGATGATACTTTGCATTTCATTAAACTAAGAGGTAACATAATTACATTATTTCCTCACTGTTTAAGATCTCATGCCTACATTTCCTTCATGTGATAATTAGGCTAATTTCACTGGATGATACAGTAAGTGAACTGACTTTATTTTTATCTTGGGTAATAGGAGCAAGGCTTTTATATTTATTTGATTAGGTGACCAGTCCCCAGTTAGGACTGTCAACATTTACTGTCTGCTACTTGAGATAACAGCACACAGCAATTTGCGTCTCAGCCAGTGATCAGCTGGGGGAGCGTGGGCAGTGAAGGCACAGCAGAGAGCACAGGCTCTAGTGAACACTGCTTTCTGAACTCACCACATCCTCCTCCTTCACTGACAACTTCATCTGCTTCACCCCATCCGACAAGTGGTCAGACTGAAACACTTGAGGGAGGCACTGAGCCCATGACGATGAGAAAGATGGTGAGGAGACAACACTCCCAGGACCAGAAGAGTGGCCAACAGGGAGTGTCTGTGTGGCAGGCACAGCTAAGGACTTGTCACTTGTCTTTGCTAGCCCAAAACATTCTTGGGTCATTCTTGGTCACAAGTTGAAATATAGAAAAGAAAGACACTTAGCATGAGTAATTTTTGGCAGGACTTACTTTCTCTAAAACAAAGAGACTTTTTAGCAGAACTTACTTTTTCTAAAAAGACTCCCTACCCGTGGCCTTGAGGCTGGGTTTCCAGGCTGTGGCCTTGGAGAGTTCCACAAGGTTGCAGATGTTCCCAGAATGTTTCTCCCTGAATTAACCTTATAGATAAACATTGTAAGAGAGCTTGTTTCACTGCTGTGTTTTACTGTTAGGCTTCCTCTCCTCCCCATTCCCCAATCAGTATGTAATTTTGTCTTTAAAAGATAGCCCCAAACTATTTTCGGGGTTGCATGATTTGGACGACTTAGGTCTCTTGTGTAGTCACCGGCTTTAAATAAAGACTCCTTAATTTGGCTACTTAATAGTGTGGCAGAAAACGTCTGTTTCTCACTGTGCCAATACAACAAAGTGAACCTGAGCCTTCTGCTGGGGACTGATGTGTCCGAACAATGAGCAGTATCTTTATACCAGGTTATGAGAACCAGACAGGCTCACTGGCCCAGGGCAGCAGGAACCACAATATTCTCCTGGGTGAAAACAGGGAAGGATGGTGTCATAGGACAAATGCCAAATCAAATGTTGACTGTCACCTGCTTTTCTTAGCAACTTACCAAGAGTGCGTCTGATCGGGAATTTAATCAAAGGAAGACCTACTTCCCAAAGCCACAACTACTTTTTGTCATTTTGTGAGCAAAAATGAAGCAAAACTCTCCTAAAGATATGAATATAGTGGATTTTAGACTTAGTCCTTTCAACTTGCTTTTAAAAAGTAACACTTTATTAATTAGATCAATATATCTATTCTTTCCCACTTGAAGCCTCAGAGTGCCAGTGTTGAGAATGAACCAGTCTGTGTAGGATGTGGGCTTGCTGGTAGGAAGTCACACCCAGCAACCAGAATGCTTTATAACTCTGGCCAGTTTATTTTAATGACAACACAGTCAATGTGGGAGGAAACAAAATACACTCGCAATAAAAATATATTTATGGGGCAGTCTCAGGCCCTTGGATTTAGCTAGATGATCACCCTAATTTACAAGCATTCCTTCCTCACCTATTTTTTTTATGATGTGCACATGCGGTCAAAAGAGACTGAACCCAAAGAGAAAAAATCGAGTGACCTAGACTAGACCTAGGAGGAAGCCAACATTTGAAAACTCGGAGTCACTCCCTTTTTCATAAAGGAAAATGTGAAAAATTCCTCTTTAGCAATATACTTAACCTCTTCAGCTCTCCATACTCAAACTCATCTCTCCACAAACGCACAGGTTATTCTCTCCTGTCATCTCAATGGTTCTTACCGGGGGCAATTTTGTCCCCCGGATCTCCTTTGGTAATGTGCGAGACATTTTTGCTTGTTACGCCTGGGCAGGGAGACTGCTGGCATGTAGTGGGTGGAGGCCAGGGTGCCATGCAACATCCTACAGTGCACAGGACAGTTCCCAGCAACACAGAACGACCCACCGCCGTCAGCAGTGCCGTCTGGAGATCAGAGCCCGCAGAGATGCGGATGGTAAGGGGTGTTCCAGCAGGGGAGGAGACGCCAGACGTTTCTGTGAAGACCGTCTGCTGCCTCACTTCATCTGGTGAGTGAGTGCCCCGCAGAACGTGCACTTGACAAGCTGGCCAGCTAGCAGTAACTGCAATTTGTGACTTGAGAAAGAATATTCCGGAGTGTGGAGCTGGTGTTCTGAACTGCTGCTTATCATTAATAGGCAACTTCCCGAATGTTCAGATCCACATTGAACATTTGGCAGTGTTGGATCAAACTTAATAAAAAATACAGCTGCTAACAAGAAACGATCAAGAGCAGTTTCCAAAGTATTGGAAACTGGGATACTTCCCTTGTCCTATTTCTGCATGGCATCATTTAAACATGTTAAAACTGGTCAAGAAAAGGACTTTACCAATCTTACTCTAGTATCCAATCACCACATGCTAGGCCTGACCTGTGATGTCTCAGTGGGGAAAGGCTGGACCTGGAATGCTGAGGTCGCCAGTTCAAAACCCCGGGTCAGGGCACATAAGGAAGCAACTGCTTCCCACTCCTCCCCACCCCCACCTCCTTTTCTCTCTCTGTCTCCTCTCAAAAAAAAAAAAAAAAAAAAAAAAAAAACTTACCACGTAGTGCACTGTAGACTTACATGTGTTACATGTCAATTATAGCTCAATAAAGCTGGAGCAAAAAGAATTGCCCACATCTATTTTATAGGATGAACAGAGAAACAAGTAGTTAATTATCACAGTTCTTAAGGCACGGAAACCCACTCTGGAGTGCCATGGACGTCCTATCTCCAAATCCTTAAAACATGCGTGACTGTTAGGAAACACCAAGCCTCCTGTATTCTGTAAGGCAGCAGTGTACTCACAGGCTCGGTTCCGGGTTTTGTAAGTGCAGGTGTAGAGGCTGCAGGGCCTCACTGGCGTGGACCTCGGAATCGGAATCGGGAATCTTCTCCACAGCGATTTGCATAGAGAGACTTGAAGAATCGTCCTGAGGCTGCTCATCCCCACCATCTTTAACGTTGCAAAGAACTTGCAGGAACCTAATTACCCAGAGGCAGGAGGAGAGAGGAGGAAAAGCTGTCAATAGTAGAGACTGAGGATCACCGGGACTCCTCCTAAGTAGCACAACCACATTCATACGGTGCACAGCCTTGGGATGAGGAAGGCCCAGGTGACAGTCCATAGTTCATCCACTCCTGTTTCCCACATTCATTGGTCACTTCATTGGCAGGGTCTGGATGACTGCCTCAGGCGCCCTTCCTTACTTACCGTCGGGATTGGCAAATATTAGAGGTCCAGAAAAATGATTCTCTTTAACCACAAGAATGAAAAGACTGTTTACAGACAGTTTCTTAAAATTAAAAAAGATAGTCATTTTCTGAAAAGCAAAGAGTGCAGCATGGCATGTACATATAGGAAGTGAGCAAAGATTAAAGCTCCCCCCAAGCAGCCTGAATAAGAAAATCAATCTGTATTTGTACTGCTTAAAAACAACAACAACCTAAGGTACATCCTGCCAAAAGAGTTAGGGGCGGTTTTGAAATCTCAGCTTACACATAAAATGTGACTGCCAAGTTTAACAGTAACACGATTTCCCTTGGCTAATGGGGGAAATGCAGAAGGTTCATCTCGGCCTAATCTACAAGTAGATTCAATACAAAGATTCATTTATGACTGCACTGATGACCTCCCTACCTCTCACATGTTCATAGTTGAGTCTCAGAAGATGATGGTTTATAAGGTATTCACTATAGTGTCCTGAAATGATAGTAATGTTAACTCTCAGTGCTTCTTCCCTACTCTCTGCCCAATATTGCTTCATCCAATTTTCTTGAAAACTCTTATTCCTGTACCAAGTAAGCAAGCAATGTCAAAACTGAAAACAAAAACTTTTTTTCTTGATTATACCTTCACTCCACTATCGATTACAAAGTGTTTAGAGTGACTACTTGAGATGCATTCAAACAACTGTCCTGTACACTATTTTAGCATCAGTGAGTATGGTTTAGATTCACGGCTGGTAGCTGTAGCCCTGTAGACCTCTCAGCCTCATGTCCAATTCACACTCCTGCCTGCACACCAGCCCCATGGATTTTGGTTCTTCCAACTCCTGATGCTCCCACTAGACTCAGGGTTTATGCATATACTCCTCCTCCCCTGGACCACTCTCACCCCCTCAGTGCCTGGTTATGCACCCTTTGATGATCACATCCCACTTTGTCACAACCTAGGAGCCTGCCTTGACTGTGGTCTATTTGGTGAGCCCAGGGCCCTCTTCTCTTGGTCACAGTGCTGATCCCAGTTGAATTAAACATGTCATCAGAAATGTAACTGGTGACACCATCTATCTCTGCCTCTTTCACAGGTGGGTCTCTTGGGGACACACTGCTTAGCACAGGGGTCGGGAAACTTTTTGGCTGACAGAGCCATGAATGTCACATATTTTATAATGTAATTCCATGATAGCCATACAACGACCCGTGTACATTTTGCATTATCCAGTAAACATTTGGTGTTATCCCGGAGGACAGCTGTGATTGACTCCAGCCACCCGCAACCATGAACATGAGCAGTAGGAAATGAATGGATTGTAATACATGAGAATGTTTTATATTTTTAATGTTATTATTATTTTTATTAAAGATTTTTCTGCGAGCCAGATGCAGCCATCAAAAGAGCCACATCTGGCTTATAAGCCAGAAGTTCCCAACCCCTGGCTTAGCACATGATGGCTACTTGATCATCTGAGTAGGTGCAGAAGACCTTAATCCTCATTTCAGGAACTGAGAACACTGAAGTGACTGCTGGAATGTTGTCATATTAAGGATTTTTCCTTTTACTACTTGTCATCATCACCCATTTGCAGGTTTAGTTATACATTGGAAATACTTTTAAACATTTGTCTTTTAAGAGGAGGGTCTCATATCCTTACATATAAAACGTGAAGGGCCCCCAAAGTTCTGCCTGATCTGAAAGAGGAACCTATCCAAATACGAACCGAACCTGGTCTCACAGGGATGGGAATTCTGCCAGTACTGATTTTCATGTAACATTTATTGTCATTTCATTTGTCCCATGCACTATGTTGGGTGCTCCATGCAAAGAGGAAGAAGACATGAACTCTAGCTTCCAGGTATGCATTGTCTCCTCTTAGGAGCATCTTGAAATGCACATTCATGGGAAGGGAAGCACACTCCAATCCAGTTCTCAGCAGGTGTTCGTGCCTCCTCAGATCCTGCCTTCAGCCTGTTGGAGGCCTCTGAACAGTTTGGCAACACCAGGGGAGGGCAGATACCAAAAGGCATATTAAGAGAAATTGAGAACCACTAAAGACAGGTCATTTACGTACTTGAATTTTATCATTCATGCCGTCTTTCCAAGAAGAGAGATCTTAAAAAACCACATTAGGATCCCCAGTGATGCAGAGAAAGGAGGCACCCATTCTGACTTCACCCGCCCCTCTTCATGGACATCACTGCTATTAACTGGCTGTGAACTAACTAGCTCTTTCACCCTGCAGTATGGCCCCTGACTCCCCAGTGCTGAGCTACAGGGGAGAAGGCTAGACTCAAGGGAAAGGTGAGGTGTTAATTCCCATTATTACCTTGAGAGGAACAACTGAGGGCTCCAGGCAGATCTCTTTTTAATTAGCTATTCACCACGTGCCTGGACAAGTATTGCAGAATGCGGTGTGGCAAGAAGCCAGCCTTTCAGCCTCTGTGCTGTTATCTGCAACATTTTGCAAATGAACAAACACACTTGACCTCAGGGAGTGGAGATGCTCATCACCACATGAAATGAAATTGGTAGGATGTTCTCAAACCCTGAGGATCCTCACTTGTAAGCCTGAATCCTCACCTGGAGTCTTCAGGACAGTGACACCTAAATTATGTCTTCATGGACAAAAGGGGTTGTAAATTCTGAATCAACTTAAAATCACTTTTGTTCAGAATAGCTTTCTGTGTATTTGTATGTATGTAATTTTGGAGGAAGCAGGTATATTAAAATGTACCTTAATTCTGTTCTTCTTTGTATTGACCTCCATTTCTGAATGAAAGCAATAATGAGTGACTGTCTCATCCAAAACACTGTGCTGAGTAAAAATGAAAAAGTCATGTTTTCTCACCACTCCCACAAGCTTATTATTTACAAGAAAAAATTACTTAAACAAACAACTTCTCTTTTGTTTTTAGTTACCTTTTTTTTATTTTTCTTAAGTGAGAAGCAGGGAGACAGAGAGACAGACTCCCGCATGCGCCCGACCAGGATCCACCTGGCATGCCCACTGGGAGTGATGCTCTGCCCATCTGGGGTGTTGCTCCATTGCAACCAGAGCCATTCTAGCACCTGAGGTCGAGGCCATGTAGCTGTCTTCAGCACCCGGGCCAACTTTGCTCCAATGGAGCCTTGGCTGCGGGAGGGGAATATAAAGATAGAGAAAAAGGAGAGGGAGAAGGGTGGAGAAGCAGATGGTCGCTTCTCCTGTGTGCCCTGGCTGGGAATTAAACCCGGGACTTCCACACGCCAGGCCGACACTCTACCGTTGACCCAACCAGCCAGGACCTACCTTTTTTTATTGTAGTAAAATATACATAATATCATTTTCAAATTTTAAGTAGAATTAAATGCATTCACAATGTTGTGTACCCATCACCAGTAGCTATACCCAAAATTTTTCATCATCCCCTATATAAACTCTACCCATTAAAAGATAACTCCTCATTCCTCCTGATCCCCCAAGCCCCTACTCTAATTTCTGCCTTTATGTATTTGCCTATTGTACATACTTCATATAAGTGGAATTATATAATATTTTCCCCTCTGAGAATTGTTTATTTCACTTAATATAATTAAACAAATACTTTTAAATCAAAGCCAGATGTGATAACAGCCCTGGTATAATAAGAACAGAGGACACAGGCTCTGAGCTTCAGAAGAGGGTGAGATGTGAACCATGTTTCATAACAGAGAGACTATTTTAACAGGAGGGGCAGAGACAGAGAGATGGACAGGGGTATTATCAGCGATGATGAGGATATTGGTGGAAGGCAGGGTGTTTATGAGCCAAGGCCAGAGAGGACAGTTGAGGTTGGAATAGGCAGAACTTTGGGTTTATTTGGTGACCAATCCCAGTGTCAGGGGGAGGAGGGCAAACATTTGGAAAAGGACTCCTTTCTTGCTTACAATCTAGATAAAAGAAAGACTTAGTAATTTCCTGGAGTATGATGCCAATTCAAGGTATACTCAACAGAAGGAAATTGCTGTTCTGTCCTGAAAAGAGAATGTTATGATAAGACAAGGTCAATAGCACGCCTGACCACCATGGGAGTTGTACAAATGAGTGGGCATGCTCTTGACCCTGGACAAGGGACCATGTGAGGGTCTGAGACCTGTTACCATGGTGCCCAGAGCATACTGGGTAACTGATTCTTGGTCTAGCTTCAGAGCCATCAAGAGAACCCTGTGGCAAGGCTGAGCTGGCACAGCAATCTGGAGTTGACCTCCAAAACTGTGACCATGCCTTGAGGACTGCTCTGTGATCATGCTGTCTGTGCACAACGCCAAAGCTGACTGCTAATGCCACCTCATCTAGAGTAAGTGTCTCTTATACACTTCTAGACCAGCTCTCTAGAACTAGAAAGACACAAAAGCTTGATATCAACCTTACCTTCTAGTCCAGGGATAGTCAACCTTTTTATACCTACTGCCCACTTTTGTATCTCTGTTAGTAAAATTTTCTAACCACCCACCGGTTCCACAGTAATGCTGATTCATAAAGTAGGGAAGTAACTTTACTTTATAACATTTATAAAGCAGAGTTACAACAAGTTAAAGCATATAATAATAATTACTTATCAAGTACTTTATGTCAGATTTTCGCTAAGTTTGGCAGAATCAATCTTTATAATACAACTTACTATATAGTTAAATTTTTTTATTTACATTTTGGTCGCTCCACTACCGCCCACCATGAAAGCGGGAACGCCCACTAGTGCACAGCAGGGACCAGGTTGACTACCACTGCTCTAGGTTGTCTCCTCCACAAAGCCCACCAAGTCATAGGCTGCACGAAGTGGTCTGGAAGAGTTAACTTCCATTTTTCTCTTAAGAATACTGCTGATGTCACCGTAGGAGGCACTGACTCTGAAGATTACTTTGTGTATTTTGACAAACAAAACAAAACAAAATAAAAACAAAATCTTGTTACAAAAAGCCAATTGTATCTGAACTTCTCATAATCTGAACACCATAATTAAGGTGTTGTCCAACCAGATACACAGGGGACATGGTGGAAGGTAAAGGTTGGAAGGCTTTCAGGCAGTATTCCATGTGCCCAAGAGGAAGCACTGATGGTTTCTGATGACCTTCAGCCCAGTGCAGGATGGATGGGCGTGGGCAAGGACGGGAGCCAGGAAAGTTAGCAACAAGATGACTCCTTCAACCACCCTTCATCGAACCCATCCCCCTTATATTCTTCCATTCATAAAGACATCAATTAAACGTATAATGCCAGAGACCATTCTAGGATCAACAGGGCAATAAAACAAAGTCTCTACCCTTGTGAATCCTACATTCTAGTAGGACGAGACAGACAATAAATAATTTAATATATTAGTCAGTTGTAGAGACAATGAAATTAAAATATTTTCAGTGAAAAGTAAGGCAGGATAAGGTGAATTTGAAATGCCACTGGGAAAGAAGTGTTGGATTTTAAATAAATTGTTTGGGAAGGCCTTATTGAGAAGGTAAAAATTGAGCAAAAGATTGAAGGAAGTGAAGGAATTCATTATCAGGCTACCAGGAGGAAGGACATTCCAGGCAGAAGGAATTGCCTGTGCAAAGACTCTGAAGTGAAGGAACTAATCAAGTGGCTATCTAGAGGAAGGACATATATATACATATATATGCATATATATGTGTGTCTCTGTGTGTGACTAATGTATGTATGTATATATACGTATATATATATATATAAGTAAAATAGTTTGAGGCTCTGAGATGGGAGTGTGTCTGGCACACAGAAGGGATAATAAGGAGATCAACAGGGCAGGATTGGAGTGAACCAGGAAGATGAGGTTGAGAGGTAATGGACACCACATCAAATAGCTGCCTAGGCCAGTGAAAGTTTCTTTCTCTAACTCAGGTTTCTCAACCTCAGCGTCGTGGACATTTTTGACCAAGTAACTCTTTTGGAGGGAGCCGTCCTATGCATTGCGGGAAGTTTAGCAGCGTCCCTGGTCTTACCCACCAGATGCCAGTGGCACGCTTCCTCCAGCCATGACAGTCAAAAGCATCTCCGGACATTGCAGATGTCCCTCGGAGAAGGGGGGGGGTCACCTCTCATTGGGAACTACTGCTCTAAGCAATATAAGGACACAGTGAAGTTTCTGGAGCAGAGAGGGACATAATCTGATTTATATATTTAAGAGATCATTCAGGGTGCCCTACTGGCAATTGACTGGGATGAGAGGCAGGAAAGAAGCAGGGAGACCATTCAGGATAATCCAGGGGCTGCAACAAAGAATGTCGCAGTGGAGGTGGCGAGAAGTGGTTGGGTGTTGGCTCCATCTTGGATATATAGCCCGTAAGATGTGCAAGAGAGGAGTCAAGGATGACTGGACGATTCTTGGCCTAAGTAACTGGAAGAACGAAGTTGCCATGAACTGAGATGAGGACAATAGTGTGTGGAACAGGTTTTGGGTGGGGAGTCAGTAGCTCAGAGTCAGGCCTGTGGAGTATGAAATGAAATTCCAATAATCCCAGTGGAGAATATGAAGCACTGAACTGGACAGGGACAGTAGAGATGGAGAAGGCACTTTGCATTCAAGAGACGGCCATGTTGGGAAAAAAACAAAACACAGCGTTTGCACTCAACTGGAGGACAGGAAAGGGAAGGAGTTGAAGAAGCAGAAGCTTAGAGATTTCACAGCTGGAGGATGCTGGTGGTAGAACGAGGATGAATCCCTGACCAGAGAAACAGAACCTGGCACAAGGTGCAGGTCGGAAGGGAAAGACGGCACCCCTCATCTAATTATACATCGGAGTTGAGGTCCAAGGTACAGCTGGGAGGAAGAGTCTAGGAGAGTTGGCAATGCAGCTGTGGTGCTCAGGAGAGATTATGAGGCTAGAGAGAGAAGAAACCCCACCCCCTGCCGAGAATAAGTGGTGTACACAGGGAGATGGAGAAAATGGAGTGATTAAGGAGGTCAAGATATGGCGAAGGAACAACCAGTCAAAGGCAATCAAGGAAGGAATGGAGCATGGAAGGTCAGGTGAGAAGGGTTCCAGGAAAATCCAAAGAAGCAGAAACTCAGTTTAGCTACGGCTGGGGTACTATACCTGTAACAATACATGAGATAATTTATACTCAAGCCTAAAGCCAATTCCCTCTGTTAGATGAAAACTTATAGAGTTGGTTGTTTAAACTTACCTAGGATCTCATAAAACCCAGAAATAATGTTTAGTTATAAAACATAATATTTAACAATGAAGTGCTACCATACATTACTGGTTATCACAAAAAATTTGTCCTTACTTAAGTTTGACCTTAAAGATGAGGCCATTAACATAAAAATAAAAGGTCAAAGTGAGAAGTAACAAGCATTAATCTGAGATTCAAAAGAATAGCTATTCAGAAAGTACTGACTCAGGCAGAAATTCAAATAGTGTTCTGATTAGGAGGTGTAGGCAGTTTTTATGAGATAAGGAAAAAGGAGTAAGTGCAGGAATAGAAGGAACTTCTATGGGTGTTAAGGAAGAAATTTCTATATATGCAGATAAGCTAACATCGATGCTAATTTTAAAGAAAGTTTCATTTTCAGTCATATAGTCGCGTCTACTTTCTTATGGGTTTTGCAAACAGATGTTTGGGATACAATGCCACAGGCCCAGTCCGAAGGCTATTTGCCCAGTTTCAACAATGCAGAGGTTTGAGGAGTAAGACTTGCAAGGCAGTTCCTTTGCGGTGGCAGCTCCAACTTCATTTTGAAGTGGCTCCGTTCATATTAAGTTTTACAGAACCATGGGGTTGGGTGGGACCCAGGAGGGCTAAGTTTTCTGTACTATATAACTTTTCTATCTCTATTTATATATGTATTTGGATTTGATTTTAGTAACATGTCCATTATCTGCTGTTTTGCAGACTTAGAAATGTGTAAAAAAGTAAAGATTGGTAAAGCCTTGAAAGAATCATTCAGAGATCATGTATTTATTAAATGACAAACAGTTTGAACTCTGCCTGATTGAACCATTTATACATATGCAAAACGGACAGCAAAAAAGTACCTACTAAAGGTTATCATTACATTGAAAAAATTCCTTGATTCTTATCAGATTGACCCTTCATTTTCTCACCTCCAGATTTAGAAAGGAAACCAGCCTGTTGCAATTCTCTGCATTTTAAGTAGAGGTTTTGTTTCTATGTTTTGACTGAGAAAGCTCATCTTCCTCCTCTCACCCACTTCTTTTCTGAGAGTATGAGTCTAATCCGGGGTTGCCAAAGGTTTCAAAACATTTCTAGTAACTGCTTAGTGTGCTGCAACTAACTGCCCAAGTGCAACCTATCCTACTTCCACCAGATTTCTAAAATATTCATTCACGCTCACTCATTCATTCACAATCACTCAGTCTTGACTGCATTCCAACTTGTGAGCCTTCACATTCTCTCCCCTGGCTCCAGGGAGGCGTGCACAGGCACAGAGAATGGTGCCTTTGTTGCTCTTGGTCTTTTGGTGAATTTCAGTCCTGGTACTGATGTAAAAATTACCTGAGTAAAGGAGGAAGGCCCTACATAGCTGAAGGTTCCCCATTTCCAACATAGCCAAGAACAGTGACCTTTCTGGGGGATGTACAAGGGCAGATGAAGGATAGGTCTGATGCAGCTTCCCTCACCCGATCAATCTGGTTACTCCTCTCCACATTCCAACAATATTTTTAATGAAAGAGTAGTGAGGACCAGATTGATCAATGAATGAAATCGGGGAGGCAGAAAACAATGTGGGTTTCAGTGGCTGGGAGAGAACAAGTTCTACCCAAATGAAGGTGTACACATTAACTTTTTGTACCTCTCAAACTTTCTCAGTTAAAATATACCTGAGAGGAGGGCACTTATATGAATATTAACAAGTTGCTACCGGCCTCAAGGCAGTAGCATTTAACACCGAATGCCACAAAGACTCGCAGCCATCAACATTTGTATTCGGGAAGTTCTCCTCCAATTCTGAGACAGGGCACAAAACACAAAAGCCAGAAGGAATTGCGGAATGCAGGAGGCTGAGATTTGTCCTCGCGACATAGCTGTGATGCTGATCACCAGCCTTGAATGGGGGGGGGCATAGTCAGAGGAGAAGAAATATAATGCTGACTCAAGTCGGTCCCAGCTTGCCGCGCCTCGGTTTGTGGAACCGCAATCTCAGATTCGTCGTCCTTATCCCTGTGTCCAGCTATGTACACAGCAGCTTGGACTTTCTTGAGTTACTCACATCCAACCAGTCCTGACAACACTCCCTCCTAAGGAACTGTTTCCTCACACCCTCCACAAATTCCCTGGGGCAACTGTTTTCCCGTCAAGTGCAAATAACCCTAAAGGAAGTGCCACCTGGTTGGTGACTCCCATCGGAGAAGAGGGCCGCGGAGGAAGGGGGGCGGGGAGGGCGATGACCTACTAGCCTACCCAGTCCACCCGGGCTCCCCGCGTGGACTCCTGCTATATATGCAAACAGCCGCCCCCGTTCCAAGACCAGACCGGGAGGTGCTGCGGTATGTGAGGAGGGACCAGCCTTCCCCAAGTCAGCCAGCCCACCCGTTAGCCCCGGCTCCACTAGGTCGGCGGCCCTTACCTGAGCGTTTTCCCAAGAGCGCGAACCTTAGTCCTGGGACCGCGACTTGCAAACTTGGCCATCATAGCCCCGCCCTCTCGTCCTGTACCACAGCCATGGTCACGCCCCTAGCCTCTAGGCCACGCCCCATATGACTGGTCACTCCACCTCCACCTCCTTACTTGCTGTCCTGGCCACGCCACTGCAGACAATGCTCCTTTCTGCTATTTGGCCTAGCCACATACTTCCGCCACAGCCACGCCCCCCTCTCCGGGTCACACCCCTGAGCTCGGCCGGGGCCGCTCCTCCACCTTAATTACGTCTGCGCTCCCCTCCCGCTCCGCCCAGCTCCTGGCCCTCTCTCCTCTTGGGCGGGACTTGGTCGCAGGAATTCGATGTCGCGTGAGCGGCCCCCCCAACTTGTCTCTAGAGAACCCCTCCGGAGCCGTACTACTGAGCGCCGGCGTCATTTTGTCGGGTGAAGTCAAACTGCGGATTTAAGAGCTTCGTCTGAAAAATGACTTTCCTCAGGTTTTTCCCATTTGCAAACTCCTGAAAGCAGGTGGCTCCCGAAGGGAAACGCAAACACTGGACAGGTCATGCAGCAGTGTTCCTTCCCGCTAATTTTCACGTCCACTTCACCCGAATTTCTTCGAGCCAGTTTCCACGTCCTCTGAACTCGGATTGAGAACCGGTGTTCCTCCTAGTCCCCCAAGCAGATGAGTGGATTAAACAGAACTCTTGTATTTCTTGGTCTCCTCCAAAAGTACTTCCCTAGGCATCCAGTGAGCTCTTGCTGTCTAGGGCTTGTCGAGACAACACACTTCAGAAACTGATTGCAGCCCTGCGTGCGCTCAGCTCAGAGATTGCTTTGCTAGCTTTACTCTCTCCATTTACAACTCTGGTTCCACAACAAAAATGGGACAAGGTTATAATCAGCTTTTCTACACCTGTACAGAAATCTCTGGTTTGTCCATTTCAATCATATTTATTGAGTACATGATTCCCCTGACCAATAAGCTCAAGGAGCTTACAGTCTGAAGTTATCCCAACTTGGGTTTAGATGTGACAATTATGACAAGAATATTAGAGAAGATGTGGGAAAGGATTTGGGAATCACAGGATTTCTTGAATTGATTAGAAGGAATGCTTTTGGGTAGCGAGCAGGAAACCACTTTTATAGGGCTTAGTACACTTCTTTAAACAATAAATTCTCAGTAACTCTTCATTGAATATTTACCCTTTTCACATATGTAGAAAGGTAACATTTTCCCCCCTTCCTAGCAGTACAATTTGCTATTTTTATTTCTTTATAAGTCAACAATAACATTTTTATGATAACATATTTACTTTTTTTCTTTCCACCCTCCACTGCATTTCTGGCTTGAAGATAGTGGGAATATTCAAAATATTGCACTAGAAGGAACACAGAGAGCCTGACCTGTGGTGATGCAATGGAAAACTGAGGTCACTGGTTCAAAACCCCAGGCTTGCCTGGTCAACACACATATGGGAGTTGACGCTTCCTTCTTCTCTCCCCTTCTCTCTCTCTCTCTCTCTTACTTCTCTAAAATGAATAAATAAAATCTTTTTTTCTTAAAAAAAAGAAAGAACACAGAGAAAAGAGTAAGTTTCAATAGAATACCCTGAGCCCAAGAACCTTGACTCATTATAAAATGTTTCAAATATCAGTTATTTTTGGCTGAAAATTTAATTCACAGAAATTGATCCAAATACAGCCTAGAAAAATGACTGAGTTGATTTTTATACATTTAGTTCTACTGCATCTTCTTCCACAAATGATTTGAAGCAGCTTACTAAAATATAGACATTACTAGATAAAAGAAATAATTGAAGGAACCAAGGAAAGGGGGAGCCAAGGAAGGAGAATAATGTAGCCAATGATAAGATTAGCATTTAAGTATGCAGGCCACCTGACCAGGCGGTGGCACAGTGGATAGAGCGTTGGACTGGGATGCGGAGGACCCAGGTTCAAGACCCCGAGGTCACCAACTTGAGCGCAGGCTCATCTGGTTTGAGCAAAGCTCACCAGCTTGTACCCAAGGTCGCTGGCTCGAGCAAGGGGTTACTCAGTCTGCTGAAGGCCCGTGGTCAAGGCACATATGAGAGAGCAATCAATGAACAACTAAGGCATCACAATGAAAAACTGATGATTGATGCTTCTCATCTCTCTCCGATCCTGTCTGTCTGTCCCTATCTCTGACTCTCTCTGTTTCTGTAAAAAAAAAAAAAAAAAATGCAGGCCATCAGATCCAAAACAGTTTTTTAAGGTGGGCCAGAGATTTTTTAAACAATTTTAAAATTTTTTCAATAACAATTGACATACAATATTACATTACTTCCAGGTGTACAACATAGTAATTAGATATTTATATAACTTATGATTTGATTACCCTGCTAAGTCTAGTAACCATGATATCCTTGTTCCCTCCATTTACAACAATGGATCCAGAGAAATAAAAAATTGAAGAGGTTTATAACTGGCTTTCTTCCCTGTCCAGAAATTTCTAAATGGGCACTTCTGGGGGAAATGCTCTCTCAATTATCCATTCAATTGTTCATTCATTTAAACCATCTTTATCAAGTACTATATTCCAGTGACAAATTAAGACAAGCCTCAAGGAGCATACGGCCTGAACTTGCCCCAACTTGGGTTTTGATACAACAAGAAATGAATAGAAGGGAAGGTGCGTTAAGGGGGCTGATAGATGGAAATGGACTAGATAATGGTAAAATTAATTTGTATATCAGGACTCACAAAATGGAGGCTGCCCCAGTGGCCCAACCCATGTCAAATCTAAACCTAGGTCAGTCTTCATTACAGGACACACCTGTCAAAGGAACCTAACACACACCAGTCACAATTGTCCAAGTCAGCTCTAGGTGGCTCACCTTATCCTAGAAAATAGAGCCTGCTTACCTTACAAGGAAATCCCTGACCTCCTAGCCCCGTGATAGTGAACCTATGACATGCATGTCAGCACTGACACACGTAGCCATTTTCGATGACACGTGGCCGTATGTGGCCACATACCAGAGAAGTATGGGGCAACATGCTGAGAAGGACGTTTCATCCTTGGCTCATGCACAGCCAGGTGCAGTAGCCAAGGATAAAACATTTGCTGTAGTGTAGACACTCTGTGCCGGAGGTCTGCAGGCCAAAACAACAGAACTCTGGTACAGAGTGTCTAGTTCTGGGACTTCCGGTTAAACCGTTAGGGGATCTTTGACCTTACTTCCGGCCGGCAGAGCATGGAGCATAAGAATGCCGTGGGGGACACATCTCTGGGGGTCCTGTGATCGCCATTACCAGCAACCACATAACCACAGCAACCATCATCCAATCTACTGTTCTGGGGTGTCATGGATTTCTAATTGACCATCATTACTGAGATAAGTGAGGGGGAAGCTGAGAGAGGTGAGGGCCTGTGCTATGGATGCCTTTCCTGCCATTAGAAATAGCGGCAGCCATCTTAATTTACACAAGATGCAACTTGCAGAATTTCAAGACAGCCTCTGGGCTCAGGTGTTTGTTGACCTGAGGTCAAAGCTTGAGAATCTGGAAAGGTGCCGCTTGGAGAATCAAGAGGAGTGCCACTACAAACAGGAAATTTGGAGTGCCTGGAACTGATTACCAGACACTTTTAGCACCTTGAAAAATATAGCAATGGCTTTACTCACAATTTTTCCCTCTATGTACTTTTGTGAGACCTTATTCTCAGTGTTAAATAATATCAAAACCAACAAAAGAAACAGATTGACAGATGAAGTTAGTAGTGCTTGCTTGGGCTTGAAGTGTACAAAATACCAACCTTCAATTGAAGATTTAGCCAATGAAATTCAGCAACAAAAAAGGCACTAATAGGCAGATTAGTTAAAGAATTCCCCCTCCCCCTCACTTATCTTAGTTCACGGCACCCCATACAAGTTAAATAATATCAAGACCAACAAAAGAAACCGACTGACAGATGAACAAAGAAGTCACTAAGCAGGTAAGTTAAATAATTAGTTTTTGGTTTATTAAATACAGTTATATATTACAATTATACATTTTTGTTACTTGAACTATAAATATCATGAAATTATGGGTTTTTTTCTTGAAGTGACACACCACCCAAGTTATGCTCAGTTTTTTGGCAAATTTTGACACACCAAGATCAAAAGATTGCCCATCACTCTCCTAGCCCATCCTGCCCAATTTCCATGTTACTTCTAATATTTTATAAACTTCGCTCTTGCACAAAATTCCTCAGGAAGAGCACGCCTCTTGCTTGTGAGGCACTGTACTCCCCCACCCATGGACTGTTTTTCCCTTCAACAAAGGACATCAAACTTGCTACTAAATTGTTTCTTTTGCTCTGTCTGAATAGCTCACTTTGTTAGAGCATCATTGTTATACACAAAGGTTGCAGATTCGATCCCTGGTCAGGGAACACACAGGAACAGATAATGTTTCTATCTCTCTTGCTCCCTTTCTCTTGCTCTAAAATCAATCAATAAAAAAAAATAGTTTTGTCATCTGACAATAAATATACCTGTTCTCAATCTGATTAGTAGGAATATTTTTGACCAGAAAATATAGGAAGCCACTTTTATAGTCCTTATTACAGCCACTTACACAATAAATTATCAACAAATCTTCATTGAATGCATGCCCCTTTAACTTGTGTAAGAGAGCTACATTTTTTCTCTCATAGTAGCAAGACTGACTACATATAATTCTTCATATGCTATCAATAAAGATTTTAAAATCACATATTAGCCCTGGCCGGTTGGCTCAGCGGTAGAGCGTCGGCCTAGCATGCAGAGGACCCGGGTTCGATTCCCGGCCAGGGCACACAGGAGAAGCGCCCATTTGCTTCTCCACCCCTCTGCCGCGCTTTCCTCTCTGTCTCTCTCTTCCCCTCCCGCAGCCAAGGCTCCATTGGAGCAGAGATGGCCCGGGCGCTGGGGATGGCTCTGTGGCCTCTGCCTCAGGCGCTAGAGTGGCTCTGGTCGCAATATGGCGACGCCCAGGATGGGCAGAGCATCACCCCCTGGTGGGCAGAGCGTCGCCCCTGGTGGGCGTGCCGGGTGGATCCCGGTCGGGCGCATGCGGGAGTCTGTCTGACTGTCTCTCCCCGTTTCCAGCTTCAGAAAAATGAAAAAAATGAAAAAAAAAAAATCACATATTAGTTCCCTTTCCTTTCTTTCCTACTCTCTATTACATTTCTGCCTTGAAGACACTGGAAACATTCACAAATGTTGTGCTAGAAGAAACACAGAGAAAAGAACACCTTTTCAACAGAACGCTTTCATTAGGCTCACTCTGACCCTGAGAACTCTGCTTCATTTATATAAGATGTATTAAATAGCATTTGCTCCTTTCCTTAAAAATAACAGAAAATGTGACCAAGTACTTACTGTGTAAGTTATTGTGTTAATTTTTATGTAGTTAGCAATAGCTTACTTTTTCACAAACGATTTGATGCAACTTATGAAAATATAGGCAATACTGGATAAAAGACATAGTTAAAGGAATCAAGGAAAGGGAAACTTAAAAGAAAAAGAATAATGCAGCTGATGATAAGATAAACAAATAGTCACTGGATCCTGAACTTTTTCCTTGCTAACGGGGGCAGGGTGTCAGAGATTTGACTGTAAACTTCTGAATGTCCATCAAAAGAGAATGACGATCATTGTAAGCTTTTCCTGTGTTCATAAAATATAAAAGCTAGGGGTTCTGTTTGATTTATTTTGAGTACAGTTTTTCTTGATTTTTAGTACCAAGAGAAATTCTGATCCCTAATAAAGGTAATGTGAGCTAAGTGGGAAATAAATGTTATAAGGAATGACCAGTTGCCCTCAATGAAAACCATTACTACAAAGGCAAAGCACAGTGCTTAAAATCGATGCTATGAATGATCCACTTTCATGTTCAATTGAGTAGGTACACAAGTCCTGAATGGTCTGGCCAAAGCCAGGGTAGCATTCAGATTATTGTTACCTAGTATTACAAGTAGATTTCAACTTGCATTTCAACTCTGATTCATTCATAGATATAACTTTGCTGGTAAGTTTTGTGGCTGAGTCCACACTCAGAAGGAAAAAGTTTTGTGATTAACATTGCAGAAATGGGTGAGTGGCTGTGAGCAGCAACCTATCTGGCATCTCTGATTTGTAATAATGGAGGTTGTATAAAGGTCTTTACAGCCTTCCAAAAGTGACATTTCTCATTATAGGGTGTTGAGAATTATCCTATGTGGTAGAGATCACAAGGTCATTATCACCGGCTAAAACTTCATGACAGATACTTTGAGATACTGACTCATTCATACACTTTGAGGAGGAAGGTAGTTTAAGGTTCTGTTATGAAAATGAGAGTATGTAACCAAAGTCGCCCGATGCCCCCTTAACCTCTTTATAACTGTGTTGAGAATATTGAATCGATAGCTGCAAAATAAAGAAAAGGAAACTAGACCACCAAGTTACACCATACACAAAAATAAACCTAAAATGGAAAAATATTTAAATGTAAGTAGCCAAACCATAAAAATCCTAAAAGAAAACATGGGCAGTAAAATCTCAGACATTTCTCGTAGAAATATATTTGCCAATAAATCTCCTCAGGCCAGGAAAACATAAACAAATGGGACTACATCAAACTAAAAAGTTTTTGCACAGCATAGAAAACCATCAACAAAACAAAAAGAGAATCCATGGTATGAGAGAACATATTTGCCAATAATACATCTGATAAGGGACTAATTTCCAAAATATATAAAGAACTTGATGCAACTCAACACCAAGAAGACAAATAATCCAATAAAAAAAATGGGCAAAAGCCTGACTGGTGGTGGCGCAGTGGATCAAGCATCGACCTGGAATGCTGAGGTCGCTGGTTCAAAACCCTGGGCTTGCCTGGTCAAGGCACATATGAGAGTTGATGCTTTCTGCTCCTCCCCCTCTTCTCTCTCTCTCTCTCACTCTCTCATCTCTAAAATGAATGAATGAATGAATAAATAAATAAATAAAGGGCAAAAGACCTGAATAGACACTTCTCCAAAGAGGACATACAGATGGCCAATAGATATATGAAAAGATGCTCAATGTCCCTAATAATCAGAGAAATGCAAATCAAAACCACAATGAGATATCACCTCACACCCATCAGAATAGCTATCATCAATAAATCAACAAATAACAAGTGCTGGACAGAATGTAGAGAAAAGGGAACACTCATGCAATGCTGGTGGAAATGCAGATTGGTACAGCCTCTGTGGAAACAAGTATAGAGTTTCATCAAAATTGAAAAATTGAACTGCCTTTTGGCCCAGCTCTCCCACTTTTGGGAACATATCTTAAGAATCCTGAAACACTAATTTGAAAGCATATATCCACCCCTATGCTCATTGAAGAATTATTTGCAATGACCAAGATCTGGAAACAGCTCAAATACTGATCAGTAGATGAGTGGATAAAAAGACTGTGGTACATTTACACCAGGGGTAGTCAACCTTTTTATACCCACTGCCCACTTTTGTATCTCTTTTAGTAGTAAAATTTTCTAACCACCCACCAGTTCCACAGTAATGGTGATTTGTAAAGTAGGGAAGTAACTTTACTTTATAAAATTTATAAAGCAGAGTTACAGCAAGTTAAAGCATATAATAATAATTACTTACCAAGTTATGTCGGATTTTTGCTAAATTTGGCAGAATAAATCTTTATAAAACAACTTACTATAGTTAAATCCATCTTTGTATTTATACTTTGGTTGCTCTGCTACCACCCACCATGAAAGCTGGAACGCCCACTAGTGGGCAGCAGGGACCAGGTTGACTACCACTGATTTACACAATGAAATACTATGTGGCTGTAAAAAAGAAGGAAATCTTACCTTTTCAATAGTATGAATGGACCTGGAAATACCATATGATCTTACTTACATATAGAATCTAATGAACAAAATAAACTGAAGAACAGAATAGGAACAGAGGCATGGGTACATGAAACAGACTGACAGCTGTCAGAGAGGAGGGGGATTTAGGGACTGGGTGAAAGAAAGTGAAGGGATTAGCCAAAAAATAACACATAGAAATAGATAACAGTGTGGTGATAGGCAGAGGGAAGAAGGGATGTGGTCTTGGGGGAAGTAGGCAAAGGGGGAAATGGTGATGGAAAGAGACTTTGTTTGGGGCAATAGGCACACGATACAGTGTGCATATGAGGTTTTGTTGATTTATACACTTGAAATCTGTTTGGTTTTGTGGACCAATGTCACCCCAATAAATTCCATTTAAAAAACTATGTATTTCTCCTTTTACATTGTGATTTAATATAGAATATAAATCTCTTGTATTCAAATTTCTGCATTGTATATGTTTTTATTTGGTACACAAAGACATTTTTCATCAGGTTTATTATTTTAATATGTGAAGTACTATTAAAATTTACCCTGGTTCTAAAAAAAAGCTAGCAGAGGGGGGTAGGGGGAGGGAATAAAGAAGAGGGGGAGGGGGAGGGGCACAAAGAAAACTAGATAGAAGGTGACAGAGGACAATCTGACTTTGGGTGATGAGTATGCAACATAATTGAATGACAAGATAACCTAGACATGTTTTCTTTGAATATATGTACCCTGATTTATTGATGTCACCCCATTAAAATTAATAAAAAATTTATTTATTAATAAAAAAGCTAGCAGAGGAAGTACGTATGAGCAGAGCTAAACACTTTTGGATAAACTCCAACAGGCAGCCTATTAGGTGATTAAATACCAAAAAATCCTACTAGATTTTTCTAGCTGCAAGAATTTTAGGCTAGAAAAACAAGCATTGTATGCCAAGAGTACAAAAATCTTTCAATGTAACACCCAAGAAACAATGTAAATATTTAAACATCTATGAGGAAATATCAGAAGATACATGGAAATCATTATGATTTATTTGTCTGTATTCACAGAATGAGACACACAGACAGGCATACATGTGTCCCATTTAAGTGACTGCCCTTTAAATTCCCACTTTAGGAATATAACGCTGGCAAAATTGCACTCACTCAATTTGTCTAATTTTTGTTTCCAAGCAATAGTGATTGTCACCAAAGTAAAAAAGAAAAAAAGTTAGCCTGTAAAGAGTAAGTCAAAGTTCATAAAGGTTATAGCTGTTAATTAACCTACAAAATTTGATGAACCATTTGAATATCCTAGCTTAATAAGGTTTTCTCATCTTAAAATAAAGCATAACTTGGCCCTGCCAGTTGGCTCAGTGGTAGAGCGTCAGCCCAGCATGTAGATGTCCCTGTTTCGAATCCCGGCCAGGACACACTTGAGAGCGTCCATCTGCTCCAACCTTCCCCCTCTCTTTTCTCTTACTCTCTTCTCCCTCAACCAAGGCTCCATTGTAACAAAGTTGGCCCGGGCACTGAGGATGGCTCCATGGCCTCCGCCTCAGGCGCTAGAATGTCTCGGGCCACAACGGAGCAACACCCCAGATGGCAGAACATCGCCCCCTAGTGGGCATGACGGGTGGATCCCGGTTGTGTACAGGTCTGTTTCTCTGCCTCCCTCCTTCTCACTTCAGAAAAATAAATTAAAAAAAAAATGGCGGTCAGAGAAATGACGGCTGTGAGGAGCGTGGCCGACAAATCTCCCCCAAATTTCAACAAGTTCATCAACCAGAGACAGAAAAATCTATCCTTGGAGCGTATGGAAGTTTCACACACTGAAGGCGAAGGTAGGATCGAGCGAAAAATTGACTAAATATATAATTAACCCTGAAGGAAATAAGTTGGACAAAGAAACACTCTGCCTTCCTCACTAACCTGAGCAAAGGCTGCTTTCACTTGGAACTGAGAGTTGCGGGGAGCTAAGGGTGTGGAGGTAGCTAGACTGCTGCACAGACGTTCGTTCAAGCCGAGGAAAGAGTGTGCCTGTGGTGAATCAGCCCACGCGAGCAAACGCCCGTGCCAGGAGCAGCAGCTGCCAGCGGCATATGGGGAGTGCGCCAAAGCGAACTTCCCTACGCCCGAGCTTCTCTGGGTGGGCAGGGCGCCTCACCCAGCCATTCAAGCTAACAATCAAGCATGAGGGAGGGGCCCGCCGGCAGCTTGCAGTCCTTTCTGGAGCAATTCGGCAGATCCAATCGCTGAAATTAGCTTAACTCACAGTTTGCTCACCTCCCAACTGACCTATGCGGCTCTAATTGACAAGATCTCTCTCAGTTCAGTGATCCAAGACAAGAGGCGTGATATTTTTAGTGCCTCTTGCTAAAGGGGTGGGGGCAACTTCTGATTGGCAGAGCTTTCATACTCAGGGATATACCCTAAAAAGAGGGACTTGGCAGATGTTAAGACCTCTTGTACTGCAGGCAGTGACTGGGGCATCTTCTTCCCAGCCAAAACAGGTTACAAAGTGCAAAAGCCTGGGGAGAGTGGTCCCACAGAGTGCTAGGCTTGCTGAACAGGCCTGGAGGCACATAGAAAGTCACCTTGAGAGCAATTGGCTCCCAGCCCCGCCTGGTTACGCTGGTGGCTCTGACTGCCAGAGCCTTACCCAGAGCCCTGCATTGAGTGGGGATAGAGTGGGGATTTGCCAGCTCTTTGAGCCTCTTACTCCCCAGGCAGAGGCAGTGGCAGCCTCATAGCTGGATCATCATACTGCTAATTCAGGAAGGAGATACTAGGAGAGAGGATCCAGGAAAACAGGACTCTCTCATTGTCAGAGCCTGCAAACGCTAACAAACCTTGACTACCAACGAGACTGAAGCCTAATATATGACATTGCCATAGAGTCTCATCAACTACAAATCCCTACCTAAGCATGCCACAGTTGCAGAGCCTGGAGTACAGAGTCACTGACCAGGAAGAGAGAGAGGAAAGAAAAAGGAAGAAGAAGTTAACCTTTCAAAATCAAGAAAAATCCACAGACTTCATATTCTGTTCCACAATTTTTTTTGTTTCTTTCATCTTCTTGCCTTTATTATTATTATTTCAATTTCCTCCACATTGGTCCTTTTATTCTCTGCCTGTCTTACACTTTCCTCTTCTTAAACTACACTACCCATAAGTGTTACATTTTATTTCTTTTCTTCTTTCTTACTCTCCATGAGGGTTATACTCCAAAACCCTTAACTCTCTCTCTCTTTTTGTTTTTTTTCTTTTTTCTTCCTTTCCTTTTCCCCTTTTTCTTATTTCTCTCTTTCTATTAGTTTCTTCTTTTCTCCTTTTACTTTTCCTCTCATTCAATCCTCAATCACGAACAAATTATTTAATTTGGGACTAAAGTTGTTTTGGGTTTTTTTGTGGCATTTTGGGTGCTTTTTACTTCGCTTTTTAACTCATTAGCATTCCTCCCAACCCAGGATCTCCATTCTATTCAGTCTTTGCTTCACTTAATACAATAGGTTTTTTTTTCCCTTTTTCCTGTTTCCCTTTTATCCCTCTCATTATATCTTTTAGTTGACCATCACTTACAAGAAAATCATTTTATACTTGACCCCAAATTTTTTTTTTGCATTTTGTGGGTCCCTACTTCCTTTCTTGCCCCTTGACCACTTCCCCCCAACTCAGGCCCTCCGTTATAGGCCATTTTTGTTCCATTTAGCATAATATAATTCACAGTTCATCACGATATTTTCCTAAGAAGGAGGGGAGAGGAGGGGAAGAGAAGAAAGAAAAGGGGAGGAAAATAATAAATTATTATTGGGGGGCTTTTTTGTGTTTCTTTTACCAAATTTTTTTTCCATTTTTTTTACTTTTTTTCTTTTTATTCTTTATTGATTCTCATTAGTGCTATCAACAAGACCACCCTGAGATGCCATTAAGAAACAGGAAATCGAATATCATGGATACAAAAGATAGAGAAGTAACACAGATAGATGTGGAAAAATCTATAGAGAAAAAAAATTTTTTTGGTATTTTTCTGAAGCTGGAAACAAGGATAGACAGTCAGACAGACTCCCACATATGACCGACCGGGATCCACTGGGCACGCCCACCAGGGGTTGATGTTCTGCCCACCAGGGGGTGATGCTCTGACCCTCCAGGGCATCGCTCTGTCACGACCAGAGCCACTCTAGCGCCTGGGGCAGAGGCCAAGGAGCCATCCCCAGTGCCCGGGCCATCTTTGCTCCAATGGAGCCTCACTGCGGGAGGGGAAGAGAGAGACAGAGAGGAAGGAGAGGGGGAGGGGTGGAGAAGCAGGTGGGCGCTTCTCCTGTGTGCCCTGGCCGGGAATAGAACCCGGGACTTCTGCACACCAGGCCGACACTCTACCACTGAGCCAACCGGCCAGGGGAGAAAAAATTTAATATATTGGAAACCTTGGAGCTAAATGACAGAGAATTTAAAATAGAAATCATAAAAATACTCAGAGATATACAAGAAAACACAGAAAGGCAATTTAGGGAGCTCAGAAAACAACTCAATGAACACAAAGAATATTTTACCAAGGAAATAGAAACTATAAATACAAATCAAATAGAGATGAAAAATTTAATTCATGAACTGAAAAACGAGGTAACAAGCTTAGCTAATAGAAAAGGCAAGATAGAAGGTAGGATTAGTGACATAGAAGACAAGTAACTTCAGGCACAACAGAGAGAAGAAGAGAGAGACTCAAAAATTTAAAAAAATGAGAAAGCCCTACAGGAATTGCCTGACTCCATCAAAAAGAATAACATAAGAATAATAGGTACATCAAAGGGAGAAGAGAGAGAAAATGGAATGGAGAATATATTCAAACAAATAATAGACGAGAACTTCCCAAGCCTGTGGAAAGAACTAAAGCCTCAAATTCAAGAAGCAAACAAAACACTGAGTTTTCTTAACCACAAAAAACCGACTCCGAAGCACATCATAATGAAAATGGCACAAACCAATGACAAAGAAAAAATTCTCAAGGCAGCCAGGGAAAAGAAGAATACAACATATAAAGGAAGGCCTATTAGATTATCATCATATTTTTCAGCAGAAATTCTAAAAGCTAGAAGAATGTGGACCCCAATATTTAAAGCCCTGAAAGAGAGGAACTTTCAGCCATGAATACTATACCCATCAAAGCTATCCTTCAAGTACAAAGGAGAAATAAAAACATTCACAAATACAGAAAAGATGAGGGAATTTATCATCAAAAAAACCCCACTCCAGGAATTACTAAAGGGGGTTTTCCAACCAGATTCAAAGAACAAAACAAAACAAAACCACAAGTAAAAGCTCCACCAAGAACACAATAAAACCAAATTTAAACTGTGACAAAAAAGCAAAAAAAAGGGGGGGAGAGGATGAAGATTAACAGTAGCAAAGGACAATGAAGTGTGGAAACACTCATAAGATAAGGTACTACAATGAATATGGTAGGTACCTTTTTCATTACTTAATGATAACCACTCTTGAAAAAACCACCACAGAAGCACATGACTTAAAAAAGGTAGCAACAGAGGAAAGAAGAATAGAATATAAACAAACAAAAACAAAGGATAGAAAAACAAAAGAGAAGATTCAAACAAGATACAAAATTAACAGAAAGCAATTTATAAAATGGCAATAGGGAACCCACAAGTGTCAATAATTACACTAAATGTAAATGGATTAAACTCAGCAATAAAAAGACACAGAGTAGCAGAATGGATTAAAAAAGAAAATCCAACTGTATGTTGCCTACAAGAAACACATCTAAGCAACAAGGATAAAAACAAATTCAAAGTGAAAGGCTGGAAAAGAATACTCCAAGCAAATAACATCCAAAAAAAAAAAAAAAAAAAGCAGGTGTAGCAATACTTATATCTAATAATGTTGACTACAAGACAGAAAAAGTACTCAAAGACAAAAATGGTCATTTCACAATGATTCAGGGGAAACTGAATCAAGAAGACATAACAATCCTTAATATATATGCACCAAACCAAGGAGCAACAAAATATATAAGACAGCTACTTATTGACCTTAAAACAAAAACTGACAAAAATACAATCATACTTGGAGACCTCAATACACCGCTGACGGCTCTAGATCAGTCATCCAAACAGAGAATCAATAAAGATATATTGGCCTTAAATGAAACACTAGAGCACCTGGATATGATAGACATCTATAGGACACTTCATCTCAAAGTGACAGAGTATACATTTTTCTCTAGTGTACATGGAACATTCTCAAGAATTGACCATATCTTGGGCCACAAATATAACATCAGCAAATTCAGAAAAATTGAAATTGTACCAAGCATATTTTCTGATCATAAAGCCTTGAAACTAGAATTTAACTGCAAAAAAGAGGGAAAAAAACCCACAAAAATGTGGAAACTAAACAACATACTTTTAAAAAATGAATGGATATTGCAAAGAAGGAATAATTGCAGAGATCAAAAGATATATACAGACAAATGAAAATGACAATATGACATATCAGAATCTCTGGGATGCAGCAAAAGCAGTGATAAGAGGGAAGTTCATATCACTTCAGGCCTATATGAACAAACAAGAGAGAGCCCAAGTGAACCACTTAACTTCACACCTTAAGGAGCTAGAAAAAGAAGAACAAAAAAAAAGCCAAAACCAGCCGAAGAAAGGAGATAATAAAAATCAGAGCAGAAATAAATGAAATAGAGAACAGAAAAACTATAGAAAAAATTAATAGAATAAGGAGCTGGTTCTTTGAAAAGATCAACAAAATTGACAAACCCTTGGCAAGACTCACCAAGGAAAAAAGAGAAAGGATTCATATAAACAAAACCCAAAATGAAAGGGGAGAAATCACCACAGATATCATAGATATACAAAGAATTATTGTAGAATACTGCTAAAAACTATATGCCACCAAATTCAAAAGTCTAGAAGAAATGGATAAATTCCTAGAACAATACAACCTTCCTAGACTGAGTCATGAAGAAGCAGAAAGCCTAAACAGGCCAATTAGCAAGGAGGAAATAGAAAAAAACTATTAAAAACCTCCCCAAAAATAAAAGTCCAGGCCCAGACAGTTACACTAGTGAATTCTATAAAACATTCAAAGAAGACTTGGTTCCAATTCTACTCAAAGTCTTCCAAAAAATTGAAGAAGAAGCAATACTTCCAAACACATTTTATGAGGTCAACATAACCCTCATACGGAAACCTGGCAAGGATGGCACAAAAAAAGAAAACTACAGACCAATATCTCTAATGAATACAGATGCTAAAATACTAAATAAAATACTAGCAAATCGAATAGAACATATTAAAAAAATAATACATCATGATCAAGTGGGATTCATCCCAGAATCTCAAGGATGGTTCAACATACGTAAAACGGTTAATGTAATACACCATATCAACAAAACAAAGAACAAAAACCACATGATCTTATTAATAGATTCAGAAAAGGCATTCGATAAAATACAATACAACTTTATGTTTAAGACACTCAAAAAAAATAGATATAGAAGGAAAATATCTCAACATGATAAAGGCCATATATAATAAACCATCAGCCAACATCATATTAAATGGCATAAAACTGAGGAGTTTCCCCCTTAAATAAGGAACAAGACAGGGTTGTCCATTCTTATTTAATGTGGTGCTAGAAGTTCTGGCCAGAGCAATCAGACAAGAGAAAGAAATAAAAGGCATACATATCGGAAAAGAAGAAGTAAAGGTATCACTTTTTGCTGATGATATGATCCTATACATCGAAAACCCCAAAGACTCCACAAAAAGATTACTAGAAACAATAAACCAATACAATAAGGTCTCAGGATACAAAATTAACATACAAAAGTCCATAGCCTTTCTATATGCCAACAATGAAATATTAGAAAATGAACTCAAAAAAATAATCCCCTTCATGATTGCAAGAAAAAAAATTAAAATACCTAAGAATAAGCATAACAAAGAATGTAAAGGACCTATATAACGAAAACTGCAAAGCATTGTTAAGGGAAATAGAAAAAGACAATGAAATGGAAAAATATTCCTTGTTCGTGGATAGGAAGAATAAATAAAATCAAAATGGCCATATTACCCAAAGCAATTTATAAATTTAATGCAATTCCCATCAAAATTCCTATGACATTCTTTAAAGACATGGAATAAAATATCATCAGATTTATATGGAATTATAAAATACCCTGAATAGCCAAAACAATCCTAAGGAAAAAGAATGAAGCTGGGGGCATTACAATACCTGACTTCAAACTATATTATAGGGCCACAACAATCAAAACAGCATGGTATTGGCAGAAAAATAGACACTCAAGACCAATGGAACAGAATAGAAAGTCCAGAAATAAAACCACATATATATGGTCAAATAATTTTTGATAAAGGGGCCAACAACACACAATGGAGAAAAGAAAGCCTCTTCAACAAATGGTGCTGGGAAAACTGGAAAGCCACATGCAAAAGAATGAAACTCTACTAGAGTTTGTCCCCTTGTACTAAAATTAATTCAAAATGGATCAAAGACCTAAATATAAGACCTGAAACAATAAAGTACATAGAAGAAGACATAGGTACGAAACTCATGAACCTGGGTTTTAAAGAGTATTTTATAAATTTGACTCCAAAGGCAAGAGAAGTGAAGGCAAAGATAAATGAATGGGACTACATCAGACTAAAAAGTTTTTGCTCAGCAAGAGAAACTGACAACAAAATAAACAGATAGCCAACTAAATGGGAAATGATATTTTCAAACAACAGCTCAGATAAGGGCCTAATATCCAAAACTTACAAAGAACTCATAAAACTCAACAACAAACAAACAATCCAATAAAAAAATGGGAAAACAGACACTTCTCCCAGGAAGAAATACAAATGGCCAACAGATATATGAAAAGATTCTCATCTTCATTAGTTATTAGAGAAATGCAAATCAAAACTACAATGAGATACCACCTCACACCTGATAGATTAGCTATTATCAACAAGACAGGTAATAGCAAATGTTGAAGAGGCTGTGGAGAAAAAGGAACCCTCATTCACTGTTGGTGGGAATGTAAAGTAGTACAACTATTATGGAAGAAAGTATGGTGGCTCCTCAAAAAACTGAAAATAGAACTACCTATGACCCAGCAATCCCTCTACTGGGTATATACCCCCAAAACTTAGAAACATTGATACGTAAAGACACAGGCAGCCCTATGTTCATTGCAGCATTGTTCACAGTGGCCAAGACATGGAAACAACCAAAAAGCCCTTCAATAGAAGATTGGATAAAGAAGATGTGGCACATATACACTATGGAATACTACTCAGCCATAAGAAATGATGACATCAGATCATTTACAACAAAATGGTGGGATCTTGATAACATTATACGGAGTGAAATAAGTAAATCAGGAAAAAACAAGAATTACATGATTCCATACATTGGTGGGACATAAAAACGAAACTAAGAGACATGGACAAAAGTGTGGTGGTTACTGCGGGTGGGGGAGGGGAGCACGGGAGGGAAGGAGGGAGATGGGAAGGGGAGAGGGAGGGGCACAAAGAAAACTAGATAGAAGTTGACGGAGGACAATCTGATCTGACTTTGGGTGATGGGTATGCAACATAATTGAATGACAAGATCACCTGGACATGTTTTCTTTGAATATATGTACCCTGATTTATTGATGTCACCCCATTAACATTAATGAAAAGTTATTTTAAAAAAAGGAAAATAAATAAATAAATAAAATAAAGCATAAATTATTAGGAGACATGAATATTCCAAAGCTTTGTTTATGATAGATCCTGAAAGTGTTTTTTTTTTGTTCTGTTTAGGAATGAGAATAAAAAAATGTAATGTACCTCAAGACAGTTCATTCCCAACAGTTTTAATTTCTTAGAAATGTAGTTTATGATTATGATTAGTCAGTTCCATTATAGTCAATAATCCATTATTGATGGGCCATGAGAAATGCAACGCTGATATTATTTAGAATGTTTTAATCCTATAATCAATTATTTTTACTTTCTAGCTAGATCTTTTGGAACCATGCAATACATACAAAGCTACACAAACTCCAATTTTTCCATCAAAAATCTGTAAACATTATTGTTAAAAGCAACCTAGGAGTACTTATCAAGTGCAAGGACAAAGCATTAGGTACTAGTAGAATGTACAGTGATACTGGCAGTATACATGCATTTTAGTTAAAGAAGTTTTCAAACAGCCCCAGTGTGATAATGCAGAGGATGTTGTAGAAAGCGAGAGACTGCAGGACTGCATTAGGGACACAGGAGTAGAGATGTGGCTTCCTCCCCAAACAAGCTTTATAGGAATCAACTCACTGGTCCCAAGAGGAAGGTGCTGCAATCATGTGGGTTTTTTGTTCTAAAAATAAAAATTTTATTTATTTATTTTTAGAGAAAGAGAGTAGAGAGAAAGAATGAGAGAGAAGAGGGGGAGGAGCAGGAAGCATCAACTCCCATATGTGCCTTGACCAGGCAAGCCCAGGGTTTCGAACCAGCGACCTCAGCATTCGAGGTCGATGCTTTATCCACTGCACCACCACAGGTCAGGCTCATCTGGTGTTTTCTTGTAAAGAATTTTCAGTATTATTACTTAATACTAATAGTTAAATATTTAGCCAAGAAAGGGATATGTAAAGGAATAAAATCTGATTACAAATCTTGTATTAAAAATTGAAACAATTTTTTTCTATAAGGCTTAAACAGAGAAAATTAAATTTTGATCAGGCAAGTCAGATAAAGTAGTGTAAAATTAATCAGTTGTAATAATGATTTTGAGATTTAATTAAAAATAAGATCATAGGTTTGATTATTCTACTCTGTAATTAGCCATCTTAATTAGGAGGTAAATGAACTTATTATAGTAGTAAATTCAGAATATAGATCAAATGATAAATTATAAGTTTATAATATGTGTGATGAAAAGTTATATATTATTTATATTAGCCTGATCTTTCATTTAACCAATATCCCATTGTAATCTTAGAGAAACATTAGTTAGGCCTTTAACTGTCCATTCTGCCTACTTACTAGTTGTGTCAATGTAAATAACCCTGAATTAGAAGAATAGGAGTTAATAAAGAGAAACAAAGATTGACAAAATTTGCAAACTGATAAATTACACTGTTGGTAGCAATGTGGAGAGAAACCTTCATAAATGTAGAGCTTTGAACAGCCAAACCTCTGTAGTCACCATAGAGAAAACAGTTTTAAATGAGAAGAAACTTGGGTCAAAGTCAAACTTCACTTGCACAAGCAAGTGTAAAAAGTTAATTAACAGCAAACTTGTTGCATTCCTTCAATACAATACTTTTGTGTTCAAGTTGAGAACTCTTCAAAGTAAACTGTGCCCTCCTAAGTAGTTTCTATGCAGCAGTCAAGACTGAGCCTGATCAAGTAGTGAGAGAACTAACTGTGCCTATAGCTAGGAGGTTTTCCTCAGAATGTGACATATGGCTTATTTATTTATTCATGTGAATAATAAAAGTAATGATGTTAATTTACCAAGGTGTCAGCACCAACCATTGCCTCCAATATACTAAATTGTAGGTTGTTTCAGATATTGGGAAACTGGGAAGGGCTATGTGGTCCCTTACCCAAAAGCATCTGCAGAATGAAAGTGGCACCATTCATTACCTTAAAACACAGTTCCTCAGACTCAGCACTACTGACATCTGGGTCTGGATAACACTTTGCTGTGGGGCTGTCCTGTGTATTGTAGGATGTTTAGCAGTATCACTGGTCTTCACCTACCAATTAGACGCCATGAAACTCCCAGCCCCTTGAAGTTCTACCAACTGAAAATGTCTCCAAACATTTCCAAATGTTCGTTAGGGGCAAAATTGTCCCTGATTGAGAACCACTGGGTTAAAATATAATAGGTTTGCATGTGAGGCAAAAATCTTATTTCCATATATATCTTAACCTGATGATAGCTTAAAGAGAGTAGAATGATTTGTTACCTAATTATCCTGAAAACATTGGGATAATTACTATAAACCTCTTGAAACTGTTTATTATATATCAATTTCATTTCAATTAAATGATGAAGGATCACATTTGATTAAAACTATTCAACTTCTATTCTAGAAAATTAGTGAGTGGTGCTAAATAATTGTAGTAGATGTTAGCTTCACATCATTTTGTTAATGTAGGTAGGTACCTAGATATTGATGGGGAAAGAGAGAAAAAGGCACGGTCATTGAATTTTTACAAATTCATTTATTGATTTGAGAGAGAGAGAGGAAGGGAGAGAGGCACACAGAAACATTGATTTATCCCTGTATATGCCCTGACTGAGGATCGAACCCACAACCAGAATGATGCTCTAACCAACTGACTATCCAGCCAGTAGATGTTAGTTTTAAAATTGCAAGGTCTACCTGTTGTGTGGTGGTATAGTTGATAAAGTGTTGACCTGGATTGCTGAAGTCACCGGTTTGAAACCCCAGGCAGCCATATATATTTCCCAAAACATGAAAATGTACAAAATAACACTATATTTTACATGACTTCATAGTTTACTGTAGTAGATTTTAGGTGCTATAGGTTTAGTAAATTTCTGTTTGTGATAATCCAGATCCAAATTCAAAAGCAATGGTTCTCATTACCTTTTGTTTTATTACAGGTAAGTGAAACATGTATATGCCCACATGCTTTCACAACTCTGATGACCTTTAAAAGGCACCTTGAATGAGTAAAAGGAATGACTCACAAGTTTTCTTTTCATGTGATCTTATATTTAATTTACACTCCAGAGCAGTAGATCAATAGTTATGTGCTGAGAAAACTGCTTTTCAATACTGTTGTGGAGTATCAAAAAGCATGTAGAAATCAATTTATTTTTCCTGTCTCAGGAGACTTGGTGCCTTTCCTATTGCTCCTGGTAACAGTAATCTCAACTTTTTATCTGCATTCTCTAAAATCTGATCACTGGAAGTCAATAGTAATGATTGAAATTGCTTTATTTGTTATTATTACCACTGCTACTAATAAGTTATTATACCCCTACATGTGGAATTGCTGAAATGAACATTGTATGAATCATGTAGATTTCACTACTTAAAACTTGAACATCAAAACAAACACTAAATTTGTGCAAGATTTTGAAAAGTGTAAGAAAGTAAAGACAGTACGTTGAGAGGCAAGAATTCTAGTATGTAGGCCTGTTTTCCATCTATTTTTTTTTTGAGATTTCTATCAAGCTCTTTAACAATTAATTCATTTTTAGTACTTTCTATGTGTTATGTAATGTGTGGTGTCTTTGAACTTGAAGTCAATTTACTGACAGTGTCTCATATTTGTCACTTGAGTTTTTGTCTTTCTATTCACTTGGCAGGACCTGTAAAAGTTGATATTTTGAATCATGCCATGTTGGGACACACATCTGACAATTTCTTTTGTTGTTGTCAAAAAAAATCCAAAATATAAGCACATCAGCCTATTGTCAAGAATTTGATTTATCTTGATATCAAAATCTTATTACCTTGAGAATTTTTCCATTTCATAGCTCTTTAATTTTATGATAGAGCTACTTTAAAACAATATGAAATAGTCACAGATAATGCTTTTATAATTATAGGAAATTTAATCTAACATTGTAGTGTTCATTCATGATTCCTTTAAAAAGAATATTATTAGATGTTTATTTGAAGTTTTTAATAAAATACATTTGCAGATAATGGGTAAATTATACAGATTTCCTCTTATAAATTCTAAGATTAAAAATGTATTAATGTATTTGTGGCCTTGGCCAGTTGGCTAGTGCTAGAGCATCTTCCTGGTATGTGGATATCCTGGGTTCAATTCCCAATCAGGGCACACAGGAGAAGCACCCATCTGCTTCTCCACGCCTCCTCTTCTCACTTCTTTCTCTCTCTCTCTTTTCCCTTCCTGCAGCCATGGCTTGATTGGAGTGAGTTGGCCTCAGGCACTGAGGATGGTTCCATGGCCTTCACTTCAGGCACTAAGAAGAGCTCAGGTGCTGAGCAATGGAGCAACAAACACTCCAGATGGGCAGAGCATCACCCCCTAGTCAACTTGTCGGGTGGATCCTGGTCGGAGCACATGCGGGTGTCTGTCTCTGCTTCCCCTCCTCTCACTGAATAAAAAAAATGTATTAATGCATTTGAGACTAATAATACTACTATTTAAAGTGTAATATATATACACATTTATAGTTAAGTCTGAAAAGCACTTAGAAATTTAGAAAACACTTTTCTAAGTAGTTACTGGGTTACAGAAAAAATGAAAACTTTAACTATAATCATTTTGAAAATTTATAATAATGAGATCACTGTACTTCTACACTTCTTATGTCATATGACCAGACCTGTACTCAGAGGAAAACTAATAACCATAGATGTTTTTTTTATTAACTAAGATTAAAATTAAATGAGTTTATTAGTCAACTCAAGAGTTATTAAAAGAATAGCAAAATAAGTTTAATAACTGGAGAAAAGACATAATGAATATAAATAAGATTAATAAATCAGAACACAGAAAGAATAGAAATAAAAATTAATCCATAAACATGGTTTTTTTGTTTTTTTGTTTTTTGTTTTTTGTATTTTTCTGAAGCTGGAAATGGGGAGAGACAGTCAGACAGACTCCCGCATGCGCCCGACCGGGATCCACCCGGCACGCCCACCAGGGGCGAAGCTCTGCCCACCAGGGGGCGATGCTCTGCCCCTCCGGGGGCGTCGCTCTGCCGCAACCAGAGCCACTCTAGCATCTGGGGCAGAGGCCAAGGAGCCATCCCCAACGCCCGGGCCATCTTTGCTCCAATGGAGCCTTGGCTGTGGGAGGGGAAGAGAGAGACAGAGAGGAAGGAGGGGGGTTGGAGAAGCAAATGGGCGCTTCTCCTATGTGCCCTGGCCGGGAATCAAACCCGGGTCCCCCCGCACACCAGGCCGATGCTCTACTGCTGAGCCAACTGGCCAGGGCCTGTTTTTTGAAAATACAACAACAAAAATTAACAAGGTTTCTGGCAAGTCTAACGGAAAATGAGAAAATATTAATGTATTCATTACCAAATATATAGGGAACATAACAACAAATATATTCTATAAAGCTCATAAGAATACTGGAAAATGAAAATTAATTAAAGGATTTTCTTAGAATTAATAAGGAATCTAACTGAATTTTAAAAGAAGTATAAAATCTGAAATGACTAACAATGGGGAAAAAATGAAGAATTTTCAGAGAATTCCTTGCCCCAAATATTGTAAGATCTAGATCATTTACCTATAAAGTTTTATTTCTTATGCTTTCAAAGTAATTCTTTATATTGAAAATGTAGAAACTATTTCTATCCAATTTTCAATACGATAACATAATGACAAAAAGGAATTGTCAAGAATTAGCACCCGAAAAAGAACCCATGTGCCATTCTTCTTATAGAATAGATCTAAGAATCCAAGGGAAAAAAGCAGTAAAATAAATAAAGTAGCAGGTTAAATATCATCAAAATGAGTTTTTCTAAGGGTTGGATATAAAGAAATTTATTAGTATAATGCACCAAGTGATAAAATCCAATGGTCATACTAATGCTTACTGAAAAGGCAGTTGATAATATTCAACATCAAGTATTGATAGAAAGATCTTTTAGTAAAGTAGGAATAGAAGATACTTTTATCTCCCAACACATCGTATTAGGAGTGAGTCACCAGATTCTGAGAAAGATGGGCATTTCCATTAGAATAAGGAAATGTTAAGGCTGCATGCTATTCTCACCATTACGTTGTACCTGTTCTGATAGGGCCACTAAATGAGACAAAACAGCAACACCAACAGTGAGCTGTTACTGTTGAAAAGTAGAAGAAAAATTTTAAATGATATGTAGTTGTCGTGAAATAAAGGGTTGCTTACCAGGAAAATATAAGAGAATAATCATATTGAATTGAAAGGGGGAACTAATAACAGACAAAGAATGTGTACACACACACACTGGCACAAAATTTTTGAGGAAAAAATGAACATTTTGGCAGAAAAAAAGGACAAAGCACCAAATAAGCAGTTTACAAAGAAAAAAATTACAGCCCTAGCCACATAGGTAAATTGGGTAGAGCATCATCCCAAAGCACAGAGGTTGATGGTTCAATTCTTGGTCTGGGCACATACAGGAATGGATCAGTGTTACTCTCTCTCTCTCTCTCTATTCCTTCCTTTCTCTAAAATCAATAAAATAAACATTAAAAACACAAATGGTCATTTAACATATAAAATTTTCAGCTTTAGATGAAACAAAAGAATTGCAAGTCAAAGCAGTATTTATGCACTGCTAGGCCATTTCTTTTGCCAAAAGAGTGTCCAGGACCATAAAATCTGGTGCAGGATACTGAAAAATGAATACACATAGAGTGCAACAAATATGTATACAGACAACACTTTTAAAAGAATCTTACAGTTTTGTATAATATTTGTCCTTAAAAATTTAAATTTAAGAATTTATACCAAAAATATTATTACAAATGAGCAAAAATTGTTAGCATTCAGAATATTTATTACAGAATTTTTAGTATAGTAAAAAAGAATAAGAAGTTAGATTTAAAAGCAAATGATTCATTAAACATATTATAGAGGAATAGTTACTGATGTGAAAATACATCAAACATACAAAGTTCAAGAAAAAAGTAGATAAAGCTTTCTAATAGTATAATCTCAAGTTTTTAAAATGAGATATACCGGTAATAGAAACAACACCATATAAGTTTAAGTTGTTGTAAGGCCAGTAGCCACGGCCACCATCACAGCCGCCTGGCCTGTGCAGGTTCGAATTTGATTCGGACATACGATAATGAAACAATGGAGCCAAGAACTGGTGGGCCATTAGCTTTAATCCTAGTTCATACGCGGCAGGCGAGTAATACACAGAGTGAGAAAACACTCTCCTTTCCATTCAGGGCTCACAAAGCCACTGACTTATCTGAGTTTCCTAGAATCAAAGGTTTCTACCTCACCAGCCTTATTCACCTCTGTTCCCCATCTCCTTCTCTCTGCACAAACTGGCTTCTCCTTCTGCCATCTTGGCTGTTTCTCCTCTCCTCCATGTGGTCTTTCTCTGCTCTTCTCCAGCATGGGCTGCTCTGTCCCATTTTATAGTGTAGAAATCAAAACCTTTAATCCAATATACAAACAAGGAAGTCTCTAATACAAAGTCACTTTTCTGAGGCATAATGGGATTCCTCATGAGAGTGCACCACCCCCTATCATGCAACAGTCAAAGGTGTGGGGAAAAACTTAGTCTTAAAACTAAGCCTTAGGCTAAAACGACCCTGCCTGCTTACAGCCTGTCCCCCCCACACACAATGCAAACTATAAGCGAGCAAACATACATATCATATTTACAAACTTATTTGACCAACAGGTGTATAATGTGTTGATTTGATACTTTTATATATTACAATGTGATTATCATCATAGTATTAGCTAACACCTCCATCACATCACAGAATTATCATTTCTTTTTGTGGTGAGAACAATTAAGGTCTAATCTCTTAGCAATTTTGAAATTTATAATACATTATTGTTACACATTATTACTATGTTGTGCATTAGATCTCCAGGACTTAAATACTGGTTGCAAGTTTGTACTTTTAAACATCTTCCTGATTCCCCCACCCCCCAGCCTTTGGTTTACACATCAAGGAAAACCCAATGCTAAAATGTTCCAAATAGTTGGACATTAACAATGGTCATTGATGCTGGTGGAATTATAGATGGTTTTTCCTTTTTCCTTTTGGCTTCTCTGTTATTTTCTAAAAAGAACTTAAATTACTCTTCTTCTACCTTTAAGAAATGATACAACAAACACTGGGAAATCATAATGCAAAAGGAAAGAGATTTTCTCCTCTTCTTGAATGAATGGCTTAGACTACAATTCAGCATTTTACTCAAGCAAAAGAGAGTAATTTAATATTCTTATGAAGTTTGAAAGGCTAAAGCAAAATGAAGTCAAATTTAAGCCAAACCTTAGGGCGGACCAAAATTATCCCCTTTGAATTGGGAGCTCTGTTAGTATGTTTACCTGATGAAGTGTGAATCAGTTAAGGCCATTCTCACAAGGCCTTTGTTCACTCGAGATAGAAGGGAGTGATACTAGCTTCCCAAACTGAGGTAGCTTATCTGTCAGCCAGATACTTGAGGCCTGAAAAGACGGAAGGTTCATGCCCAGGAAAACCTCCAGAGAGGACTAAAGTCTTTCCACCCTGCACTGAACCAGACAACGAAGGGGCGGGGAGAATTCTGACTTTGAGTCAGCAGAGGAAACATTCTTTCAAGGTAGAGTTTGCAAAGGGCAGCTAATCTGTTTTCCAAACAGGTTTTCGTAAATAACTGACAGGAGATGGGCTGCTTTTATCAAAGTATTAACCCAAGTGATGGGGGTTAATCATTAAACCTTCTAGCTGGTGGCTTGCTTGTTTCTCTGATATTCTAATCTGGGTCACAGAATGGCTAAGGCAGCTTTAAGTGGAGAGCAGGATTTGTTTTATTTTTATTTTTTTCCTTTCTCTGTTTGCCTTTGTTGTTCCACCATAAAACTATGTGTGAACTCTTTTTCCTGGTGACTACTATTCCTTTTGTAGTCAGGTGTGTCACCTTAAACCTTAAAAGTAGAATAAATTCTGTTGTCCAATTGGCAAGTCTGTGACGTAAAGAGCTGGTTGTGTTTCCTGTATAAAGGCTTGAAAGTTGAGACTCTGTTTTGTAAATTTGGATAAAAACTATTAAACCATCTATGATGACCAGGGTTAACCTTTTGGGACTATCTGAGGCCAAATATTTGTAGCTCTGTTTTCTGGTCATTCCAGCTGCATTAAATATTAGGATTTAGCAGGCTCTGGCACATTTCATCATCATATGCCACTCTTTTTAGGTGCTCAACAGCCACCTATGTCTACTGTCTACCATATCGGACAGCACAAATATAGAACATTTCCATCATTCCACAAAGTTTCATTGGACGGCACTGTTCTACAAATTAGCTTTGCTTTTTTGCAAATGTCAGACATTCTCTCTGCAAGAAAATGCTTTTAATGTGAGCTTACTATCAGACCAGCTTGGGAGATAAAGCAGTGAGTGCACCATTTATGTGTTCAACTTTATTTTTTATATTTATTGAAAAAAAATATAATGATTGATTTTAGAGAGACAGAGGGAGAGAGAGAGAGAGAGAGAGAGAGAGAGAGAGAGAGAGAGGCATTCATTTGTTGTTCCATTTAGTTGTGTATTCATTGGTTGCTTCCAGTATGTGCCCTATGTGCCCTGACCTGGTCAAACCTGCAACCTTGTCATTTCAGGACAACACTCTACCCGACTTTGCTAACTGGCCAGGGCTGTGTGTGTTCCTTTTTTAAAATTTTATTTTCTAATTACCTCATGCTTTCTTTAGTAATGAACCCCTCTGCATAGTTATCTTAAAATGGAATAAATTATTCCAAAGAACTCAATCTGATGTTTTATTAAAGCAATAATGGATTCAAATGGAAATTGGTAATAGAATGGTTTTGCTTAAAGTATCAATATTTATGCTAGATATCTAAACTGGTGGATAAATATACACAACTAATATGTGCTTCTTGATCTCTGAAGCTACAGGTGAGATATAGAGATGTGTCCCATTTAATTCCACACATTCACTGAGCACCTATTATATATGAAGTATATGCACAGCAGGCTGCTAAGCTGCTATGAACATTCATGTCTATGTAGTTTCATTGTGCTTTTTCTTGGATATTTTTACCCACAGTGAAATTGCTAGTCATAGAGTATACATATGTTTAGTTTTAGTAATTCTTTCCTTATCCTCTCCTAAACTGTACTTTTCCATTTTATGCACAGAGACTATCTCCTTGAAATGTTTTGAATGCTCTTGTAGAAATAGGTTATATCCAATGCACAAACTTTCAATCCCACAACACTTACTTCAATTGGCAGGATACTTAATCTAGAACTATGTCAATCCAGTTCTAATCGAAATGGTTTGAAGCTTTGGTTCTGTGAACAAAACTCAAGTCCTACCCATTATTAGCCAGTTTATAATGTTGGAATTAAGAGGAAGAAATGAAAGAACAGAAGATCAGGTCAAAACATATCCAACATCTGAAAAACAACTTAATCTCATGCTCCAGGTAGAGCTGGTTGGCATCTTCATTTCCATCTGCTGCACTGAGCATATCATTCTGATTCTCATGTGAGTAGGCTTGTCCCCATCTCATCATTCTGGTAATAAGCCATATATTAATAGTGTCTCTGTTGGCCTCTGATCAACAGTGGTCTGTTTTAATTTTAAGTCTGTAGCCATGAAGTCTTTCTACACTTCAGCTCCCTAAGCAAGTAAAAGAAAAACCAGGGGAGAATGAAACTCAAGCTCATTTTTCCTTATATTTATGAAAGTCACTTTGAGGAAAGAGGATCTTAAAATTATTCACTAAAATGAAGATTTAGATTTTATTTCTATTTCAGCAAGTCACTATTTTTCTGTCTGAATTTATTATAGTAGTACAAAAGAGCTTATCTAAAGCCCATTCTTCCTTCATGCTCAGAGAGCTGTTCCACTTCAATGTAAATTAGTTTTGAAAATCTATCCTCTGAGCCAAATAGGAATTACCAATAGACATATGAAACATAACTTCTGGTTTTCAGTCAATGAGAATGCCTCAGACAAAGCAGTAGCTTCATATTTTGTCTACTGATGGGTGAGAAGGCTATAAGAGACTTATGCTGAAATTACAAGCACACTCTGCTTTCACTGAAATCTCATATCTATGCGGAGTTGCTGTGAGAGAGGTGCTGATGGAAACCCCCATAGGCTAATGTCCTCCCATGTCATTCCATGGGGCCACTACTGTATACATACTTACACCTTTACTTATATAAAGTTGCACACACACACACACACACACACACACACACACACAGTCCCTGGATGATAGCTCAGCTGGTTAGAACATTGTCCTGATACACCAAGGTTGCAGGTTTCATCCCCAGTCAGGGCACATACAAGAATCACCAATGAGTGCATAAATAAGTATAACAACAAACAGTTGTCTTTCTCTCTCTCCTTTTCTCTCTTTTTAAAATCAATTTTAAAAAAACAGCAATAAATAAGTGACACAGATGACAGCTATTACTAGGACTATGGTACACAAAATCTTCTAAACCCAAAATGGGCAGTATGGTTGACTATAATGAATGTCTTTAGGGAATGCTCTTCCTATGTCTGTAGATCAATGGATTGGCTGTAAATGTGTGTTATAAAGGAAGAGAACTGTCTGCCTTAAAAACAATAAAGTGGGGTAGATGGTGCTTTATGTTGCATGATCATGGGTAGAACTCTCTGAAGAGATGCCATTTAAACTGAGACTGGAATAACAGGAAGGAGCCTGTAAGGACAGCAATGTTGCAGGCAGGAGGAGCTGGCTATTGGCAGGATGCCCTGGGTGGAGGGACGTGCTGATCATGCTGCCAGGCTGTATAAATCCCAGCCAGGCTGCTGTCAGGAGCTGAGTGATGAGTCTGCTTAGTGAATCGTATTCAAAATGCAATTCAAAGTGAGGGGCCCATTTCTCCATGCTCTGCCATAAAAGAGGCTTCATCTTGACACAAACAGGCTTCCCCTACTGAAAACGGCATCACAAATGCTAGGTGGGATTGAAGACGACTTTGCAGGGAGGCGGCATACAAGTGTGGCGGGTTGGTAAAAGTCACCAGTAGCTTGGCAGCTGAGTCACGTTTTAAATCTTCTGCCTTTCATGAGTCTTTCGGTGCCAATGTGGGGCAGAATAAATTCTGGAGGGTGGGAAATACCCTTTCAGGGAGGGCCTCAGGGGTTCAAATCTTGAATGTTTGCTGCCTGTTTTATCATTTTGTCTTCCCCATTATTGCTTATTCTACGATTACTACAGAAAATTGGAAGATACTGAGATGCCCTGAATAGAAAATGTAAAGAGCAACTCATTGAAAAAGTCAAGTAATAACGAATACTCTCGTTTGCGTCATACCTTTTGTCTGGTCCTTACTACAGTATCTCTTATATCAAGCTTGATCACCTCCAATGACAGAGAACTCAGTATCCCCTGAGGATGCCCTGGCATATTTGAAAACCTGCAATTAGCACATTCTTTTTTATTTCTTTTTATTTTTTTATTTTTTTACAGAGACAGAGACAGAGTCAGAGAGAGGGACAGATAGGGACAGACAGACAGGAACGAAGAGAGATGAGAAGCATCAATCATCAGTTTTTCGTTGCGACACCTTAGTTGTTCATTGATTGCTTTCTCATATGTGCCTTGACCGTGGGCCTTCAGCAGACCTTGCTCAAGCCAGCGACCTTGGGTCCAAGCTGGTGAGCTTTTGCTCAAACCAGATGAGCCCGCACTCAAACTGGTGACCTCAGGGTCTCGAACCTGGGTCCTCTGCATCCCAGTTCGACACTTTCTATCCACTGCCCCACCGCCCTGTCAGGCCATTGGCATATTCTTGATGCAGTATAACCTTGACTGACTATGAAAGAGGATGTCCTTTCTAAAGAGAAGTCCTGGCTGCATCCATGAAGTACATGCTGGAGAGCTGAACTGGTCCAGTCACCATCAGCCCAAGGGCAGTGGAGGAGAAAACTAGAGGGTCACAGGGGCGGAGCCTGTGGGCATGCAGAGAAGCTGTGGTATTTCCGCCCTTTTCTGCATAGCACAGGGGCCGGAACGGGTTTTAGGTTTTGGTGCATATGCACTATGCAGCCAGGGGGTGCTGACAGCTGGGCCACTGCTGATGAGTTGGTGCACATGCTACCCAGTGCCTGTATGTAGTGAGTGACAGCCTTGCTTGTTCCCCTGACAGTCTCAGATCAGGCAGAGAACTGCTCACAGAGTAGAGTTGTCTGTGAGGGGAGACTGGCTCTATCTCCTGGTTGGATGATTTCCAAGTTGCCGACATTATCAGGACTACTACAAGCTGCCCCAGAGTAGCAGCACCTGGAGTTCTAGAGATGATGACGCTGTCCTGTCTCAGTGAGTGTACTGAGGAATGGAAACTGGTGCTTTCCTTTTAGCCGGGTGGGTCTAAAGGTGCAAGGCTGACTTGAGCCCATGATTGGGGTGAGCTCTGAGGCACACCTCTGGCAGCTTTGTGAGCAGTCTGCATTTGAATGTGTTTCTGAGGCCAAATGGAGACTGCTAAAGGGAGCTGGACTGCATTGCCTGCTGGTCCAAGAACCCACTGCAGGGCAAAGAGAAGGTGGTAGAGCAGGGCCGGAAGTCACACTTGGAGGCAGAGCAGATGGTGAGCTGGAACAAGTCGGCCAGAATGCCTCACCTATGTCAGGGGCCACCCATATCAGGGGCAGATGCATTGCAGAGGCCCCCAGACAGGTCCCCAAAGGCCTCACAAGCACATGCTGAATGGAGAACAGCAGGATGCCCACCAAGACAGAGGACCACACAGGGAGAGGGCCACAAAGAGCCCAGGCTAAGGAAAAAGAACATTGCCTTTTTCTTCTGATTCCCACCCTCTCCCATTTCCCTTTTCCATCCCTAAATGAGCAAGAATGAGAGGGTGAGGGGTGATATGCAGGAGGACACGGGCACAGAATAATAAAACAATAGAGCCAACCCTCCAGCCAGCACTGCTGGAAGATGCTGAGTGCCAGAGGCGGGGACACAGTTTGATGTGAGTTTTCATCAGGCAGCCCTGAGCTTTAAAACAATATTTTATTCATTGATTTTTAGAGAGAGAGGAAGGGAGACAGACACAGAGACAGAGAGAGAGGAAGGGAAACATCAATTTGTTGTTCCACTTCTTCATGCCGTCATTGGTTGATTTTTCTTGTATGTGCTCTGACCAGGGCCCGAGCCCACAACCTCAGCATGGCGGGATGACATTCTAACCATCTGAACTACCTGGCCAGGGCTGCTCTGAACTTTTTGGTAGCCATAAGTGACAAGAAACCTACCCCAACTGCTCCAAAATGCCATCAAAGAGAGGAGAAAGTAGAGCTGACAGAGCACCCAAAGGCGATGGTGTGAGAAACATGGACCTCTTTCTTCATTGTGGTCTGCGGAGGCCAGCCTATTGACCACACTTTTGTGGGTGGAGCGATAGAAGTAAATTAAGAACTGGAAGTGTATGATGGGGTGAGCCCTGAGATTTTATGATGGGTAAAACTATTTTCCACACAGCATAAGACCCAGGCCCAAGAGGCTGGCCCTGGTAGAAGTTATAGAAAGATGGACTCAATTGATTCTTTTGGAATCATCACTTAGAAATCTTGATATCAACTGGTTTTCTAGATATTTTTGGACTCTCTTATGGAAGAGGGATAAAAAAATTTAAATGATAGAAAGTTCTGGTTTCTTTTTTTAAATTTTTTAAATTCATTTTAGAGAGGAGAGAGAAAGGGAGAGAGAGAGACAGAGAGAGAGAGGAGAGAGAGAAGGAGGGGAGGAGCTGGAAGCATCAACTCCAGCATCGAAACCAGGCAAGCCCAGGGTTTCGAACCGGCAACCTCAGCATTTCCAGTTCGATGCTTTATCTACTGCGCCACCACAGGTCAGGTGAAAGTTCTGGTTTCCTTATGTCACGTTACTTGAAGTTGTTCTTGGGACTTCCATTGAAGACAGCCACCTTCTTCAAATGATTGAAAGATATCCGCAATATTTTACAGTAAGGTTTCTGCCAGATTTATTAAAATAATTTCACGGACATTTTAAAATGTTGTAAGTCATTTCTATGGAAGACGTAATCTAAGTTTCAACTTCAGTCTATTTCCCAGTTTATCGAATTTACTCAAATATTAGCTTTTAAGATATTTTCTCATTTTTAGCAAGCGAGGTGGGAGTCTAACTGAGGCATGGCATTTTCTTTCTGAGTTAAATGATGTAGGGCATGGATGGTTCCTCCTCTGCCTAGTCTTCAAGGAAAAGTCGTATGATCGGAATAAGGAACAACGTGCTGCTGTGTCCATGGAAAGGGGATTAGCAGTCTTGTGCTTCTAAGACAGCAGCCAGCTCCTATTAGGCCTTTTGATTTCCAGAAACAAGAGCCCCATTTTTACCACCCTTGGACGCAGTTGGCCCTATTTGGCGCCATTGAGGAGGAATGGCAGTGGAGCCAATTCTTAGAGAATCCCCTTCAGACCAGGGCTCCTCACACTTGAGGAAAGGCAGGACCCTTTTACGGTTCCAGTGACTTGATCAAAGCAGCCACTGTGTATGCACTGAAATAATTTCTTGGTAAAAACGACTGGTAGAAATGATTATGGAAGTAGGTTTAAAGAATTCCAGCAGAACCCCCTGTATTTATCGTCTGTTAATGTACATTTTCTTTTTATCTGTGCTAATGGCATTTCAGTCTGTTGACTGGAGGTATAGTTGACATACATGATTATATTAGTTCCTGGTGTGCAACATAATGATTCAATATTTGTTTATATTTGGGAATGTCACCACAATAAGTCTAGTTAACATTTGTCATCATACATAGTTACAAGGATTTTCCCTATCATAAGAACTTTTAAGATTTAGGTATTTCTGTTATTTATTACATCAAAAAACACTTTAAAAGACATATTAAACTCAATATTGCTTACTGGTTGATTAACTTTTTCAGTTTGTGAAAATATCAAAGATTCAGTGTGGTTGTATTTGGATGAAAGACCATGAAAAAAGACACGTTAGTTGTTCACACAAGTGACTAAACATCAGAAAAATTTCTAAAAATTTTATGTAAGTATTCAGACTGCCCTTATGTTGATGGATGCCAATATTACACATTTATATGTAGCTTTTTTACTCCTAAGTAAGTGTGTATCTTTTAGGTAGTTATCAATGATGACAATGAGAACTGTTATTAATTTATCAATTACTTTCTTTTGTGTCATATCTATAGTTCATTATACAGTGTCCAGACAACTTTTTCAATTACTCTTTGGCCCTTGCTACATTATATCTCTATATTAAATTACATCTGCATATGTTATACGTTGAAATAATTTTAGACTTTAAAAAAGAGTTGTACAGATACAGAGAGTTCCTGTGTAACAATGGTTCACAACCTGGGATGACTGTGTGCCCCATTCTCATCCTAGAACACGTGGAAATATGAGGACATTGTTTTTGTTGTTGTTGTTGTTGTTGTTTTTTCTGAAGCTGGAAACGGGGAGGCAGTCAGACAGACTCCCGCATGCGCCCGACCGGGATCCACCAGGCACGCCCACCAGGGGGCGATGCACTGCCCATCGGGGCGTCGTTCTGTCGCGACCAGAGCCACTCTAGCGCCTGGGGCAGAGGCCAAGGAGCCATCCTCAGTGCCCGGGCCATCTTTGCTCCAATGGAGCCTTGTCTGTGGGAGGGGAAGAGAGAGACAGAGAGGAAGGAGGGGGGTGGAAAAGCAGATGGGCGCTTCTCCTGTGTTCTCTGGCCGGGAATCGAACCCGGGACTCCTGCACGCCAGGCCGACGCTACATTGTTGGTTTTAAAACTGAGCTGGGTAAGGGGCTATAGCGAAAGAGAGGTGGTAATGTAATGTAGTGGGTAGACACCAGAGATGATCAAAACTTCCTACTAGGCCCAGGGCAGCCCCCAACACAAGGACTACCCCCCACTTGTCAAAGTGCTGAGTTTGAGAAACCCTGCTTCACTGTTTGCTCCCTGCTCCCCCTAAAGTTACTACCTTACCTAACCAATACATTCCTCAGAACTCATGAATTAATGCTGGATCAATGCTCTTGGCACGAGATATTACAATTTGGTATTGTCTGAGGGTATCCCCTGATTTACCGGAGTAAATCACTTTTTGGAGAAGAGAATCACAGCGGTGAAGTAGCCTTCTCCACATCTGGTGTTATGGGTGCACCATGTTCACATCACATCTGGCGATGTTGAACTTGATGTTTTGGATCAGGTGGCATCCTCCAATTTTCCCTTTTCAACCTGCATCTGTTAGAAGCAACTCTCTAAGCCCATTGACTTGCATCCCAATGGAAACATTGAACACAATTAAGCAATTTGAATTCATAGTAAGGGATGTGCAGTTCCAAGGTGAGGGGACAGAGGGAAGTATCTGGGACCCCTGTTGTGTTGGTGGAGTGCATGCATTCATTCTCCTTGTATTTTATGTCCTCTACAGCACTTCTCCCAGCAGCAGTGCACACATTTATTTACTCAGTTATCTTCTGTTTCTATCCCTTTAGACAACAAGCTCCATGGGAGAAGGGACTTTGCTTTGTTTACGGCATCTTTCCTTGACTCTCTTAAAAAAGTACCACGAAATTCTGTTTGAACAGCATTTAAAGAGCTTTAGGTGGAAAGAAAACATAGGCGGAGTGTTCTAGTGACCACCTACCTGGCTCCTGGGCTCCTCTCTTATGCCAGCAGACTTACTTTGTATTTGTTTAATTTATGCAAATAGATGTTCTACCACAGAACATCCCTCTCCTATGTTTTTCATCTAATAGAGTAATTTTGAGATTGCTCCTTTTATAAAACTGTGTAGTTTTATTCAGTACCTTCTCACTGGGGATGGTTTCTGTCCTTCAGGGGTATCTGCAATGCTGGCAGAGATTTTTGATTGTCACTACTGGAGGTGGCCTAATGACAAGTACTCGATAGAGGCCAGGGTTGCTGCCAAACATCCTGCAATGCACAGCACATCCAGCCGGCACGAATTTCCTGGCTCAGTAGTTGGGCAACCCTGGGCTCTTTCTTCCTTGACTCTGTGGACTAGAACTGGCTGGATAGCACATACTGCACTACTTGATCCATTCCCCTACTGCTGGACATAGGGGCGGGCTGTTCCAGTGCTCAGCAGTGACAAACAGCGCAGCAGAGAACAACCCCACTGATCTCTCTCTCTTTCTCTCCCTCTCTCTCTCTCCTTCTCTCTCTCTCTCTCTCCCCCTCTCTGTCTTACTCTGTAAGAGAGGTGCTGGTGTCTGCGTTCTGTTCTAGGAAAACTTGCAGAACTCTGCACCCACTGACACCCACAGCTCTGCCTGGGATTGCAATTCTCACATCTTTGCCAGCATTTGCTTTTATTGAACTGTTTAATTTTTGCCAACCTGAAGAGCTTAAATGAGTAGCTCATTTACAAAGGAAAAACTTTACACTGGCTGACTATTAATGAGGCAACACTATGAATAATTCAGATGCCACAGCACTTTGCTAATTTTTTACAGCCTTTTATTTTTTTAAACTTAGTTATGGATTATTGATTTTTAGAGAGAGAGGAAGGGGGTTGGGGGAGACAGAAGGAGGGAGGGAGGGAGGGAGAGAGAGAATGAGAGAGAGAGAGAGAGAGAGAGAGAGAGAGAGAGAGAGAGAGAGAGAAACAAGTATCTGTTCCTGTATGTGCCCTGACCTGGGATTAAGCCTGAGACCTTTGCATATGGAACAACACTCTAACCAACCCACCTTTCTGGGGGCCAGGTCTCAGCGTTTTATATTTTATCTTTATTTTTTAAAATTGAATTTACTGCGGTGACACTGGTTAATAAAACGGTACAGTTTTCTGGCGTACAATTCTATGACACATCATCTGTATATTGTATGGTGTGTTCTCCACCCCAAGTCCGGTCTCCATCCATCACCACTTGTTCTTCTACTGTCTTCTCCCTCCCCCACCCCCTTTCCCTGTGGTAATCACCATGCTCTTGTCTGTGCTTGAAGCTTTGTTCTTTTTTTTCCTTAAGGCCTTCATCTTTTTCACTCACCCCTAACTCTTTCGCCCTTGGCATTCTATAAAATTGGGGGAAGTGTTTTTGCCAAGCACACATCATTTTATTTTTTTTTTAATGTCTGATACTTTGATATCTGTTTCAAAAATGTCATTTTGGGAAATCAAGCTTGACTGTTTCTGCCAGTAGAGGTCACTGTCTCTTGGTGGTTCTCCACCAGTGTGATTACACACACACACACACACACACACACACACACACACACTCACATACACACACCACTCTCCCAAGCCTCCACCGCCACCCTGTGGAATACTTGGCAATGACTTTATTCTCACAATGTGGGTAGATTCCTTGCTGGCACCTAGATATTAGAGACCAGGCATTCTGCTAAAACCCTGCCATGCAGAGGACAGCAGGACAGCACACAACCAACAGCAAAGGATCATCCGGCCCCAAACGTGAACAGTTCCTTGTTGCCGAAACTGTGGTGGAGAAGAAATCCTAATAGATGGACCTTGGAAAGACCTTGGAAAGAAATACTATGACAATCTCTATGACAAGAACAATGCCTACATTATTATTTAAAATAAGAATAAACTTTTACCTGACCTGTGGTGGCGCAGTGGATAAAGCCTCGACCTGGAAGGCTGAGGGTCGCCAGTTCAGAGCTCTGGGCTTGCCTGGTCAAGGCATATATGGGAGTTGATGCTTCCTGCTCCTCCCCTCTTCTTTCCCTCCCTTCTAAAATGAATAAATAAAATCTTAAAAAATTAAAATAGGAACAAACTTTTAAGTATATCAACTGGACAAATGGAAGAGAGATGTCTTCCTGATAAGTGTGTTCTGAGAAAAGGCAGGATGGGCCTGCGGGAGGAAGGCCCAGGGTGGATCCTGGTAGTGATTCCGCATGTCGCTGCTGCCACCTAAGGAGAGGGGGCCTGGGGCTGGCACAGCTGCCAGCTGGGATGCTAGGAGGGGACCTGGCCATGTCCCTGACTCATGCAGGGGAACAGCAGGCTCACCAGGCTGAAAGAACTGTGGCATTGAGTCTCAGGCTGTGGTAGTGGTAGGGCCTCGACCAATAGGACATGAGGATGACCTCAGGCTCCCAGTTTTCCGCTGAGGCTGTGACTGTGCCACCTGGGCTGGGTGTGTCCTTGCATCAGTGTGGACGGCAGACAGGGAAGGCTCAGGGAGGGTGGCGGCAGTGTTCCCTTCTGATGCTGTTGCATCGGGAGCTGATGCCCAGGACTGGGCACTAGGCAAAGGATCACTCACTCTCTCCGTATGGGCGTGAAGGCACACACCTGCTTTGCTTGGTGTGTGGGCTCTCAAACCAGAGTGGTCCCTCGAACCTCCTTTCTCTCATCTTGCATTGGCTCAGAGCCTTCAGCACGGTCCTCTCTGCCCGGGGGTCAGGGTGCTCTTGTGTGGCTGGACACGTGTCGTGCTCATGAGGAACAACTTTGATGGTCTTTGGGGTCTGGATGCGCTGGGGGTGAGGGGTATTCCAAAGCCCCGCTTCATGTTTCTCTTGTGGTTGCTGGGAAATTCAGCTGTTTGAGGGTCTGACGGGGTGGGTGGCTGGGAAAAGCATCTCTTAAGATGGTAATAATAGCAGAGTGGATGTCTGATGAAATTTTTATTTTCCTAAACTGTGTTTTTTTTCCTTCCCGTGTTCTGCAGAATTTCCCATGTTCTACTTTGCAATGTAACCCAGCGGGTGTCATTCTGGTTTGTGGTTACAGATCCTTTGAAAAATCACATGCTGCCTGCTGAGGAGATACGGTCAGCTATAAGGCAATCACACTAAAAAATCCAGCCATTTGAGTGTCTTACAGGGTGGCTGGTTGGGAAAACACTTCCATACCCTAGGCATCTTCTCCCTCCAGACTCTGCCAGAGTCACAGCCTGGCGGTATGGTTGGGTATCAGGTTTGGGGTTGTTAAGGATCTATTCGGTTCCTAGATGTTTCTGCTGTTCAGAGATTTGAAGTGGGTAGTGCTAGGCTGATTGTTGGCATTGGGTGCAAGGGCAGCATGTGGGGTGTTGGCATATGGGGAACCTCTGTGCACAGGGTCCTGCATGTGCTAGGCCAACACCCTGCACAGAGCAGGAACTCACAGAACATTCCCTGCTTTCTTCCCAGAGGAACCTACAGCTTCCCACTGCTGGCCCCTGGCACTTGGCTCTAGGCAGAGGGGCCTAGGAGGCTTTGGCTTCTGTACTTGACATTTAAATGGAGAAAATATAAGAATTTCAACCAGGTTCTGAAAAGTACAGAAAATTGACAGAGGGTATTTTCTTTCATTATTGTTAAAATGAACACAATGCACTTGAATGCTATTTCAAGGAAAAACAACGGGTTTACTTTTAGTACTAAAGGGGATTCATGTGTCATTCCTCTAGAATGGTTGATAATGCCATTTTGTACAATTTTACTTTTAAGGAAGTGGTTAAAGCCATTCTGGATTTTATGTTTCAGCACTGACAATGCTGATTTAATGTGGAGTCTCACATAATTTTCAGTCTCCATCCATTTAGAGGTAGGTCGTGTGGTCTGTGAACACTAATGTCATTTCTCTCTTCTCAGTTCTATTTATAATGTGGCACACTGTCCACTTGACTTGGAAACATCCAAGTTCAACAACAAAACATCCAAATGTTCTGGGGAACTGATTGTAATGCTTAGGTTTGGAGGCTTGTTAAAAGTGATGGAATGAACCTCTTCTTCTGAAAATTTCCCTACAAATCTCATGCAGGAGGTACCCCAATACTGGGATGGAGATAGAAAGTAAAAGTCTGCAATAGAGTGGGCAACAGATTCCATTTAGATATGAGAGGTGGGCAACTGAATGGTGAGGATACTACATAGGCCTTAATGAGGGAGAACCAGGTTTCTGAGGTCATAAGTATTACAGGCTTACCTCAAGAAGAGAGGTACCTACACCTAAAAGAACAAGAAAAAGCATAACAAGCAAAGCCCAGTTTAAGTATAAGATAAGAAATAATAAAGATCAGAGCAGAAATAATTGACATACGGACTAAAAAGTATATAGAAGATCAATGATAGCAAAGCTGCTCCTTTGAAAAAAGCCCTGGTACATTTATATAATGGAATACTACATGGCCATAGAAAAGAAGGAAATCTTACCTTTTGTGACAGCATGGATAGAACTAGAAAGCAGTATACTAAGTGAATCAAGCCAGTCAGAAAAAGACAAGTACCATATGATTTCACTAATTTTTTATTTATTGATTTAAGAGAGAGGAAGGGAGGGAGGAAGAGACAAAAACATCCATTTATTTCTGTATGTGCCCTGATCAGGGATCAAACTGGAAACCTTTGCATATCGAATGACTCTCCAAACAGCGGAGCTATCCAGCCACAGCTGATTTCATTTATACGTGGAATCCAATGAACAAAAGAAGTTGAAGACAAAATAGAAACAAGAGCCATGAATACACAAAACAGTCTGACAGCTGTCAGGGAAGAAGGGTTGGGGGACTTGATGAAAGAAGGTAAAGGGATTAGCGAAAAAAGCCATACACATAACACATGGACACAGACAACAGTGTGGTGATAGCCAGAAGGAAGGGGGGGCAGGTGGAGGTTGCTCAAAGTGGGGGAATATGATGATGGAAAGACTTTGCTTGGGGCGTGGAGCACACAATGTGGTGTGCAGATGGTGTTTTGTTGGGTTGCACTTGAACTAACAATTTAGAGTGTTATAAATGTTGCTGAATGAAAGCAGATAGAAAGCAAATGAGCAGGCTGTTTGCTGACTGCAGAAACCCACAGACAGCAGAGAAGGATGTCCTCTTCTCCATTAGCTGCCCACTCTGAGCTTTACCGGGCCCGCAGAGGCTTGGGAGGAAAGCTGTCAGTCAAACCAGGGTACAGTAAGGTCCAGCTGCCAGCTCGGGCCCTTGCACCCTCAAGGGCTCTTTCCATGTTTTCTCGTTTCTGTATTTGATGCTTTAGCTGAAGTCATGCTGAACCAAAGGGGTTGCCCCTCCCAGGGGTAGCTAGTTCCTAGAGAACTGGGAGCATGCCTTTCATCTGCAAACCAACCAATCCAGAGTCCAGACCCCAAGCACCCCCTTTAGAGGGTTCTTAAATTCTGGGCCACATTCCTTTGCCTTAACCACCCCAGAGCCAGGCACCAGACAACTACAGACAGCCTCTCTGCCCAAGCACCCACTGAAATGATTCAAAGCACCCAATCCTATGCCTGGCTATGCTGCCTTCCCCTCTTCATGCCCATGGAATCCACAATAAAGTTTCTGTCCATGTTTTCTTTTTGCTCCCTCTGCTTCCTAACCATTCGTGGTGCTTTCCTACATGGCTGTCAGTGGCGTGCCATGCCTCCTGTTTTTAGGGAGCTGTGACTGTAATAAAATTCTTTCTTCATGACAGTCATTTCTCTGTGTGTGTGTCTTACCATACCTGATTAAACCAAATCCTGGGTTTCCTTAAAACAGTAGTCCCCAACCTTTTTTGGGCCACGGACCAGTTTAATGTCAGAAAATATTTTCACGGACCGGCCTTTAGGGTGGGACGGATAAATGTATCACGTGACCGAGACAAGCGTCAAGAGTGAGTCTTAGACGGATGTAACAGAGGGAATCTGGTCATTTTTTAAAAATAAAACATCGTTCAGACTTAAATATAAATAAAATGGAAATAATGTAAGTTATTTATTCTTTCTCTGCGGACCAGTACCAAATGGCCCAAGGACCGGTACCGGTCCGCGGCCTGGGGGTTGGGGACCACTGCCTTTAAACACTCAGTCTCCAAAGAAGGGAGCTTGAGAGAGGCCTACACCGGCAAAACCTATAGGAGCTCAGAGGCCCCGTGCACAGTGCAGTCCCCAGATTTTCAATCCAGTTTTTCAGTTGCTACTTCTGTGACCTGGCAGGAGATCTCTTAACCATCTTGAGATTCATTTTCTTTCACTGAAAACTAGGGATGATAATAATGCCACCAGAGACCTCTTGGGAACATAAACAAAGCACTTAGCAAGTGTATAATCACATAGCACTCATAATATTAGTTCCTTTCATGTTCATTTCATATAGCTCTTTGCTTTTATCTTTTTGTTCTGTTTATATACATTCTTAACTAAGCTCACATTTTAATCATTATATTTTTTATTACTTTATTGTGTTTACATAGATTCTAGTGTCCCTCTGAATATATCCTCCCCTCCCCCATGTTCCCCAGTACATCCCCCTTGTCCCCCCACCCTGTAACACCCTCCCCACTTCCCTCCAGGGTTTGCTTTTCTGCTCTCATCCCAGCCTATCAGCCTATCATCCCCTTTCCTTCTGTCCACTTTCCTTCTGGACCCTTTGATCCCGCCTGTCTCTATTCCACTCCTCAGTTCATATTGTTTATTGGATTTCTCAGATGAGTGAGGTCATATGATATTTTTCTTTCTCTGCCTGGCTTATTTCACTGAACATAATAGTTTCCAGGTCCATCCATGTTATCAGAAAAGGTAAGATTTCCTTATTTTTCATGGCCCCATCGTATTCTATTGTGTATATGTACCACAGCTTTTTAATTCACTCATCCACTGACAGACACTTGGGCTGTTTACAGATCTTGGCTATTGTGAACAATGCTGCCATATACAAAGGGGTGCATTTCTCCTTTTCAATCATTGATGTGGTGTTCTTGGGATATATTCCCAAAAGTGGGATGGCTGAGTCAAAAGGCAGTTCGATTTTTAATTTTTTTTTTTTTGTATTTTTCTGAAGCTGGAAACAGGGAGAGACAGTCAGACAGACTCCGCATGCGCCCGACCGACCGGGATCCACCCGGCACGCCCACCAGGGGCGAAGCTCTGCCCACCAGGGGGCGATGCTCTGCCCCTCCGGGGCGTCGCTCTGACGCAACCAGAGCCACTCTAGCACCTGGGGCAGAGGCCAAGGAGCCATCCCCAGCGCCCGGGCCATCCTTGCTCCAATGGAGCCTTGGCTGCGGGAGGGGAAGAGAGAGACAGAGAGGAAGGAGAGGGTGGGATGGGGGTGGAGAAGCAAATGGGCGCTTCTCCTATGTGCCCTGGCTGGGAATCGAACCTGGGTCCCCCGCACGCCAAGCCAACGCTCTACCGCTGAGCCAACCGGCCAGGGCCCGATTTTTAATTTTTTGAGGAATCTCCATACTGTTTTCCACAGTGGCTGCACCAGTCTGCATTCCCACCAGCAGTGCAGAAGGGTTCCCTTTTCTCTGCATCCTCGCCAGCACTGATTCTGTGTTGTTTTGTTGATGAGTGCCATTCTGACTGATGTGAGGTGATGTCTCATTGTGGTTTTAATTTGCATTTCTCTAATGGTTAGTAATGTTGAGCATTTTTTCATATTCCTATTGGCCATCTGTATGTCCGCTTTGGAGAAGTATCTATTCCAGGGGTCGGGAACCTATGGCTCGCAAGCCAGATGTGGCTCTTTTGATGGCTGCATCTGGCTCGCACACAAATCTTTAATAAAAAAATAATAACGTTAAAATATACAACATTCTCATGTCTTACAATCCATTCATTTCCTACCGCTCATGTTCATGGTTGCGAGTGGCTGGAGCCAATCACAGCTGTCCTCCAGGACAACACCAACTTTTTATTGGATAATGTATAACATACACAGGTCATTGTATGGCTCTCATGGAATTACATTTTAAAATATGTGGTGTTCATGGCTCTCTCAGCTAAAAAGGTTCCCGACCCCTGATCTATTAATTTCTTTTGCCCAGTTTTTTTTTAAAGATTTTTATTTATTTTTATTCATTATAGAGAGGGGAGGGAGAGAGAGAGAGAGAGAGAGAGAGAGAGAGAGAGAGAGAGAGAGAGAGAGAGAGAAAGAAGGGGGGGAGGAGCAGAAAGCATCAACTCCCATATGTGCCTTGACCAGGCAAGCCCAGGGTTTTGAACCGGCAACCTCAGCGTTTCCAGGTTAACGCTTTATCCACTGCGCCACCACAGGTCAGGCTCTTTTGCCCAGTTTTTGATTGGACTGTTTATCTTTTTGGTGTTGAGTTTTACAAGTTCTTTATAAATTTTGGGTCAAATATGTTCTCCCATTGTGTGGTTTGCCTTTTTATTTTGTTCATATTGTCTTTAGCTGTGCAAAAGCTTTTTAGTTTGCTATAGTCCCATTTGTTTATCCTGTCCTTTATTTCCCTTGCACATGGAGATACATCAGCAAATATATTGCTGCGAGTGATGTCGGAGAGCTTATTGCCTGTTTTCTCTAGGATGTTTATGGTTTCATGACTTACACTTAAGTCTTTTATCCATTTTGAGTTTATTTTTGTGAATGGTGTAAGTTGGTGGTCTAGTTTCATTTTTTGCAGGCAGCTGACCAATTTTCCCAACACCATTTTTAAAGCGACTGTCTTTACTCCATTGTATGCTAATGCCACCCTTGTCAAATATTAATTGTTCATAAAGCTTCAGTTTTATTTCTGGGTTCTCTGTTCTGTTCCATTGATCTATATGCCTGTTCTTATGCCAGTACCAAGCTGTATTATGTACAATGGCCTTGTAGTATAACTTGCTATCAAGAAGTGTGATACCTCCCGCTTTATTCTTCTTTTTCAAGATTTCTGAGGCTATTCGTGTTCCTTTTTGGTTCCATATGAATTTTTGGAATATTTGTTCTATATCTTTGAAGTATGTTCTTGGTATATTAATAGGAATTGCATTGAATTTATAAATTACTTTGGGTAATATGGACATTTTAATGATGTTTATTCTTCCTAGCCATGAACACGGTATATGCTCCCACTTATTTGTATCTTCCTTGATTTCTTTTATCAATGTTTTATAATTTTGGGGGTACTAGTCTTTAACCTCCTTGGTTAAATTTACTCCTAGGTATTTTTGTTGTTGTTGTTGCAATAGTGAAGGGGATTGTTTTCTTAATTTCTCTTTCAGACACATCATTGTTGGTGTATAAAAATGCTTCTGATTTCTGAGTATTAATTTTATATCCTGACACCTTGCTGAATTCATTTATCAAGTCCAGTAGTTTTTTACTGCAACTTTAGGGTTTTCTATGTACAGTATTATATCATCAGTAAATAATGATAGTTTTACTTCTTCTTTTCCAATTTGGATGCCTTTTATTTCTTCTTCTTGTCTGATTGTTGTGGCTAGGACTTCCAGAACTATATTTAATAAGAGTGCTGAAAGGGGGCACCCCTGCCTTGTTCCTGATATTAAGGGGATTGCTTTTAACTTTTGCCCATTGAGTATGATGTTGGCTGTGGGTATGTCATAGATGGCCTTTATCATGTTGCGGTATATTCCCTGTATTCCCACTTTGCTGAGAGTTTTGATCATAAATGGGTGCTGGATTTTATTGAATGCATTTTCTGCATCTATTGATATTATGATGTGGTTTTTCTCCTTCCTTTTGTTTATGTGATGAATCACATTGATTGATTTGCGAATACTGTACCAGTCTTGCCTCCACAAAATAAATCCCACTTGATCATGGGGTATAAATTTTTTCATGTATTGCTGGATCCAGTTTGCTAATATTTTGTTGAGAATTTTAGCATCTAAATTCATCAGGTATATTGGCCTATGGTTTTCTTTGTGTTGTCTTTGCCTGGCTTTGGAATCAGAATTATGCTCGCCTCATAAAAGGAGCTTGGAAGTTTTCCTTCTTCTTGAATTTTTTGAAATAGCTTGAGAAGGATAGGAGTTAGTACTTCTTTGAATATTTGGTAGAATTCACTTGTGAAGCCATCGGGGCCTGGGCTTTTGTTTGTTGAGATTTTTTTTATAACTGTTTTGATCTCATTTGTTGTAATCGGTCTGTTTAGGTTTTCTAATTCTTCCAGACTGCTTTTGAAAGATTATATTTTTCAAGGAATTTGTCCATTTCACCTAGGTTGTCTAAATTTTTGGCATAGAGTTCTTCATAGTATTTTCTTACAATCCTTTGTATTTCTGCTGTGTCCATGTTACATCTCCACCCTCATTTCTAATTTTATTTATTTGAGTCCTTTCCATTTTTTTCTTGGATAGTTTGGCTAAGGGTTCATCAATCTTGTTTACTTTTTCAAAGAACCAGCTCTTTCATTGAGCTTCTGTATTGTTTTTTAGTCTCTGTGTCATTTATTTCTGCTCTGATCTTTATTATTTCCTTCCTTCTACTTCCTCTAGGCTTTACTTGCTTTTCTTTTTCTAGTTCTTTTAATTGCAGGATTAAGTTGTTTATTTGAGATATTTCTAGCTTCTTAAGGTATGCCTGTAATGCTATGAACTTTCCTCTCAGGACTGCTTTTGCTGTGTCCCACAGATTTTGATTTGTTGTATGCTCATTTTCATTTGTTTCAAGGAAATTTTTTATTTCTTCCTTGATCTCATTGTTGACCCATTCATTGTTTAATAACATGCTGTTTAGTTTCCAAGTGTTTGAGTGTTCTTCAGTTTTCCTATTGTAGTTGATTTCTAGTTTCCTGCCATGTGGTCAGAGAAGATGCTTGATATGGTTTCAATCTTCTTAAATTTGTTGAGACTTGTTTTATGCCCTAATATGTGGTCTATCCTAGAGAATGTACCATGTGCACTTGAAAAAAATGTATATTCTGCTGCTTTAGGGTGAAAGGTTCTGAAGATATCTATTAAATCCAGTTGATCTAGTGTGTCCCTTAATTCTGCTGTTTCTTTGTTAATTTTCTTTCTTGAGGATCTATCCATTGATGTTAGTGGGGTATTTAAATCCCCTACTATTATAGAATTGCTGTTGATCTCTCCCTTTATATTCATCCAAATCTGCTTTATATATTTAGGTGCTCCTATATTAGGTACGTAAATATTTATAACGGTTATATCTTCCTGTTGGATTGCTCCCTTTATCATTATGTAGTGACCTTCTTTATCCCTTAGTATAGTCTTTGTTATAAAGTCTATTTTTTTTCAGATATAAGTATAACTACCCCAGCTTTTTTTTTCATTTCCATTTGCATGAAATTTTTTTTCCCATTCTTTTACTTTCAGTCTATGTGTATCTTTTGTTTTGAGGTGGGTCTCCTGTAGACAGCATATGTATGGGTCCTGTTTTCTTATCCATTCAGCTACCCTATGTGTTTTGATTGGATCATTTAATCCATTTACATTTAAGGTTATTATTGATATGTAGTTGTTTATTGCCATTTTTTTCTTTAAATCTATATTCCTCTTTTATTATAAAAAATATTTTTCCCCCGCTTTGTTATGTCTATAGCAGTCCCCTTAACATTTCTTGCAGCATTGGTTTGATTGTGATGAATTCCTTGAGGTTTATTTTGTCTGGGAAGCTTTTTATTTCTCCTTCAATTTTAAATGATAGTCTTGCTGGATAAAGAAGTCTTGGTTATAGGTTCCTATTCTGCACTACTTTGAATATTTCTTGCCAATCCCTTCTGGCCTCAAGTGTTTCTGTTGAGAAGTTGGATGTCATCCTTATGGGTGTTTTTTTGTAGGTGATTCACTTTTTTTCTCTTATAGCTTTTAATATTCTTTCTTTACCTCTTAGCTTTGATATTTTGATTATGATATGTCTTGGTGTGAGTCTCTTTGGGTTCTTTATTAATGAGGTTCTCTCTACTTCTTGAACTTGTGTGACTATTTTCTGTATCAATTTAGGGAAATTTTCATCTATAACTTCTTCAAAGAGCGTCTCTAGTCCTTGTTTTTTCTCTTCTCCTTCAGGAACCCCTATTATGCAGATATTGTTTCTCTTCATGTTGTCACAGAGTTTCCTTGGACTTTTTGATCCTCTTTTGCTTTTCTGTTTCTGTGTTTTCACTTATCTTGTCCTCTAAGTTGCTGATTCAATCCTCTGCTTCATTCAGCCTGCTTTTAATTCCTTCTAGTGTAGTCTTCATTTCTGATATTGTGTTTGTCATTTCTGTCTGGTTCTTTTTTATGATTTCCATGTCCTTTTTGATGCGTATAATTTCTTTATAGAGCTGTTCACTAAGTCCATCCATTGTAGCTTTGAGATCCTTAAGCATCCTAACAATCATTATTTTATATTTTGCATCTGGTAATTTGATTACTTCTGATTTGTCCAGGACTGTTTCTGAGGACTTATCTTGTTGAAGCATATGATTTATGCTTCTCTGCCTACCCATTATTTTCTGTATGACTTATAGGTTTCTTCCAGTTTTTTTGTGATCTCCTTACATAGTAGAGACACGTTGAAGTCTTTATTATTTATTTAGGGTTATTTGCCTTTATACTTTTATACTAATGCTTAAAAATAGAAATGTAATGCTAATCAGAGAGGTAATTTTAAAGTTTCTAGGAGTCACATTTAAATTTTTTTAAGGTGGAATTAATTTTTATAATATGTTTTATTTCACCAACTATATTCAAAACATTGCCATTATAACGTAATCAAAATGAAAAAATTTGAGGTAATTTGGACTTCTTTCCATACTTACTGAAAATTTGTTGTTTACTTATGTGTGTACACTGGCAATCCGGATGCTAAATTTTCATTGGATACACTTCGTTTTTATTTAGATTTCTATGTGGCACATATTATATCTTTTGGAGAAGATTACTCTATAAACTCATTATCTTTTCCTTCTCTGTCATGCTCTGTATTGTGTTTTACCCTGAGATGTGCCATTTCCTCATCTAATTGAAGACCACGCTAGTTGGCTGAGGGCTCAGTGTAGTGCCTGGATACACAGGGACCCTCCATGGGACTTTGGGAGAGAGATTACAGTATATCAGCTATTAGAGCATCAGGGCTGCACAAGGCATTCTGATGCTGAGCCCTGATAACCACAGTACATGCATGCAGTTGGCAGCTCAAGAGATTAAAGCCCACATTTTCTGTAGCTGCAGATACCCCAGGTCTCTAACAAAATCCCAAGGGGTTCCTAACCAGCCCACTGTTTCTCAAGATGATTTGAAAGTTAATGAAGAACAACACAGGCTGGTGTCCTGGCCGATATTATCTGGGATTAGCAGAATTCTTTGTGAAGAACACATTGCAAAGCAAACTCTTTCATACAGTTAAGTCCTCAACATATTAATAGTTCTTGGGAACTGTGATTTTAAGCAAGACAACCAATAAGGAAACCAATTTTACCATGGGCTCATTGTACACAGACCTGTGCCGTAGGAATTTCACTGGCATTTATATCAATGAGCCCATGGTAAGATCGGTCAGTCACCGTTTCCCAGAACCCACCCACGATGTTAGGTGAGGACTTCCTGCACTACTGCTCTCCAGGCCTTATTTGTGCTCTGCACAATCAGCTGCAGAAATATACTACTTTCCAACACAATTCCGTTATAACAGTCTTGTCAAACAGAACTTTCCCTGACGATAAACATTTCCAATATGGTAAGTGCTAGCCACATGTGGCCATACACTTTTAACAAATTTATATTTACATGGAAATGCACACATGAGGCTAGTGGCAACATTTTATACAGTACCACCCTATTCCAAGTCCTTCTAAAAAGAAATGTTTCTCTTCCTTCTAAAAGTAAGGGATCATGAAATCAAGAATCATTGGAATGATAACAAACCATGCTAGATGATACTTTGTATTTCATTAAACTAAGAGGTAACATAATTACATTATTTCCTCACTGTTTAAGATCTCATGCCTACATTTCCTTCATGTGATAATTAGGCTAATTTCACAGGATGATACAGTAAGTGAACTGACTTTATTTTCATCTTGGGTAATAGGAGCAAGGCTTTTATATTTATTTGATTATGTGACCAGTCCCCAGTTAGGACTGTCAACATTTACTGTCTGCTACTTGAGATAACAGCACACAGCAATTTGAGTCTCAGCCAGTGATCAGCTGGGGGAGCGTGGGCAGTGAAGGCTCAGCAGAGAGCACAGGCTCTAGTGAACACTGCTTTCTGAACTCACCACATCCTCCTCCTTCACTGACAACTTCATCTGCTTCACCCCATCCGACAAGTGGTCAGACTGAAACACTTGAGGGAGGCACTGAGCCCATGACGATGAGAAAGATGGTGAGGAGACAACACTCCCAGGACCAGAAGAGCGGCCAACAGGGAGTGTCTGTGTGGCAGGCACAGCTAAGACTTGTCACTTATCTTTGCTAACCCAAAACACTCTTGGGTCATTCTTGGTCACAAGTGAACACTGGGTCTTCTGCTGGGGGACTGACTTGCCAGAACAATGAGCAGTATCTTTTTTACTAGGTTATGAGAACACTAGTGCCCTGAAATTATAGTAATGTAACTCCGAGTGCTTCTTCCCTACTCCCTGCCCAATATTGCTTCATCCAATTTTTTTGAAAATTCTTATTCCTATACCAATTAAGGAAACAATATCAAAACTGAAAACAAAAACTTTTTTCTTGAGTGATTACTTGAGATGCATTCAAACACCTGTCCTGTACACTATTTTGGCATCAGTGAGTATGGTTTAGACTCATGGCTGGTAGCTCTAGCCCTGTAGACCACTCAGCTTCACATCCAATTCACACTCCTGCCTGCACACCAGCCCCATGGATTTTGGTTCTTCCAATTCCTGATGCTCCCACTCAGGGTTTATGCATATACTCCTCCTCCCCTGGACCACTCTCATCCCCTCAGTACCTGGTTATGCACCCTTTGATGATCACATCCCACTTTGTCACAACCTAGGAGCCTGCCTTGACTGTGGCCTATTTGGTGAACCCAGGGACCTCTTCTCTTGGTCACAGTGCTGATGTCAGTTGAATTAAACATGTCATCAGAAATGTAACTTGTGAAAAATGAGAGAAGACAAGATGGCGATAAAGTAGGTGAACGTACCAGCTTCCATGTTCCAGAACCAATGTAGATTACAAACTAATTTTAAGAACCATCATCTGGAAAAACCAACTTTTGACTAAACTATAAGGACTCTTCAACCAAAGAACACTGATGAAGCCACACTGAGACTGGTAGGAAAAGCAGAAACACGGAGAGGGCTGCCCAGCTCCCCAGAGCAAACGGCAGCTGTGAGAGACTTGCATGACGGGAAGTGAGTTTAGCAGAGAGAGGAGGGTCCTGAGTCTTAGGAACAAAGCCCCAGCCTGCAACCCCAGAGCCTAGAAGAGGCGTATGGACAGTATTTAGCTAGAAACAAGACAGGATACTGTTTGTGAGAAAGAGACTGATTCCACAGACCCAGGATACTTCTTAAAGGGACTGCACAGAAAACCTCTCTCACAACCACTCACCCGGGGCTTCAGGGGATGGGGAGAGAGGAGAGGACTGGAGTAGCAGGAAGACAGTGTAATCTAGGAGGCACAGGGAGAAACATTTTGAGAGACAGCCACCCTAACCTCTGAGACGACTCACTCCCCAAATCTGAAGTGAATATTTCCCCTGGAAACAGCAATACCACCAAAGGGAAGCAGGACACCAGCCAAACAAGATCTCCTGTGGCACTTAGAGAAGAGTGGCTTAGAAGTAGGGAGCTTTTGGGACTACAGTAGGGAGTGTTAGGGTCTGAGCTGCAGCGCCCCCACCCACACGGCTGAGGGCTCGCCCGAGGGCGGGCAGTGGTGGGACATGGAAGCTCTGTTCTGTTGGCAAGGGCAGAAGGTGACTGGCCACCACTGAGGCCCAGGTGTGAGCTCAGTCTTGCCCGACTGGGAAGGAGGGAACATGCAAAAGTGGTCAAGCCCAGCTGTGGACCGTCTACAATACAGTCTGCGGGAAAAGGTCAGAGCCCTGGAAGGGGCAGAGACCTGCCCTTGAGCAAGGGTGCAGGAGCACAGCCTTGCCCCGCCCATGAAACGGAGGCTTGTGGCCTGACTTGGGAGCCTGCTTCTCCCATGGGGGTGGAGCCAAAAGCCCAGAACAGGCGGAGTCCCGCTACTGAGCGTGGGCACGCAGTCCCACCCAGCCTATGGAGCCAAGGCTTGCAACCGTTCCAGGAGCAGGCTCCTCCTGCAAGGGTGGGGTGAAAGCCCGGAATCAGGCGGAGACCCGCAGCTGAGCAAAGGTGCTCACTCCTGCCCTCAGGGCTAAGCATAACACCACCCGCGGGAGCGGGGTGAAGGCCAAGGACTGAGGCTTGTATACCCAAGCATGTGATCACAACCACTCCAGTGAAGGAGAGGCGAAACCACAGCAACAGCCCCAGTGGGCAGGCACTGGCAACACCCATACCCAAATGCCCTAGGCAGCAACAGCAGAGGGGGTGTTGGGCCTGCAGACAGACCACACCTAGGGAACACAGAGGCCACACCCAGTGGACTCTAGTGGCCAAAACCTTATTTTACACAGAGAAAATGAGAAGGCAGAGAAATGCAACACAAATGAATCAAGAGAAATCCCCAGAAAAGGACCCGAATAAGTCACATATAACCAAATTACCAGATGCAGAGTTTAAAATAACGATTGTTATGATGCTCAAAAATATTAGAACAATAGATGGTCATTACTAACACCTAAATAAAGAAATAGCAAATATAAAAAAGGACATTGAAATAATAAAATAGAATCAGTCAGAAATGACAAATACAATATCAGAAATGAAGAACACAATGGAAGGAATTAAAAGCAGGATGGATGAAGGTGAGAACAGAATCAGCAATTTAGAGGACAAGATAAATAAAGGCACAGAAGCAGAGCAGACAAAAGAGATTCAAAAAGTCTGAGGAAACTCTAAGAGAACTCTGTGACAACATGAAGAGAAATAACATCCGCATCATAGGGGTTCCTGAAGAAGAAGAGAAAGAACAAGGGATAGAGACTTTGCTCAAACATATCATAGCTGAAAACTTCCCTCAATTAAGGCAGGAAAACATCTCACAAGTTCAAGAAGCACAGAGAACTCCATTAAAGAGAAATCCAAAGAAATCTACACCAAGACACATCATAATTAAAATACCAAAGCTAAGTGATAAAGAGAAAATATTAAAAGCTGCTAGAGAAAAAAAGACTATCACTTACAAAGGAGCCCCCATAAGGATGACATTCGACTTCTCAACAGAAACACTTGAGGCCAAAAGGGAATGGCAAGAAATATTCAAAGTAATGCAGAACAAGAGCCTACAACCAAGACTACTTTATCCAGCAAGGCTATCATTTAAAATTGAAGGAGAAATAAAATGCTTCCCAGACAAAAACAAACAAACAAACAAAAACTCAAGGAATTCACTACAACCAAACCAAGGCTGCAAGAAATGCTAAGGGGCCTGTTGTAAACAGATCAAAGGAGAAAAAGAATATAGCAAAAGAGGAATACAGTTTTAAAGAATAAAATGGCAATAAACAATTACATATCAATAATAACCTCAAATGTAAATGTATTAAATGATCCAATCAAAAGACATAGGGTAGCTGCATGGATAAGAAAACAGAACCCATACATATGCTGTCTAGAAGAGGCACATCTTAAAACAAAAGATGCACATAGACTGAAGATAAAAGGATGGTAAAAAATATTTCACACAAATGGAAATGAAAAAAAAGCTAGGGTAGCAATACTTCTATTAGACAAAATGGACTTTAAAACAAAGACTATAGTAAGAGATAAAGAAGGTCACTACATAATGATAAAAGGAGCAATCCAGCAGGAAGATATAACCGTTATAAATATCTACGTACCTAATATAGGAGCACCTAAATATATAAAGCAGACTTTGATGGATTTAAAGGGCAAGATCGAAAGCAATACTATAATAGTAGGGGATTTAAATACCCCACTAACATCAATGGATAGATCTTCAAGAAAAAAAATTAACAAAGAAACAGCAGACTTAAAGGACATACTAGATCAACTGGATTTAATAGATATCTTCAGAACCTTTCACTCTAAAGCAGCAGATTATACATTCTGTTCAAGTGCTGATGGTACATTCTCTAGGATAGACCACATGTTAGGGCACAAAAGCGGTCTGAACAAATTTAAAAAGATTGAAATCATATCGAGCACTTTCTCTGATCACAATGGCATGAAACTAGAAATCAACCACAACAGAAAACTGAAAAATACTCAAACACTTGGAAACTAAATAGCATGTTATTAAATAATGAATGGGTTAACAATGAGATCAAAGAAGACATTAAAAAATTCCTAGAAATGAACGATAACAAGCATACATAGACTCAAAATTTATGGGACATAGCAAAAACAGTCCTGAGAGGGAAGTTCATAGCATTACAGGCATATCTCAAGAAGCTAGAAAAAGCTCAAATAAACAACCTGACCTTGAATCTAAAGGTACTAGAAAAAGAACAGCAAGTAAAGCCCAGAGCTAGTAGAAGGAAGGAAATAATAAGGACCAGAGCAGAAATAAATGACATAGAGGCTAAGGAAACAATACAGAGGATCAATGAAACTAGGAGCTGGTTCTTTGAAAAGGTAAGCAAGATCAATGAACCTTTAACCAGACTCACCAAGAAAAAAAGAGAGAGGACTCAAATCAATAAATTTAGAAATAAGAGTGGAAAAATAACAACTGACACAACAAAAATACAAAATACTGTAAGAAAATACTATAAAGAACTGTACGTCAAAAAACTAGACAACCTAGATGAAATGGACAAATTCCTTGAAACATATAACCTTCCAAAAATTAATCTGGAAGAATCAGAAAACCTAAACAGAACAATTACAATAAATGAGATTGAAACAGTTATCAAAAAACTCCTCCCCTCCAAAAAAAAGTCCCGGGCCTGATGGCTTCACAAGTGAATTCTACCAAATATTCAAAGAAGAACTAACTCCTATCCTTCTCAAGCTATTTCAAAATATTCAAGAGGAAAGAAGACTTCCAAGCTCCTTTTATGAGGCAAGTATAATTCTGATTCCAAAACCAGGCAAAGACAACACAAAGAAAGAAAAGTATAGGCCAATATCCCTAATGAATTTAGATGCTAAAATCCTCAACAAAATATTAGCAAACCGGATCCAGCAATATATGAAAAAAATCATACACCATGATCAAGTGGGATTTATTCTTGGGAGGCAAGGCTGGTAAAATATTTGCAAATGAATCAATGTGATTCATCACATAAACAAAAGGAAGGAGAAAAACCACATGATAATTTCAATAGATGCAGAAAAAGCATTTGATAAAGTCCAGCACCCATTCATGATCAAAACTCTCAGCAAAGTGGGAATACAGGGAACATACCTCACCATGATAAAGGCCATCTATGGCAAACCCACAGCCAACATCATACTGAATGGGCAAAAATTAAAAGCAATCCCCTTAAGATCAGGAATAAGGCAGGGGTGCCCCCTTTCACTACTCTTATTCAACATAGTCTTTTTTTTTTTTCTTTTTTTTTCTTTTTTTTTTTGCATTTTTCTGAAGCTGGAAACAGGGAGAGACAGTCAGACAGACTCCCGCATGCGCCCGACCGGGATCCACCCGGCACGCCCACCAGGGGGCGACGCTCTGCCCACCAGGGGGCGATGCTCTGCCCATCCTGGGCGTCGCCATGTTGCGACCCTCCTGGGTGTCGCCATGTTGCGACCAGAGCCACTCTAGCGCCTGGGGCAGAGGCCACAGAGCCATCCCCAGCGCCCGGGCCATCTTTGCTCCAATGGAGCCTTGGCTGCGGGAGGGGAAGAGAGAGACAGAGAGGAAGGCGTGGCGGAGGGGTGGAGAAGCAAATGGGCGCTTCTCCTATGTGCCCTGGCCGGGAATCGAACCCGGGTCCCCCGCACGCCAGGCCGACGCTCTACCGCTGAGCCAACCGGCCAGGGCTCAACATAGTCTTGGAAGTCCTAGCCACAGCAATCAGACAAGAAAAAGAAATAAAAGGCATCCAAATTGGCAAAGAAGAAGTAAAACTATCATTATTTGCAGATGATATATTGTATATAGAAAACGCTAATGTTTCAGTAAAAAAACTACTGGACCTGATAAATAAATTCAGCTAGATGGCAGGATATAAAATTAATACTCAGAAATCAGAGGCATTTTTATACACTAACAATGAACTGTCAGAAAGAGAAATTAAGGAAGCAATCCCCTTTACCATTGCAACCAAAAAAAAAATAAAGTACCTAGGAATAAAATTAACCAGGGAGATTAAAGACTTGTCTTGGAAAATTATAAAACACTGATAAAAGAAATCAGGGAAGATACAAACAAGTGGAAGCATATACTGTGCTCATGGTTAGGAAGAATAAACATCATTAAAATGTCTACATTATGCAAAGCAATTTATAAATTCAGTGCAATACCAATTAAAATACCAATGACATACTTCAAAGATATAGAACACATATTCCAAAAATATATATGGAACTAAAAGAGAACACGAATAGCCTCAGCAATCTTGAAAAGGAAAAATAAAGTGGAGGTATCACACTTCCGGATATCAAGTTATAGTATAAGGCCATTGCACTCAAAACAGTCTGGTACTGGCATAAGAACAGGTATATAGATCGATGGAACAAAACTGAGAACCCAGAAATAAACCCACACTTTTATGGACAACAGATATTTGACAAAGGAGGTAGGAGCATACATTGGAGTAAAGACAGCCTCTTCAACAAATGGTGTTGGTAAAATTGGACAGCTACCTGCAAAAAAATGAAACTAGACCACCGACTTACACCATTCACAAAATAAACTCAAAATGGATAAAAGACTTAAATGTAAGCCATAAAACCATAAGCATCTTAGAAGAAAACATAGGCAGTAAGTTCTCTGAGATCTCTTGCAACAATATATTTGCTAATTTATCTCCACGGGCAAGTGAAATAAAAGACAGGATAAACAAATGGTACTATATCAAACTAAAAAACTTCTGCACAGCTAAAGACAATAAGAACAGAATAAAAAGACAAACTACACAATGGAAGAATATATTTGACAATACGTCTTATAAGGGGTTAATAACCAAAATTTATAAAGAACTTGTAAAACTCAACACCAGGAAGATAAACAATCCAATCAAAAAATGGGCAAAAGAAATGAATAGACACTTCTCCAAAGAGAACATACAATTGGCCAATAGGCATATGAAAAAATGGGCAACATCACTAATCATTAGAGAAATGCAAATTAAAACCACAATGAGATAGATATCACCTCACATCAGTCAGAATGGCGCTCATCAACAAAACAACACAGAATAAGTGCTGGCAAGGATGTGGAGAAAAGGGAACCCTCCTGCACTGCTGGTGGGAATGCAGACTGGTGCAGCCACTGTGGAAAATAGTATGGAGATTTCTCAAGAAATTAAAAATCGAATTGCCTTTTGACCCAGCTATACCACTTTTAGGAATATACCCCAAGAACACCATAGCACTGTTTCACCCCATATTTATGGCAGCATTGTTAACAATAGCGAGGATCTGGAAACAGCCCAAGTGTCCGTCAGTGGACGAGTGGATTATAAAGCTTTAGTTCATATATACTATGGAATACTACTCAGCCATAAGAAATGATGACATCAGATCATTTACAACAACATAGATGGACCTTGATAACATTATACTGAGCGAAATAAGTAAATCAGAAAAAACTAAGAACTATATGATTCCATAGATAGGTGGGACATAAAAATGAGACTCAGAAAGATGGACAAGTGTGTGGGGGTTATGAGGTGGGGAGGGAGAAGGTGGAGGTGGTTGGGGGAGGGGAGAGGCACAAAGAAAACCAGTTAGAAGGTGATGGAAGACAATTGGACTTTGGGTGATGGGAATGCAGCATAATCAAATGTCAAAATAACCTAGAGATGTTTTCTCTGAACATATGTACCCTGATTTATCAATGTCACTCTATTAAAATTAATAAAAAAATAAAAATAAAGAAATGTAACTTGTGACACCATCTATCTCTGCCTCTTTCACAGGTGGGTCTCTTGGGGACACACTGCTTAGCATAGGGGTTGGAAACCTTTTTGGCTGAGAGAGCCATGAATGTCACATATTTTATAATGTAATTCCGTGATAGCCATACAATGACCCGTGTACATTATGCATTATCCAGTAAAAATTTGGTGTTGTCCTGGAGGACAGCTGTGATTGGCTCCAGCCACCCACAACCATGAACATAAGTGGTAGGAAATGAATGGATTGTAATACATGAGAATGTTTTATATTTTTAATGTTATTATTTTTTTTATTAAAGATTTGTCTGCGAGCCAGATGCAGCCATCAAAAGAGCCACATCTGGCTCGCGAGCCAGAGGTTCATAATCCCTGGCTTAGCACATGATGGCTACTTGATCATCTGAGTAGGTGGAGAAGATCTTAATCTTCATTTCAGGAACTGAGAACAATGAAGTGACTGCTGATATGTTGTCATATTAAGGTTAAGGGTTTTTCCTTTTACTACTTGTCATCATCACCCATTTGCAGGTTTAGTTATACATTGGAAATATTTTTAAACATTTGTCTTTTAAGAGGAAGGTCTCATATCCTTACATATAAAATGTGAAGGGCCCCCAAAGTTCTGCCTGATCTGAAAGAGGAACCTATCCAAATACGAACCGAACCTGGTCTCACAGGGATGGGAATTCTGCCAGTACTGATTTTCATGTAACATTTATTGTCATTTCATTTGTCCCATGCACCTATGTGGGTGCTCCATGCAAAGAGGAAGAAGACATGAACTCTAGCTTCCAGGTATGCATTGTCTCCTCTTAGGAGCATCTTGAAATGCACATTCATGGGAAGGGAAGCACACTCCAATCCAGTTCTCAGCAGGTGTTCGTGCCTCCTCAGATCCTGCCTTCAGCCTGTTGGAGGCCTCTGAACAGTTTGGCAACACCAGGGAGGGCAGATACCAAAAGCATATTAAGAGAAATTGATGAACCACTAAAGACAGGTCATTTACGTACTTGAATTTATCATTCATGCCGTCTTTCCAAGAAGAGAGATCTTAAAAAACCACATTAGGATCCCCAGTGATGCAGAGAAAGGAGGCACCCATTCTGACTTCACCCGCCCCTCTTCATGGACATCACTGCTATTAACTGGCTGTGAACTAACTAGCTCTTTCACCCTGCAGTATGGCCCCTGACTCCCCAGTGCTGAGTTACAGGGGAGAAGGCTAGACTCAAGGGAAAGGTGAGGTGTTAATTCCCATTATTACCTTGAGAGGAACAACTGAGGGCTCCAGGCAGATCTCTTTTTAATTAGCTATTCACCATGTGCCTGGACAAGTATTGTAGAATGTGTTGTGCCAAGAAGCCAGCCTTTCAGCCTCGTGCCGTGTGCTGTTGTTTGTAACACTTTGCCAACAAACACACTGACCTCAGGGAGTGAAGCATGGTGTTTTAAATCAATTCATGCTGTTAGATCGAAATACTACAAAGCGCATGACTGTAAAGCCAGTAGCCACAGCCACCAACACAGCTGCCTAGCCCGTGCAGGTTCGCATTTGATTTTGACAGACGATAATGAAACAATGGAGCCAAAAACTGGTGGGCCATTAGCTTTAATCCTAGCTTGCACCCGGCCAGCAAGAAAAACACACAGTGGGAAAACACTTCCCTTTCCATTCAGGGCTCCCAAAGCCACTGACTTATCCGAGTTTCCTAGAATCAAAAGTTTCTAACTCATCAGCCTTATTCACCTCTGTTCCCCATCTCCTTCTCTCTGCACAAACTCTGTACAAACTGGTTTCTCTTTCAGCACTCAGCCATCTTGGCTGCTTCTTCTTTCCTCCACGTGGCCTTTCCCTGCCCTCCTCCAGCATGGGTTCCTCTGTCCCATTTTATAGTGTAGAAATCAAAACCTTTAATTCAATATAGAAACAAGGAAGTCTTTGATACAAAGCCACTTTTCTAAGGCATAAATGGGATTCCTCATAAGAGTGCACCACCCCCTATCATGCTATAGTCAAGGGTGTGGGGAAAAATTAGTCTTAAAACTCAGACTTAGGCTATAACAACTCTGCCTACTTATAACCTGTCCCCAACACCCAATGTAAACTATAAGGAGTAAACATATACATCATATTTGCAAACTTATTTGACCAACAATGAATTAAACAACAGACATTTATTTCTCATTGTTCTGGAGTGTAGAATTCCAAGATCAAGGTTGTGGCCAATTTCTTTCCCAGTAAGAATCTGCTTCCTGGCTCAGAGATGGCTAGCTTCTAACTATGCTTCCACATGCTGGACAGAGAGCAATCTCTGGTCTCTCCCTTTTCTGATAAGGACACTAATCCCATCATTGGGACACAACCCTCATGACCTTATTTAACACTAATTACCCTACCAAGGCTCCACCTCCACAATTTCATTGGGGATTAGGGCCTCACTGCAAGGACTTTGAAGGGACACAATCAGTCCATTACACTGATTAATGGGGATGTTAGAAGTTTGTGTATGCCATATAAGCTCCTCACCTACAAGCCCAATTTCTTACCTGAGGTCGTTACGTCAGTGTATTAGTTTATAACACAGTATCACAGCCTCAGAAAGTTATTGTCTCACACTTCTGATGGCTGTAAGTCGGAGATCAAAATGTCGGTAGGGCTGGTTGTTTCTGAGAGTTATAAGAGAAGAATCTTTTCCAGGCCTTTCTACTTGAAATGGTTAATTTTTTTTTAATAAATTTTTATTAATGGTAATGGGATGACATTAATAAATCAGGGTACATATATTCAAAGAAAACATGTCTAGGTTATTTTGTCATCAAATTATGTTGCAAACCCCTCGCCCAAAGTCAGATTGTCCTCCGTCACCCACTATCTAGTTCTCTGTGCCCCTCCCCCCCCCCCCTAACTCTCTCCCTCCCTCCCTCCCATGTCCTCCCTCCCCCCCCACCCTTGGTAACCACCACACTCTTGTCCATGTCTCTTAGTCTCATTTTTATGTTCCACCAATGTATGGAATCATGTAGTTCTTGTTTTTTTCTGATTTACTTATTTCACTCCTTATAATGTTATCAAGATCCCACCATTTTGCTGTAAATGATCTGATGTCATCATTTCTTATGGCTGAGTAGTATTCCATAGTGTATATGTGCCACATCTTCTTTATCCAGTCTTCTATTGAAGGGCTTTTCGGTTGTTTCCATGTCTTGGCCACTGTGAACAGTGCTGCAATGAACATGGGGCTACATGTGTCTTCACGTATCAATGTTTCTGAGGTTTTGGGGTATATACCCAGTAGAGGGATTGCTGGGTCATAAGGTAGTTCTATTTGCAGTTTTTTGAGGAACCACCATACTTTCCTCCATAATGGTTGTACTACTTTACAGTCCCACCAACAGTGAATGAGGGTTCCTTTTTCTCCACAGCCTCTCCAACATTTGCTATTACCCGTCTTGTTGATAATAGCTAATCTAACAGGAGTGAGGTGGTATCTCATTGTAGTTTTTGATTGCATTTCTCTAATAACTAATGAGGCTGAGCATCTTTTCATATATCTGTTGGCCATTTGTATCTCTTCCTGGGAGAAGTGTCTGTTCATGTCCTCTTCCCATTCTTTTATTGGATTGTTTGTTTGTTTGTTGTTGAGTTTTATGAGTTCTTTGTAAATTTTGGATATTAGGCCCTTATCTGAGCTGTCGTTTGAAAATATCAGTTCCCATATAGTGGCTGTCTGTTTATTTTTGATATCAGTTTCTCTTGCTGAGCAAAAACTTTTAATTCTGATGTATAGTCCCATTCATTTATCTTTGCCTTCACTTCTCTTGCCATTGGAGTCAAGTTCATAAATGTTCTTTAAAACCCAGGTCCATGATTTTAGTACCTATGTCTTCTTCTATGTACTTATGTTTCAGGTCTTATATTTAGGTCTTTGAATCCACTTTTGAATTAATTTTAGTTACACGGGGACAGGCTGTAGTCGAGTTTCATTCTTTTGCATGTGGCTTTCCAGTTTTCCCAACACCATTTGTTGAAGAAGGCTTTCTTTTCTCCATTGTGTGTTGTTGGCCCCTTTATCAAAGATATTTGACCATATATATGTGGTTTTATTTCTGGGCTTTCTATTCTGTTCCATTGGTCTGAGTGTCTATTTTTTCTGCCAATACCATGCTGTTTTGATTATCGTGGCCCTATAATATAGTTTAAAGTCAGGTATTGTAATGCCCCCAGCTTCATTCTTTTTCCTTAGGATTGTTTTGGCTATTCGGGGTTTTTTTATAGTTCCATATAAATCTGATGATTTTTTGTTCCATTTCTTTAAAAAATCTCATAGGGATTTTGATGGGAATTGCATTAAATTTGTATATTGCTTTGTGTAATATGGCCATTTTGATTATATTTATTCTTCCTATCCAAGAACAAGGAATATTTTTCCATCTCATTGTATCTTTTTCGATTTCCCTTAACAATGCTTTGTAATTTTCATTATATAGGTTCCTTTACGTTCTTTGTTATGTTTATTCCTAGGTATTTTATTTTTTTTTGTTGCAATCGTGAAGGGGATTATTTTTTTGAGTTCGTTTTCTAATATTTCATTGTTGGCATATAGAAAGGCTATGGACTTTTGTATGTTAATTTTGTATCCTGCGACCTTACTGTATTGGTTTATTGTTTCTAATAATCTTTTTGTGGAGTCCTTCGGGTTTTCGATGTATAGGATCATATCATCAGCAAAAAGTGATAGCTTTACTTCTTCTTTTCCGATATGGATGCCTTTATTTCTTTGTCTTGTCTGATTGCTCTGGCCAGAACTTCTAGCACCACGTTGAATAAGAGTGGAGAGAGTGGACAACCCTGTCTTGTTCCTGATTTAAGGTAGAAAGTCCTCAGTTTTATGCCGTTAATAGGATGTTGGCTGATGGTTTATCATATATGGCCTTTATCATGTTGAGATATTTTCCTTCTATACCCATTTTGTTGAGAGTCTTAAACATAAAATTGTGTTGTATTTTATCAAAAGCCTTTTCTGCATCTATTGATAAGATCATGTGGTTTTTGTTCTTTGTTTTGTTGATATGGTGTATTACGTTAACCGTTTTGCGTATGTTGAACCATCCTTGAGATTCTGGGATGAATCCCACTTGATCATGATGTATTATTTTTTTAATATGTTGTTGTATTCGGTTTGCCAGTATTTTGTTTAGTATTTTAGCATCTGTATTCATTAGAGATATGGTCTGTAGTTTTCTTTCTTTGTGCCATCCTTGCCAGGTTTTGGTATGAGTGTTATGTTAGCCTCATAAATGTGTTTTGGAAGTATTGCTTCTTCTTCAATGTTTGGAAGACTTTGAGTAGAATAGGAACCAAGTCTTCTTTGAATGTTTGATAGAACTCCACTAGTATAACCGTCTGGTCCTGGACTTTTATTTTTGGGGAGATTTTTAATAGTTTTTTCTATTCCTCCCTGCTGATTTGGTTCTGTTTAGGCTTTCTGCTTCTTCATGACTCAGTCTAGGAAGGTTGTATTGTTCTAGGAATTTATCCATTTCTTCTAGATTGTTGTATTTGGTGGCATATAATTTTTCATAGTATTCTACAATAATTCTTGTATATCTATGATGTCTGTGGTGATCTCTCCTCTTTCATTTTGGATTTTATTTATTTGAGTCCTGTGTCTTTTTTCCTTGTGAGTCTTGCCAAGGGTTTGTCAATTTTGTGATCTTTTCAAAGAACCAGCTCCTTGTTTCATTGATTTTTTCTATAGTTTTTCTGTTCTCTATTTCATTTATTTCTGCTCTGATTTTTATTATCTCCTTTCTTTGGCTGGCTTTGGGTTTGTCTTTGTACTTCTTTTTCTAGTTCCTTAAGGTGTGAAGTTAAGTGGTTTACTTCGGCTTCTCTCTTGTTTGTTCATATAGGCCTGAAAGTGATATGAACTTTCCTCTTATTCCTGCTTTTGCTGAATCCCAGAGATTCTGATATGTCGTATTTTCATTTTCATTTGTCTGTATATATCTTTTGATCTCTGGCTTATTTCTTCTTTGACCCATTCATTTTATAGAAGTATGTTGTTTAGTTTCCACATTTTTGTGGGTTTTTTTTCCCCTCCTCTTTTGCAGTTGAATTCTAGTTTCACAGGCTTTATGATCAGAAAATATGCTTGGTACAATTTCAATTTTTCTAAATTTGCTGATATTGTCTTTGTGCCCAACCTAATGGTCAATTCTTGAGACTGTTCCATGTACACTAGAGAAAAATGTATACTCTGTGCTTTGGGATGAAGTGTCCTGTAGATGTCTATCATATCCAGGTGTTCTAGTATTCGTTTAAGGCCACTATATCTTTATTGATTCTCTTGTTTGGATTGACCGATCTAGAGCCGTCAGCGGTGTATTGAGGTCTCCAAGTATGATTGTATTTTGTTAGTTTTTGTTTTAAGGTCAATAAGTAGCTGTCTTATATATTTTGGTGCTCCTTGGTTTGGTGATATATATTAAGGATTGTTATGTCTTCTTGATTCAACTTCCCCTTAATCATTATGAAATGACCATTTTTGTCCTGAGTACTTTTTCTGTCTTGTAGTCAGCATTATTAGATATGAGTATTGGCTACGCCTGCTTTTTTTTGGGTGTTGTTTGCTGGAGTATGTTTTCCAGCCTTTCACTTTGAATTGTTTTTATCCCTGTTGCTTAGATGTGTTTCTTGTAGGCAGCATATAGTTGGATTTTCCTTTTAATCCATTCTGCTACTCTGTGTCTTTTTATTGGTAAGTTAATCCATTTACATTTAGTGTAATTATGACACTTGTTGGGTTCCCTACTGCCATTTTATAAATTGCTTTCTGTTAGTTTTGTATCTAGTTTGATTCTTCTCTTTTGTTTTTTCTATCATTTGTTTTGGTTTGTTTGTTGTTCCATACTTCTTTCCTCTGTTGCTACCTTTTTTAAGTCAAGGGTTTTTGTGGTGGTTTTTTAAGGGTGGTTACCATTAAGTAATGAAAAGGGTACCTACCATATTTCATGTAGTACCCTATCTTATAAGTATTTCTGCACTTCATCATCCTTTGCTACGTTTAACTCTCCATTCCTCTCCCCCCTTTTTTCCTTTGTGTCACAGTTTAAGTTTGGTTTTATTGTGTCTTGGTGGAGCTGTTACTTGTGGTGTTGTTTTCTTTTGTTCTTTGAATCTGGTTGGAAAACCCCCTTTAGTATTTCTGGAGTGGGGGGCTTCTGTTGATAAATTCTCTCATCTTTTCTGTATTTGTGAATGTTTTTATATCTCCTTCATACTTGAAGGATAGCTTTGATGGTATAGTATTCTTGGCTGAAAGTTCCTCTCTTCAGGCCTTTAAATATTGGGGTCCACTCTCTTCTAGCTTGTAGAGTTTCCTGCTGAGGCAAGTTCCTGATGATAATCTAATAGGACTTCCTTTATATGTTGTACTCTTCTTTTTCCTGGCTGCCTGAGAATTTTTTCTTTGTCATTGGGTTTGTGTCATCTTTATTATGATGTGCCTTGGAGGGGTTGCTTGGGGTTAAGGAAAACCCTGGTGTTCTGTTTTGCTTCTGAATTGAGGCTTAGTTCTTCTCCACAGGCTTGGGAAGTTCTCGTCTATTATTTGTTGAGGTATATTCTCCTTTCCATTTTCTTTCTCTTCTCCCTCTGATATACCTATTATTTCTTATGGTATTCTTTCTGATGGAGTCAGACAATTCTGTAGGGCTTTCTCAGTGTTTAATATTTTTGAGTCTCTTTCTTCTTCTCTCTGTTGTGCCTCAAGTTGTTTGTCTTCTATTTCACTAATCCTATCTTCAATCTGGGCTGTTCTGTTAGCTAAGCTTGTTACCTCGTTTTTCAGCTCGTGAATTGAGTTTTTCATTTCTGTTTGATTTGTTTTTATAGTTTCAATTTCCTTGGTAATATATTCTTTGTGTTCATTGAGTTGTTTTCTGATCTCCCTATATTGCCTTTCTGTGTTTTCTTGTATATCTCTGAGTATTTTTAAGATTTCTATTTTAAATTCTCTGTCATTTAGCTCCAAGGCTTCCAATATGTTAAGTCTTTTCTCCATAGATTTTTCCACATCTATTTGTGTTACCTCTCTTTCTTTTGTATCCATAATATTCGATTTCCTCTTTCTTATCGGCATCTGAGGGTGGTCTTATTGATAGCACTAATTAGAATTAATAAAGAGTAAAAAGTAAAAAAAAAAAAAAAAGGTAAAACACCCCACAAAAAAAAACAGTAATAATTTATTATTTCTCCCTTTTTTTCTCTCTTCTCTTTCCCTCCTCTCCCCTCCTCAGGGAAATATCGTGCCTGTAATGGAGGGCCTGATTTGGGGTGAAGAGTTCAACGGGCAAAAAAAAGGGAGTAGGGACCTACTAAATGCAAAAAAAAAGAAAAAAAAAGGAAGAAAATCTTAGACAAGCATAAGATGATTTGCTTGTAAGTGATGGTCAACTAAGAGATATAATGAGAGGGATAAGAGGGAACCAGAAAAAAGGACCAAAAAAGAATAATAAAGAAGAAAAAATAAAAATAATAAGTAAAAATCTGTTGTATTAAGTGGAGCGAAGACTAAATACAATGGAGACCTTGGGTTGGGAGGACCCAAAATGCCACAAAAATAAACAAACAAGAAAAAAAATAAAAACAAAAGCAAAAAAGAGAAATAAAGCCAAAAAAAAGCCTTGAGTCCCAAATTAACTAATTTGTTCGTGATTGAGGATTATATGGGAGGAAAGTAAAATGAGAAAGAAAAAACGAATAGAAAGGAAAAAATAAGAAAAAGAGAAAAACGAGAAGAAATAAATTAGGAAGAGAAAAAAACAAATAAGAAGACAAATAAAAAAAAACAAAAGAGGAGAGAGGAGAGTTAAGTGTTTTGGAGGATAACCTTAAAGGAGGGTGAGGATGAAGAAGAAATAAAATGCAACACTCAGGGGTAGTGTAGTTCAAGAAAGGGGAAGCATAAGATGGGCAGAGAATAGAAGGACGAGGTGGAGGAAATAAAGGCAATAAAGATAGAAGAAACAAACAACAACAACAACAACAAAAAAATTAGTGGATCAAGTTGTAAAGTCTGTGGGTTTTTCTTGATTTTTGAGAGGTTAACTTCTTCCTTGTTTTCTTTTCTCTCCCTCTTCCTGGTCGGTGACTCTGTACCCCAGCTTGCCCTGTGTCACTCTTAGGTAGGGATTTGCAGTTGATGGATTCTATGGCAATGTCATATAATTGGCTTAGTCTTGCTGGAAGTAAAGGCTTGTTGGCGTTTTGCAGGGTCCAACGATGAGAGAGTTTGCTTTCCTGGATTCTCTCTCCTAGTCCCCCTTTCTGAATTAGCAGCCATGTGATCCAGCTATAAGGCTGCAACTGCTTCTGCCTGGGGAGTAAGAGGCTCAAAGAGCTGGGAAATCCCCCACTATCCCCCACTCCAGTGCAAGGCTTTGGGAAAGGCTCTGACAGTCAGGGCCTCCAGTGTAATCAGGTGGGGGGTTGGAGTCAATTGTTGTCAAGGTGACTGTTCAGTGCCTATCATTTCAGTTGGACTCTCAACCAGGTTTTCCACACTTTGTAGCTGTTTTTGCAGGAAGAAGAGGCACTAGTCTCTGCTTAGCTACTAGTGTAGTATAGACCTTATTATCTGCCACAAGTCCCTTCTTGTTAGCGTTTATCCCTGAATATGGAGGCTCTATCAATCAGAAAGTTGCCCCGCCCCTTTAGCGAGAGGCACTAAAAATATCACGCCTCTTGTCTTGGATCGCTGAACTGAGAGAGATCTTATCAATTAGAACCGAGGGTGCGCAGATTTCATGGGTTAAGCTAATTTCAGTGATTGGGTCGCAGCTGTGCTTCCGAAGGTATTTTAGGCTGCCTGCGCGCGCCCCTCCCCCAATGCTTGATTGTTAGCTTGAATGGCTGGGTGAGGTGCCCCGCCCACGGAGAGAATCTCCGAAGCCTCTCCCGCTCGCCCTGCCGCTGGCGGCTGGATTGCACCAGGCGCAGGATAATGGAGCCCCCTGGGTGTGCGGGCCAGCAGGGCGCCCTGGGCGCGTGGAATGCCCAAGGCACGCGCGCGAACGGGGCGCTCCGGGCACTGGTGGCCGGCGACCCCCACCCGCAGTGTGCGGGCCGCTGGGAACGTCAGTGGTGCTCAATCGGACCGGGCGCGCGCGCGGCTGCTCGCGGCGGCTCGTGGCGGCCGCTCGTGGTGGCGGTCTGCGGCAGCCGCTCACGGCGGCGGCTCGCGGGGCCTCGCGGCGGCGGCTCGCGGTTCCCAAGTATATGGGCTGACTCACCACAGGCGCACTTCCTTGCGGTGTGAAAGAACGTCCCTGTGGTAGATTCCTCCACACCCTCGTCTCTCAGATTCAAGTGATAACAGTCCTTTCGCTATCAGTTTGTGTGGAACTCCGGAATGCTCTGAGGATAAATTTTTCTGTTTCTAGTTGATAAATTTGGTGTGATTTAGGGGAGAGCTGTCGGATGCGCTGCTCACGGCGCCATTTCCGTGACGTCACTCGAAATGGTTAATTTTATGTATCAGTCTGGCTAAGCAGATGTCCAGGAGGCACTGTGGAAGGTGGGTTGGAGAGGCATTTGAGATTAATTCGAAGAATATAAATTTCAGATAACATTCAGATAAATTTCAGATAATATTCCATGTGCACAGGATATTGCAAAAATCCAAGGAGGACAAAAATGCCCAGTCAACTTGATAAAGGAAGTAGGATTTGTTCAGCAGCCGGAGCTGCATGACCTTAACAGAGTCAGCTAAGAACAAACTTTTCTAAGTTACATTTCTTACATCTTATATACTGTAAAGCCAATGGCTACAGCCAGGGCCACTATCACAGCAGCCTGGCCCATGCAAGTTCGCATTGGATTCGGACAGTCAGTAAAGAAACAGCGGAGCCAAAAACTGATGAGCCATTGTAAAGCCAGAAGCCATGGCCAGGGCCACCATCACAGCAGCCTTCTGGCCCATGCAGGTTCGCATTGGATTCGGACAGTCGGTAAAGAAACAACGGAGCCACAAACTGGTGGGCCATAGTCTTTAATCCTAGCTTGCACCCGGCAGGCAAGTAAAAACACACACTGGGCTCCAAAATCCACTCACATTCAGTGCTCACAAAGCCACTGACTTATCCGAGTTTCCTAGAATCAAAGGTTTCTAGCTCACCAGCCTTATTCTCCTCAGTTCCCCATCTCCTTCCTTATCCCAGATACAAACTTTGTACAAACTGGCATCTCACTCAGCACTCCGCCATCTTGGCTGCTTTTTCTGGCCTCCTCCATGTGGCCTCCTTCCGCTGCTGGCTCTACTCTCTCTGCTCTCTCATGCTAACCTCAGGAACAAAGAGCCCAAGCTCCCACTCCGTCCCCATTTTATACTGTAGCTTCACAACCTCTAATCCAATATACAAAGTAGGGAAGTCCCTAATACAAAGTCACTCCTCCGAGGCATGACTGGATTGCACCACCCCACATCAAAAAGGGTGGGAAAGGCTCAATCCCAAAACCAAGCCCCAGGCTACAAGGATTCTGCCTGCCTTTAGCCCACCCCAACACACATCAATATCACCTGGGCGACGGCCTCCCCGTGGGCAGCGTAATCTTTAACAAAGTAAGCATAATACATTTTATCTGCCCAACAGCCAGTCTTTAATTCTAGCTTGCACCCGGCGGGCAAGTAAAAATACACACTGGACTCCAAAACCCACTCACATTCAGTGCTCACAAAGCCACTGACTTATCCGAGTTTCCTAGAATCAAAGGTTTCTAGCTCACCCGATTTATGATTTATTCACCTCTGTTCCCCATCTCCTTCCTTCTCCCTGCATAAACTGCACAAACTGACCTCTCACTCAACACTCCGCCATCTTGGCTGCTTCTCCTGGCCTCCTCCATGTGGCCTCCTTCTGCTCTCTGCTCTGCTCTCTCTTCTAATGTCAGGAACCAAGAGCGAGCAAACTCCCCCTCCGTCCCCATTTTATAGTGTAGAAATCCAAACTCTTAATCCAATATACAAAATAGGGAAGTCTCTAATACAAAGTCACTTCTCTGAGGCATGATTGGATTGTACCACCCTACATCAAAAAGGGTAGGAAAGGCTTAATCCCAAAACCAAGCCCCAGGCTACAAGGATTCTGCCTGCCTTTAGCTCACCCCAACACACAATAATATCACCTGGGCGATGGCCTCCTCATGTTATCTTTAACAAAGTGAGCATAATACATTTTATCTGCCCAACAGACCCCATATATTACAGGACTCCTCTGTAAAGCCAGTAGCCATGGCCACCATCACAGCCGCCTGGCCCATGCAGGTTCGCATTAGATTCGGACAAATGGTACTGAAACAATGGAGCCAAGAACTGGTGGGACATCTTCCTTAATCCTAGCTTGCACCCAGTGGGCAAGAAATATGCACAATGGTGTAAGGCCAGTAGCCATGGCCACCATCACAGCCACCTGGCTCATGCAGGTTCGCATTAGATTCGGACAGATGGTGTAAAGCCAGTAGCCATGGCCACTATCATAGCAGTCCGGCCCATGCAGGTTTGCATTGGATTCGGACAGTCGGTAAAGAAACAATGGAGCCAAAAACTGGTGGGCCATCATCTTTAATCCTAGCTTGCACCCGGTGGGCAAGTAAAACACACTGGGCTCCAAAACCACTTACATTCAGTGCTCACTAAGCTACTGACTTATCTGAGTTTCCTAGAATCAAAGGTTTCTAGCTCACCAGACTTATTCAACTCTGTTCCCCATCTCCTTCCTTCTCCCTGCATAAACTCTGCACAAACTGGCTTCTCCCTCAGCACTCCACCATCTTGGCTGCTTCTCCTGGACTCCTCCACGTGGCCTTTCTCAGCTCTCCTCTCTAATGCTAATCTCAGGAACTGAGAGAGAGCAAGCTCCTGGTCTGCCCCACTTTACAGAGTAGAAATCAAAACCTTTAATCCTTATACAAACAAGGAAGTCTCTGATACAAAGTCACTTATCTGGGACATAATGGGATTTCTCATGAGAGTGCAGCACCCCACATCAAAAAGGGTGGGAAAGACTTAGTCCTAAAACCAAGCCCCAGGCTACAAGGATCCTACCTGCCCACAGCCTGCCCCCAACACACATTAATATAATTACACCCATCCCAAGCAAGAAGGGCAACTGATATGATCACCTGGGCGATGGGCTTCCACGTGGGCAGCGCCATTTTTAACAAAGTGAGCATAATATATTTTATCTGCCCAACAATCCACCCCTATGCTCACTTTACTACCCACAATCTACACCACCAGCATCCCTGAGCAAGGAAATTAGGCACATTACACAAATTACAACAACATGACAAATCATATAATTTCAACAGTTACAAAGGTACACTTCACCAGTCTGTGAGCACTTTGCCAAAAGCGCAAAATGTCCTTGGCCTTCTTTCTAGCCATGGGGAAAGCTTCCCGGGGCAGGAGAGGGCCTCCAGATAAGCCATCTCCCACCCTCATCAGGGTATTTCACATTGTCCAAAATCCGTAAGTCCATCCAACAAAGGAGCCAATGCCCACTCTGGTCATAGTCCAGGATTCAGTCCACAGACATGGGGCCTTAGCCTCCCCACTCATCCCTGCCATCCTGGCAGGTCTTACACTGTCTCAAAGAGGAGCACATGACAATGGCAGTCAGCATTTCCATCTCTTCTCTGGAGAGCATGATGGCATCCACCCCTATGTCCCAAAATCGCAGACCTACCAGGGCCATAGTAAGAACTCCTTGCTGCTGGGCTCTCATCTTCTGGAGATTGCGGATTGCAACTCGAGCCCGATTCTCCTCAGCCTCCAAGGAGGAACTGAAAACACCAGCTACTGCTGCTGGGCTCAAGCCCCAGGCCGCTGCCATCTTCTGCTCTGCGGACCTTGCAGCTCCAGCCCCAGCCTCAGCCATATCCCTGGACTCCTGCCGCTGTTGGCTCTCCACAACATCCAGGGCAATCTCCAACTCATGAACCTGTGATTCCTTCTCCATTTCCAAGTGAATCTCACGAACCTGGTTGGTCTCCTCTGGTGCTTGCTCCAGCTCCAGGGTCGGCATCTGTTTCTCCAACGTTTGCTCCAGCTCCTTCCACTGCTCGGTGTGCAGGTCCTGGGCAGCATTTTCCACAGAGCTCTCGGTTTCCTCATGCATGGCTGTAAAAGCCAACCAGCCTACGGCCCCTGAAAGGACAGCCATGGGGAACCATAACAGCAGCCAGTGCTCTACTGCACCTCTCAAATGTGGCGGTGGCTCCATACCGAACTGTATCAAATCCTGCAACAGACTACACCAAATGTAAAGCCAGTAGCCACAGCCACCATCACAGCTGCCTGGCCCATGTAGGTTCGCATTAGATTCAGACAGACAGTAATGAAACAATGGAGCCAAGAACTGGTGGGCCATCATCTTTATCCTAGCTTGCACCTGGCAGGCAAGAAGTACACACAGTGGGAAAACATTTCCCTTTCCATTCAGGGTTCCCAAAGCCACTGACTTATCCGAGTTTCCTAGAATCAAAGGTTTCTAGCTCACCAGACTTATTCACCTCTGTTCCCCATCTCCTTCCTGCACAAGCTCTGCCCAAACTGGCTTCTCCTTCAGCACTCCACCATCTTGGCTGCTTCTCCTGGACTCCTCCACGTGGCCTTTCTCTGCTCTTCTCCCTAAAGCTAATCTCAGGAATCAAGAGAGAGCCAGCTCCCAGTCTGCCCCACTTTACAGTGTAGAAATCAAAACCTTTAATCCAATATACAAACAAGGAAGTCTCTGATACAAAGTCACTCATCTGGGACATAATGGGATTTCTCATGAGAGTGCACCACCCCACATCAAACAGGGTGGGAAAGGGTTAGTCCTAAAACCAAGCCCCAGGCTACAAGGATCCTACCTGCCCACAGCCCGCCCCCAACACACATTAATATGATCACGCCCATCCCATGCAGGAAGGGCAACTAATATGAACACCTGGGTGACGGGCTTCCACGTGTGCAGCGCCATCTTTAATAAAGTGAGCATCATATATTTTATCTGCCCAACATCCTCTCCTCTGTGTTCTTCTGGTTTCTCCTCCCTCAAGGAGGAAGTACTAATGGTGCGTCAGCCCAACACACAATGGATCGGTGTGAGCAGATTGGAGCCAATAAAGGCAGCAACTAGGTGTCTTCTCCAACCACCCTTCATTCAATCTGTCACTCTTTTACTCTTCCATTCATAAGACATCAAACATAAAGTGCCAGAAATCATTTTAGGATAATGGGGGAATAAAACGAACTCTCTACCCTTGTTAAACTTATGTTCTAGAAAGGGTAGACAGTCAGTAAACAGAAAGCATATAAATAAACAAATTATGGAGAAGATTAGAATGAATTCTGTAAAAAGTACAGCAGGGTAAGGTAAATTTAAAGTGTTGTCCCTTTATCAAGGTGCTCAGAATAGACCTCATAGAAAAACAAAAATTTAGAGGTGAGGGAGTTAGTCAAGCTATATAAAGGAAGGGCATATATATAAAGATATATAAATATATACATATAAGTAATATGCTATATATATATATATGTAAAATAGTTTGAGGCTCTGAGATGGGAGTGTGTCTGGCACACAGAAGGGATAATAAGGAGATCAACAGGGCAGGATTGGAGTGAACCAGGAAGATGAGGTTGAGAGGTAATGGACACCACATCAAATAGCTGCCTAGGCCAGTGAAAGGTTCTTTCTCTAACTCAGGTTTCTCAACCTCAGCGTTGTGGACATTTTTGACCAGGTAACTCTTTTGGAGGGAGCCGTCCTATGCATTGCGGGAAGTTTAGCAGCGTCCCTGGTCTTACCCACCAGATGCCAGTGGCACGCTTCCTCCAGCCGTGACAGTCAAAAGCATCTCCGGACATTGCAGATGTCCCTAGGAGAAGGGGGGGGTCACCTCTCATTGGGAACTACTGCTCTAAGCAATATAAGGACACAGTGAAGTTTCTGGAGCAGAGAGGGACATAATCTGATTTAAATATTGAAGAGATCATTCAGGGTGCCCTACTGGCAATTGACTGGGATGGGAGGCAGGAAAGAAGCAGGGAGACCATTCAGGATAATCCAGGGGCTGAAACGAAGAATGTCGCAGTGGAGGTGGTGAGAAGTGGTTGGGTGTTGGCTCCATCTTGGATATATAGCCCGTAAGATGTGCAAGAGAGGAGTCAAGGATGACTGGATGATTCTTGGCCTAAGTAACTGGAAGAACGAAGTTGCTATGAACTGAAATGAGGACAATAGTGTGTGGAACAGGTTTTGGGTGGGGAGTCAGTAGCTCAGAGTCGGGCCTGTGGAGTATGAAATGAAATTCCAATAATCCCAGTGGAGAATATGAAGCACTGAACTGGACAGGGACAGTAGAGATGGAGAAGGCACTTTGCATTCAAGAGACGGCCATGTTGGGAAAAAAACAAAACACAGCGTTTGCACTCAACTGGAGGACAGGAAAGGGAAGGAGTTGAAGAAGCAGAAGCTTAGAGATTTCACAGCTGGAGGATGCTGGTGGTAGAACGAGGATGAATCCCTGACCAGAGAAACAGAACCTGGCACAAGGTGCAGGTCGGAAGGGAAAGACGGCACCCCTCATCTAATTATACATCGGAGTTGAGGTCCAAGGTACAGCTGGGAGGAAGAGTCTAGGAGAGTTGGCAATGCAGCTGTGGTGCTCAGGAGAGATTATGAGGCTAGAGAGAGAAGAAACCCCACCCCCTGCCGAGAATAAGTGGTGTACACAGGGAGATGGAGAAAATGGAGTGATTAAGGAGGTCAAGATATGGCGAAGGAACAACCAGTCAAAGGCAATCAAGGAAGGAATGGAGCATGGAAGGTCAGGTGAGGAGGGTTCCAGGAAAATCCAAATAAGCAGAGCCTTAGTTTTGGTATTTTTTTTAAATTAATTTTAATGGGGTGACATTGATAAATCAGGGTACATATGTTCAGAAAAAAGTTTTGGTATTGCTTGATTATAATACCTGCAACAACACATGAGATAATTCACATCCAGGTATGTGCTTTGGGAAGAAGATTGTTTATGAGAAAAATGTTTATGAACTTGCACCTAGAGTATAAATTGCAAGTTTTGTCATTAAATATATACTAATAGTAATTATAAAATAGTCTTCAGGTGAACCCTGGAATGTATAAATATGGAATGTACTTTCTTAGTTATATTATTTAGTACAGGTACAGGAAAAATGCATAACACTAAATAAACTTAAAAAATTTAAACTATTATTGATTATCATCTATGCATAAAAACTAGTTCATTGGATAAGTTTTAGAACAAAATACTTCCCTTTCTCAAAAGCACATATTCAAAATAATAGGACTTCAAATATACAAAATAATGCTCACCTTGTGAAACACATTCAGTAATTACAAGTCAACTATGACCTTATTGGTATAAGAACAAAATCATATACCAAGACATAAAAAATAGACACTTTAGAGTACAGGTATGTATTGTATAAGGTAAGCAATGCTGCCTAAAGCAAATTATGGTTCTTAAAGTTAGTACTTTATTGAGAGGTGGTTATTTAAACTCACACATAGAGCTCATAAAACCTAATCTTGTAAACCACAAATAGTGTTAATCCTCAAACATAGCACACAACAGTGAACTAATAGTCTACATTACTGGATTTCACGGGCACTCTGTCTGTCTTTAAATTTGTCCATAAAGATGAGACCATGGGCTGGTTAGGTCTCAGGAGAGGTCAGCTTTCTGTGCTATATGCCATTTGCTAACACTGATTTCTTATGTATATTCTTAGAATTTTCCTTACGCACTCCTCATGTTTCACAGATTTAGAAATGTGTGAAAAAATAAAAGATTCCAACAGCCTTTTAAAACTATTCATAAGTCACGCATTTACTAAATGCCCCAGTTCTTGGACTCTGCCATATATATAGGAGAAACAGCAAAAAAGGTACCCACTAAATGTTACTTTTAAATTGAAAAATTCCTTGACTCTTATCAAATCGGCCCATCATTTTCTCATCTTCTCAAATAGAAAGGAAGTCAGCCTCTTGCAATTCTGAGAAAACCTAGCTTCCTCCTGTCACCCACTTCTTTTCCTAGAGTATGTTCCCTGTCTGGGATTGCCAAAGGTTTCAAAATACGTTTCTTACCCTGGTTTATGTTGCTGCTCAGTGCAGCCAATGAAATATAAGTGCACTTCCTCTTTTCCATCAGATTTCCCCAACATGCATCTTCGGCCAATTTGTACTGTTTTCTAACTATGAGTGATGGTAACCTTTTGTGTGGCAGGTGCGTAGAGGCACAGGAATGGAGCCCTTGCCACATTTGGCCTTTAGGTGAATTTCAAGCCTGTACAGAGTTTACAATTTCTGAGCAAAGGAGGAAAGCCTTAGAAAGCTGAAAGGTTTTCCTTTCCAAAATATTCAAGAACAGTGCAGCTCTTTACCAGGGCCCAGAAGGGAGAGTGGTAGGGGTAAAATCTGGTTCACTGTAGATTCCAGTGAGGACTGAAAACAGAAATCTTTCTGAGGGATGTGCAGGGGCAGATTATAAATAGGGTGTGGGGCAGCTTCTCACCAGAGATTTCTGACTTCTCTCCATATTCCAGCAAGACTTTTTAAATAAAAAAAAATGGAGATGGCTAGATTGTAAATAAAGGAAGAAGGGAATGCAGTCAGCAGTGTGGTTGTCACTGTCTGATAGAGAATAAATCATACCCAAATTAAGGTGTACACATATTCGTTATCTCCTCAGCTTTTTAAAGTTTTCTCAGCAAAAATAAAAGAGGGGAACTTACACTGATTATTACAAGGAGTTTCCAGTAGCCTTAGGGCAGTAGATTTTAACTTATGCCACAAAGAATTACAGGTACCTAAAACGTTTATATTTTGTAGGTTATTCCCCTCCAGCTCCCAAGACGGGGTAGAAAACAGAAAAGAAAGAAGAAAGAATTGAAAAGTAGGAAAGGTTCAAAGTTGTTCAAATGGCACAACTATGCTGCTGACCTGCCCTGGGTTTGGCTGTGAATCAGTCCATAGCCCTTGGCATAGTCTGGGGAAAGATCAACAATGCAGGTCTGAGCGAGTCTCAGCTTAAGGTGCCTCGGTTTCTGGATCTGCAACCCCCTCATCTTCCAAGTTTTTGTGACAGCTGTTCTATTTCTAAGTGGACAGAACCCTAAAGGGGTGTAGCTGCCCAATGACACTCAAGAGTGAAGGGACAGAGTTAGAGGAGGGAAGGGGCGATTCCCAGCTCCTTTCCCACCATTCTTCATAAGTCTCGCCAGGACTGGGGCCATCGTCGCCAGGTCAACAGCTGTCCTGCCTCCGCAACGCATCGCAGAGCGTGGTCGAGTATGCGGGAAGGACCCTGTCCTCTCTAGTAGGCCACGCCCCCTTGCTGCCCACGCGCCACATCCCTGCAGAACCTTACCCGAAAATTTCTAACCTTAAAAGGGAATGAGGTTCCTGTGAGTGGCAACCTTAGCCACGCCCCTTGCACCTCGTTGCTTAATCACGTCACGCCCCTCCTCGCCCAAAAATGCCTTAAGCCCCTTAAGTCCCGCCCCGGCTACGCTACCTACTGGCACCTCTGCTTCAGTTGCTTCAAGTCTATCGCGGTTGCGCACCAGCGCGCTAACTTGGCCCCGCCCCTGCCCTCCCTCAGCTTCCCAGCTTTCTGATGTATCTGAGAGCGGCAAAGCTACGCCCCATTGACAGGGCGAACCTCACGTTTGTGGTACATCCTTGCGCTCCACCTGCAACCACGCCCCTTCTCCCTGTAATGTTATTGTGTCCCGTAAGCTATTCTGTCGCCCGCTTTCCATCGGTATTCACATCCCTGTTATTCCCTCGGGCCACCCTCATTCTGCTGACTGCACATCTCTCCTCTCTGCCCATGTCCCTGCTTTTAACGATAATTCCTCTGCCTGAGTTTACCCTTCCTGCAATCCCGACTAATTCTGTCAAGCCCTTACTGGCGGCAAGCCCCCTCGCGCTTCAAGTCACACTTTTTCCGGTCACGCCCCTGGGCTACGCCTAGCCCCGCCCCTCTCGACCTGGCCTTGCCCGCGCTACTCTCCACGATTCCAGGCTCCGCCCCTCTGGACTAGTTCGTATTCCCTGCCTTCTGCATTTCACCCCTCTCTGTCTTTCCTGATACTTGGCAAAACACATTAGTCAGGCCCACCCCGCTCATGCGCATTTTCCTGCAGTCGGTCGTGGCCGCTTCCTGGGTTCCCAAGCCACCCGCTTTTGGTTCGGTGCTGTCCAAGTCCACGCCTCTCGCTCTCCTTCCGCTGGCGGATCCTGCCTGTGGGAAACCTCAGAAGAGTGGGTGGGGCCTAAGAGTTTACAAAGAAAACCTCCCAGGTCCCAGAGCTGGACGCCAGCGACATTTATATAATGGATCAAGCCTGCGGACCCTAGGGCTCCCTCTAATGATTGGCTTTTCTTCATATTTCTCCCAGTTCCAAACACCACAACTAGGAACAGAATCATGATAGGAAACATAACTGGGAACCTACTGAAACTGTGTTTCTAGCAGTCCCGCAGCTGACCTTTAGTGCTAGGCAGCTGCACAGAGTAAGCATGTTCCTCCTCTACTTCCTGATGTGTACTTAAAATGACTTTTCCTCGGAACTTAGTGTCCTGTTGGCTAGGGCTTGTGGAGACTTACAGCCCGGCCTAGGGCCCCCTGCTTTGCGATTAAGCTTCTTTACTTCCTCCATTTACAATTCTGGGTCCACAAGAAAAAATAAAGCGGTTATTACCAGGGTTTTGTTTGTTTGTTTTTCTGTCCAGAAATCTCTGAACCAGCTCTCCTGGGGGCAGGACACTTTTCATTAGCCATTAAGTTATTCATTCATTTAAATTGTATTTATAGAGTACTATGTTCCAATGACAAGAAAACCACAAGGATCTTACAGCTCGAAGTTCCCCTACTTGAGTTTGGATGGAACAGGAATTGAGAAAGTTAAGGAAGGTGTGGTACAGGGGTTGGTTAATCGATGGAAAAGAACTTGGTAAGTGCTGTTTTTGTGTGTTTTTTTCTAATTGAGGTATCATTGACATATTAGTTTCAGGTGTACAAAATAATGATTAAATATTTGTATATATGTCGAAATGATCACCACAATAAGTCTAACATACATCACTAGTGATGGTTACAGATTCTTTTTTCTTGTGATGAAACTTTTAAGATTTACTCTCCCAGCAACTTTCAGATCTACAATACAGTATTATTAACTATAGTTTGTAGTACTCGAGCCAGCTGGGAACTACCAGTGTCATAAGAAACTTACTCAAGACAGAGAGTTATGTCAAGAGGATAAGGGGGAGGCCTGCCAAAGGAGGCAAAGACCTGCATTTCCTTCTCCCTTAGCTTTTATTGATCAGAAGCAGAACAGAGGTAACAGGATTACAAGGGAGGGAGGCCAGGTGATAAGGGGTAAGAATAATTAATGGTCATTTCCCTGTAATGGAGAAAGGGCTAATTTGGGTCAGTACATTCTTTTTCTTTTGCTAATTAACAAGCACAAAGGAAGGGGCAGTCTAAAACCTCCAGGCTAATTTTCTAAAGCCCGTTCACATGCATTCCTTTGTGTTTGCACAAAGGTCACTCATCACACAGCTTCTTGGTGTTTGCATCCAAGAGACATTCACTCAGGACTTTTAAGTCCCCAATCCAAGTCATAGAGGGTTCAAGGTTAGATGGGTGATTCCTGCAATAGTTGCCATGTGATACATTACATCCCATGACTGATTTATTTTATAACTGGAAATTTGTACCTTTTGAGCCCCTTCACCCATTTCACCCCCAACCCCTCATGCTGCCTCTGGCAACCACCAATCTGTTCTCTGTGTTTGAGTTTATTTTTGCTTTAGTTCATTCTTTCTTTTCTTCTTTTCTTTTCTTTCTTTCTTTCTTTCTTTCTTTTTTTTATTTCAAACATAAGTGAAATCATATGGTACCTGTCTTTCTCTGCCTGACTTATTTCACTTAACATAATACCCTCCAGGTCCATGCTTGTTTGTTTTTGAGAAGCAGTTTTTCTTGACTATTAGTCCCAAGGGAAATTCTGGTTCCACATCATGATGATACTGTGAACTAAGTATGGAACAAAGTATGGTTAGGAATTTTATATAAATATCCTCGATGTAAACTGTTGCCACCATCACAAAGCACAGTGCATTATTTAATTCTATGAAACACCCATACTTCCTTTTCATTTGAGATCACAGGCTTTATTCAGGGCAACATTTAGATCACCATTCCTCATGATGGCAAATAAGTTTCAATTCACATGTCAACTTACCAAATAACTGCCTATGACAGTTGTGTGGCTGAGTCCACGCTCAGAAGAAATTCTGTAATAGAGTAACAGTGTCTGAGTGCAGCCTGGATGATTGGCTGCAGCAACGTATCTGGCATTTCAGATTTGTAATAATAGAGGTCTAGCATGCGCATCTTTTGACAGTCCCCCAAAACATACCTTACTATAAGCTTTTGATGATTTTTCAGACAATAGAAGGATCAAAGTCAGCCCCTGGCCCAGAAGCTCAGTTGGTTACAACATTGTCCCAACAAGCCAAGCAAGGTTGATGGTTCAATTCCCAGTCAGGGTATATGCAAGAATCAACCAATGAATGCATAAATAAGTGGAACAACAAATCAATGTCATTACTGCTGGCCAAAACATAAGGGCTGAAACTTTTTGATATGTTGATTAATTCGTATGTTTTGTGTATAAACAAGAAGGAGATTGGTTTAAGATTCTGTTATGAAAGTGAGAGCACCTAGCTTAAAAGATACCTGGCCCAAATGACCACTCCACCTATAGAGGTTGGCAAAGGAAGTACCTATAGGCAAAGCTAAATGTGACTGGATGACACTGTCAGCCACATAGAAGATCAAGGATGGCAAGAGCATGGCTGCAATAGTTTTAGCCTAGAAAAATAAAATCACGACTTACGAGAACTGTGAGAATACTTTGTATATCAACGAAGCAACATTGGAAAGACTTAAACATCTAGGAATAAATGTCAGTCAAGACGCTTTTACTACATGAGACTCATGTTAATGTATTGGTCTTCATGCATAAGATGAGGCACGCAGACAAGCATGCATGCATTCTGTTTAAGAAAGTGTGCTTTAATTTCCTACTTTAGGAATATTAGGTTGACAGTATTATGCTCACTCAGTTGGTCTGAATTAATCTTTATTTCCACACAGTAGTGATTAACTTTCTCTGAACTAGAAAAATGTGACCCTGTGAAAAAGAAACAAAGTTCACAATGGTTATAGCTTTTGATTAACCTACAAAATTTGATGAGCCTTCTGAATATGGTGTCTTCAGATTTTTTTCCTATCTTAAAAAGGGCATAAGGTATGGGAGTGGAGACAAAAATAGTCCAAAGCTAAGAGAGTAAAAACAAATTGCAGTGTACCTCATGATATTTCATTTCCACTGTCTGAAGCTTCTTAGAATGCCAGTTTATAATTCATTTAAGTTAATTCAGTTTTATTAAATTATCAAGTATTCATGGGCCATGAAAAATGCGGAATTGGACCAAATATAGTCCCTGCCCTCCAGGATCTTAAAGTTTGTAGGCTACAAAGGCAAATCATGTTAGCAATAGATACATGTAGTAATGTGAACAAAATCCTATGGGAATGCAGAAGAAAGAGAGAATAGAAAGTTAGTAGACTGGACGAGTCTACAACAAATAAAAATCTATAACAAAAACAAAAGAAGAGATGATACTGAGATAGGCCTGTAACATGGCTAATATGTTTAATGGTAAATAAATAAATAAAGGGAAAGCTTATAGTATTGAAGTTAAGGAAGTAGTGTGAAAACAAACACTTGCTGGGACTAGCTGGCATTCATGTAGGTATTGAATACATCTGGAAAACCCAAATTAGGTTCAGAGCTTGCAAATTTAAGTTTAGATTCTCTGGAACAGGCCCTGGAGTGCTAATAAAGATTTTAATGTGGAAATGACTTCAATGTAAATGACAAGGAGAAGAAGGACAATGTAATGTAGAAACATCATTTAATGACAGTAAGTCTATGCTTATTAATCATGGGCTGTTGGACTGGATCCAGCAACTAAGCAATTAATTATTATTTCTTATTAGCCACCTTAAAAATAAGTATGTTCATTTTAATAATAAATTCAGAATATGGAGCAAGTGATATTAAAATCTTATAGAATGCTTGATTTTACATACACATGCACACAGTACCCTTCCATCTCCCATTATTTTTGAGTTATTTCCATTAACTCAAATCCAAGGAGAAAAAAGGTACCATATAAAGGCCTAAATGATGTTTTTAAAGTTTCTAGGATGTTTGGCAGCTTTCCTGGCCTCAACTCTGTAGATGCCATTAGCAACCCTCCCCTACTTGTGGCAACCAAAAATGTCTCCGGACATTGCCAAAATGTCTTTTGGAAGAAAAAAAAACCCATCCCCCTAACCCTCATTGAGAACCACTGAGGCCTGACCTGTGGTGGTGCAGTGGATAAAGCCTCAACCTAGAATGCTGAGGTCACCGGTTCGAAACCCTGAAACCCTGGGCTTGCATGGTCAGGGCACATATGGGAGTTGATGCTTCCTGTTCCTCCCTTCCCTTCTCTCTCTCTCTCCTCTCTAAAAATGAATAAATAAAATCTAAGAAAAGATTTGAAAAAAGAGAGAACCACTGAGTTAAAATATAGCATTTTCCACAACAGACAAAATACTTTTACCTCCTAATTATATTGAAAATGTTAGACTAATTAAACATCTTGATATTGCTTATTTAATAGCATACCAGTTTCACTTTAGTTTCAATGATGCAGAATCACATTTATTCAAAATTCTACAACTTCTAGAAAACAAATGAATGGAGCCATTACTTAAAAAAGTACAAGTTTTATATCTTATAAAAATGAACATATTCAGCTATTAAAGTTTTGAGTTATTTTATTTTTAATTGAATTTATTGGGGTACAAGTTTCAGGTGTGCACCTCAATAAAACATCATCTGCATTGCATCCACTGCCCTAAGGTATGATTTCTTTTAATATGTCACAGCTAGATTCATTTCTCAAAATCCAACAGAAATGTACAGAGTAAAGTTGTATTTGAAGTGGTTTCACCATTTACTAGTTTTAGGTGTTATAGGTTCATTAAATATGTGTATGTAACAATGTAGCATGATCAGGGTCAAAAATAAGAGTGACACTGGTTCTTTCTACCTTTTGTTTTATTGAGGGTAAATGGGGCATACATATCCCCACATGCTTTTACGGCTCTGAGAAACGTTAAAAGGCATCTCACATGAATCAAAAGAATGTGACCTCATATTTAATTTACCTTCCAGAACAGTAGATTAATAGTTATGTACCAAGAAACTGCTTTTCAGTACTGTTGTGGAGTATGTGAAAACATGAAAAAATCAATTTCTTTTTCTTATCTCAGGAGACTTGGTGCATTTCCTATTGCTCATGGCAACAGTAATCTCAACCTTCTGTTTATGTTCTCTAAACCTGGAACATTGAAGTCAATAGTAACATAGATGGATTCAAACTGCTTTCTTTGTCATCGTTACCACTGCTGCTAATAAGTTATTAGGCTCCTACATGTGGGATTGCTGAAATGAGCATTGTATTAAGCAAGTTTGCTATGAATTCTTTGTACGTTTAATACTTAAAATTGTGCATGAAAATAAGGACTGGGCCCTGGCAGGTTGGCTCAGTGGTAGAGCATCGGCCGGGTGTGTGGATGTCCTGGGTTCAATTCCCGGTCAGGGCACACTGGAGAAGCACCCATCTGTTTCTCCCCCCTCCCCCTCTCGTTTCTTTCTTTCTCCCTCTCCCTCTCCCTCTCCCTCTCCCTCTCCCTCTCTCCCTCCCTCTCTTCCCCTCCTGCAGCCATGGCTCAATTGGAATGAGTTGGCCCCAGATGCCATGGCTCCATGGTCTCCACCTTAGGGACCAAGAGCTCAGTTGTTCAGCAATGGAGCAATGCCCCAGATGGGCAGAGCATCTCCCCCGAAGGGGGCTTGCTGGGTTGATCCTGGTTGGGGCACATGCGGGAGTCAGTTTCTGTCTCCCCTCCTCTTACGGAATAATAATAAAAAAGTAAATGGCTACAAGATGTTGAAAAGTATAAGAAAGTAAAGATAGTATGTAAAGAGGCAAGAACAATAACATCTAGTACTGTGTTCCACCTACACTATTGAGCTATCAAGCTCTTTATTAAATAATTTTAGCATCTTCAAAGTGATCCATACCTTGTAAAAGTCTTCATATTTTAAGTCATCTTATTTTGCAGTTACGCTTTTTCTATTCACCTGACAGGACCTATAAAAGCTGTTATTTTTAATCATTTCATGTAGGGCTGCTGTTTCTTTTGTGATTGTCAAATACTTTTCTAAGAAAATACTGGAATATAAAAAAATTAGAATTATAGACTTTTTAGAAAAGAAGAATGAAATCACTGTACAGCTATACTTTTTGTCACATGCCAGAAAAGAACTCCAAGGAAAATTAATAGCCACTGTTATTTTCTTTATTAACTGAGAAAGATTAAAAATAAATAAGCCTATTTATTAGCTCAAGAGTTATAAAAAGAACAAGAAAACCACTATAATGACAACAAGGGTAAGGATTATAAGTAAGATTGATTAATCACAAAGCTGACAAGAATTGAAAATTAAATTCAAGATCTTGTTCTTTGATTAAAAAACAAAACTACATAAACCTTTGGCAGGATAATAGAAAATGAGAAAACCATACACATCACAAAATATAAAGGGAATATAAGCAATGAATGCAGATATTTTGTGGAAAATAGTATATAAAGTCCATGACAATACTGGAAAATCTTAATGGAATGAATGATTTTCTTGGAAATTATCAGTAGCCAAACTGAACTCAGAAAGAAATGTGAAACCTGAAATAAATGACAATATAAGAAATTAAAGTTTTTCAAATTAGACTCCAGTAGAATTTCAAAGACATTTAATAGATCTCAGTGAGCTGCAGCAATTGTCTTCCTCTAGGTCCTTTGCATTGATAACTGTTGATAGTAATAAAATTGAAAATTTCAAAAATGACAAAAATGAATGGAATAAAACAGACTATATTCTAAAAAAAAGAAATGTAAGTTTTGAAAGAATTCTACTCCCAAAATATGTATGTTCCACATTCTTCAACTCTGAATTTTGTATTTATTTTTCTGCATTAAGTGTTTGTAAACAGTGTCAGAAATCTTTCTATAACGTTTTCAAGATGATAATACAAGAGCAGAGAAAAAGAAACTTCAAGACTTAGCACTTTAAAAGGAATCTACATATATTCTTCTATGAAAATATGCCGGGGTCCAGTCCCGGGGGAAAGGATCCAGGGGTCCCACAGGAAGAGATGGCATCGGCACGAATCGAGTGAGAGAGCCGAATTCTTTTCTTACTCTTTATTCTCCAATTAGCGATTTACTGCCAGGCATCTCTGCCAAATGCTGGCCTAGCTTTCTTTTTATGCACACACACTAAGTTACAATCACATGGTATTCAGAATGCATTGATTAATCATTGTTTTTGTTTCACTATGGTTACATTTCCTAGGTAACAGTTAATTCATTTCTATAAACTATAAATCAGGTGGTAAGTCATTCAAAGTACAATTATACAATAACTTGAACAGCAATAACAATATTGATACAAACTTCCAAAAGGTCAGTACTGATTAATAACTCTACCTTGTCTAGGATACTATTGTCTAGTCAAATTTTATTTATTACTATATTCATACACTAATTAAGTTCTAACTTTACTTTTCTCAGAGTGTTTCACCACCTACAGGTCAGGTATGCAAGAAGAATGGAAAGTTTCTTTACTCTACCACATGAGAAGGCTAGGGAGGAAAAGTGATGAATTAAGTGAAGGCTGAAAGGTACTCTGTGTATAGTTACTGTTTCCTACCTATTCATAAGTCACAATCTATTCTTTCTAACATGATTAATAAGAAGAAATTCTCCTACAAACTTAACCCTTTACAAGGGATATCATAGCCAGCCTCTTATGTCTATGAGCCCAGTTCAAGGGGCTTACAGGCTTTTCTGTGGAACTCACACCCTCTGTCTCATTTCCAAAGAAATTACTATAAATCTACAGGGAAAGTACGGTACTATTATCCCTGTGCCATAAATGATAGCACACACCCAGAAAAGGGGGGATATAAGGCCAGATTAATTCAAAAAGGTCTAAAGGGGGAAGTATCGTTGTGCCTTTCCTTTGCGGTGACTTTGTCAACCCGCAGCTGTTAGTCTTCACTGAGGTGACTTTATTAACCAGCAGCCATAGGTCTTCTTCTGCTGTGACTTTGTCAACCAGCAGTTGTGGATCTTCTTCTGCTGTGACCTTGTTAGCCAGCACTAGTGGATCGGCTCCCGACAAAAATAGGTTTAGGGGAGTGACGTCACGGAAATGGCGCCGTGAGAAGCGCGTCCGACAGCTCTCCCCTAAATCACAACGAATTTATCAACTAGAAACAGAAAAATTTATCCTCGGAGCATTCCGGAGTTCCACACAAACTGAAAGCAAAAGGACTGTTATCACTTGAATCTGAGAGACGAGGGTGTGGAGGAAGCTACCGCAGCAGCGACGCTCATTCAAGCCGCGAGGGAGTGCGCCTGCGGTGAGTCAGCCCATATACTTGGGAACCGCGAGCCGCCGCCGCGAGCTGCCGCCGCGAGCAGCCGCCGCGAACCGCCACCGCGAGCGGCCGCCACGAGCCGCCGCGCGCGCCCGGTCTGGTTGAGCACCGCTGACGTTCCCAGCGGCCCACACACTGCGAGTGGGGGTCGCTGGCCACCGGTGCCTGGAGCGCCCCATTCGCGCGCGTGCCTTGGGCATTCAACGCTCCCAGGGCGCCCTGCTGGCCCGCACACCCAGGGGGCTGCATTATCCTGCGCCTGGTGAGGTCCAGCCGCCAGCGGCGGGGCGAGCGGGAGAGGCTTGGGAGATTCTCTCCGTGGGCGGGGCACCTCACCCAGCCATTCAAGCTAACAATCAAGCGTTGGGGGAGGGGCGCGCGCAGGCAGCCTAAAATACCTTCGGAAGCACAGCTGCGACCCAATCACTGAAATTAGCTTAACCCATAAAATCTGCGCACCCTCGGTTCTAATTGATAAGATCTCTCTCAGTTCAGCGATCCAAGACAAGAGGCGTGATATTTTTTAGTGCCTCTCGCTAAAGGGGCGGGGGCAACTTCTGATTGATAGAGCCTCCATATTCAGGGATAAACGCTAACAAGAAGGACTTGGCAGATAATAAGGTCTATACTACACTAGTCGTAAGCAGAGACTAGTGCCTCTTCTTCCCTGCAAAAACAGGCTACAAAGTGTGGAAAGCCTGGGTTGAGAGGTCCAACTAAATGATAGGCGCTGAACAGTCACCTTGACAACAATTGACTCCCACCCCCGCCTGATTACACTGGAGGCCCTGACTGTCAGAGCCTTTCCCAAAGCCTTGCACTGAGTGGGGATAGAGTGGGGATTTCCCAGCTCTTTGAGCCTCTTACTCCCCAGGCAGAAGCAGTTGCAGCCTTATAGCTGGATCACCAGGCTGCTAATTCAGAAAGGGGGGACTAGGAGAGAGAATCCAGGAAAGCAAACTCTCTCATCGTTGGACCCTGCAAATGCCAACAAGCCTTTACTTCCAGCAAGACTAAAGCCAATTATATGACATTGCCATAGAATCCCATCAACTGCAAATCCCTACCTAAGAGTGACACAGGGGCAGAGCCTGGGGTACAGAGTCACCGACCAGGAAGAGGGAGAGAAAAGAAAAAGGAAGAAGTTAACCTCTCAAAATCAAGAAAAACCCACAGACTTTACAACTTGATCCACTAATTTTTTTTTGTTGTTGTTGTTGTTTGTTTCTTCTATCTTTTTGCCTTTATTTCCTCCACCTCGGTCCTTCTATTCTCTGCCCATCTTATGCTTCCCCTTTCTTGAACTACACTACCCATGAGTGTTGCATTTTATTTTTCTTCTTCATCCTCACCCTCCTTTAAGGTTATACTCCAAAACACTTAACTCTCACTCTCTCCTCTTTTGTTTTTTTTTGTTTTTTTTTGTCTTGCTTTATTTTGTTTTTTTCTCCTCCTATTTTATTTCTTCCTTCGTTTTTCTCTTTTTCTTATTTTTTCCTTTCTATTCGTTTTTTCTTTTCTCATTTTACTTTCCTCCCATATAATCCTCAATCACGAACAAATTAGTTAATTTGGGACTCAAGGCTTTTTTTTGGCTTTATTTCTCTTTTTTGCTTTTGTTTTTATTTTTTTTTCTCTTGTTTGTTTATTTTTGTGGCATTTTGGGTCCTCCCAACCCAAGGTCTCCATTGTATTTAATCTTCGCTCCACTTAATACAACAGATTTTTACTTATTATTTTTATTTTTTCTTCTTTATTATTCTTTTTTGGTCCTTTTTTCTGATTCCCTCTTATCCCTCTCATTATATCTCTTAGTTGACCATCACTTACAAGCAAATCATCTTATGCTTGTCTAAGATTTTCTTCCTTTTTTTTTTTGCATTTAGTAGGTCCCTACTCCCTTTTTTTTGCCCCTTGAACTCTTCACCCCAAATCAGGCCCTCCATTATAGGCACGATATTTCCCTGAGGAGGGGAGAGGAGGGAAAGAGAAGAGAGAAAAAAAGGGGGAAATAATAAATTATTACTGTTTTTTTTTTGTGGGGAGTCATTGTATGGCTCTCATGGAATTACATTTTAAAATATGTGGTGTTCATGGCTCTCTCAGCTAAAAAGGTTCCCGACCCCTGATCTATTAATTTCTTTTGCCCAGTTTTTTTTTAAAGATTTTTATTTATTTTTATTCATTATAGAGAGGGGAGGGAGAGAGAGAGAGAGAGAGAGAGAGAGAGAGAGAGAGAGAGAGAGAGAGAAAGAAGGGGGGGAGGAGCAGAAAGCATCAACTCCCATATGTGCCTTGACCAGGCAAGCCCAGGGTTTTGAACCGGCAACCTCAGCGTTTCCAGGTTAACGCTTTATCCACTGCGCCACCACAGGTCAGGCTCTTTTGCCCAGTTTTGATTGGAGCATGCCTTTCATCTGCAAACCAACCAATCCAGAGTCCAGACCCCAAGCACCCCCTTTAGAGGGTTCTTAAATTCTGGGCCACATTCCTTTGCCTTAACCACCCCAGAGCCAGGCACCAGACAACTACAGACAGCCTCTCTGCCCAAGCACCCACTGAAATGATTCAAAGCACCCAATCCTATGCCTGGCTATGCTGCCTTCCCCTCTTCATGCCCATGGAATCCACAATAAAGTTTCTGTCCATGTTTTCTTTTTGCTCCCTCTGCTTCCTAACCATTCGTGGTGCTTTCCTACATGGCTGTCAGTGGCGTGCCATGCCTCCTGTTTTTAGGGAGCTGTGACTGTAATAAAATTCTTTCTTCATGACAGTCATTTCTCTGTGTGTGTGTCTTACCATACCTGATTAAACCAAATCCTGGGTTTCCTTAAAACAGTAGTCCCCAACCTTTTTTGGGCCACGGACCAGTTTAATGTCAGAAAATATTTTCACGGACCGGCCTTTAGGGTGGGACGGATAAATGTATCACGTGACCGAGACAAGCGTCAAGAGTGAGTCTTAGACGGATGTAACAGAGGGAATCTGGTCATTTTTTAAAAATAAAACATCGTTCAGACTTAAATATAAATAAAATGGAAATAATGTAAGTTATTTATTCTTTCTCTGCGGACCAGTACCAAATGGCCCAAGGACCGGTACCGGTCCGCGGCCTGGGGGTTGGGGACCACTGCCTTTAAACACTCAGTCTCCAAAGAAGGGAGCTTGAGAGAGGCCTACACCGGCAAAACCTATAGGAGCTCAGAGGCCCCGTGCACAGTGCAGTCCCCAGATTTTCAATCCAGTTTTTCAGTTGCTACTTCTGTGACCTGGCAGGAGATCTCTTAACCATCTTGAGATTCATTTTCTTTCACTGAAAACTAGGGATGATAATAATGCCACCAGAGACCTCTTGGGAACATAAACAAAGCACTTAGCAAGTGTATAATCACATAGCACTCATAATATTAGTTCCTTTCATGTTCATTTCATATAGCTCTTTGCTTTTATCTTTTTGTTCTGTTTATATACATTCTTAACTAAGCTCACATTTTAATCATTATATTTTTTATTACTTTATTGTGTTTACATAGATTCTAGTGTCCCTCTGAATATATCCTCCCCTCCCCCATGTTCCCCAGTACATCCCCCTTGTCCCCCCACCCTGTAACACCCTCCCCACTTCCCTCCAGGGTTTGCTTTTCTGCTCTCATCCCAGCCTATCAGCCTATCATCCCCTTTCCTTCTGTCCACTTTCCTTCTGGACCCTTTGATCCCGCCTGTCTCTATTCCACTCCTCAGTTCATATTGTTTATTGGATTTCTCAGATGAGTGAGGTCATATGATATTTTTCTTTCTCTGCCTGGCTTATTTCACTGAACATAATAGTTTCCAGGTCCATCCATGTTATCAGAAAAGGTAAGATTTCCTTATTTTTCATGGCCCCATCGTATTCTATTGTGTATATGTACCACAGCTTTTTAATTCACTCATCCACTGACAGACACTTGGGCTGTTTACAGATCTTGGCTATTGTGAACAATGCTGCCATATACAAAGGGGTGCATTTCTCCTTTTCAATCATTGATGTGGTGTTCTTGGGATATATTCCCAAAAGTGGGATGGCTGAGTCAAAAGGCAGTTCGATTTTTAATTTTTTTTTTTTGTATTTTTCTGAAGCTGGAAACAGGGAGAGACAGTCAGACAGACTCCGCATGCGCCCGACCGACCGGGATCCACCCGGCACGCCCACCAGGGGCGAAGCTCTGCCCACCAGGGGGCGATGCTCTGCCCCTCCGGGGCGTCGCTCTGACGCAACCAGAGCCACTCTAGCACCTGGGGCAGAGGCCAAGGAGCCATCCCCAGCGCCCGGGCCATCCTTGCTCCAATGGAGCCTTGGCTGCGGGAGGGGAAGAGAGAGACAGAGAGGAAGGAGAGGGTGGGATGGGGGTGGAGAAGCAAATGGGCGCTTCTCCTATGTGCCCTGGCTGGGAATCGAACCTGGGTCCCCCGCACGCCAAGCCAACGCTCTACCGCTGAGCCAACCGGCCAGGGCCCGATTTTTAATTTTTTGAGGAATCTCCATACTGTTTTCCACAGTGGCTGCACCAGTCTGCATTCCCACCAGCAGTGCAGAAGGGTTCCCTTTTCTCTGCATCCTCGCCAGCACTGATTCTGTGTTGTTTTGTTGATGAGTGCCATTCTGACTGATGTGAGGTGATGTCTCATTGTGGTTTTAATTTGCATTTCTCTAATGGTTAGTAATGTTGAGCATTTTTTCATATTCCTATTGGCCATCTGTATGTCCGCTTTGGAGAAGTATCTATTCCAGGGGTCGGGAACCTATGGCTCGCAAGCCAGATGTGGCTCTTTTGATGGCTGCATCTGGCTCGCACACAAATCTTTAATAAAAAAATAATAACGTTAAAATATACAACATTCTCATGTCTTACAATCCATTCATTTCCTACCGCTCATGTTCATGGTTGCGAGTGGCTGGAGCCAATCACAGCTGTCCTCCAGGACAACACCAACTTTTTATTGGATAATGTATAACATACACAGGTCATTGTATGGCTCTCATGGAATTACATTTTAAAATATGTGGTGTTCATGGCTCTCTCAGCTAAAAAGGTTCCCGACCCCTGATCTATTAATTTCTTTTGCCCAGTTTTTTTTTAAAGATTTTTATTTTTTTTATTCATTATAGAGAGGGGAGGGAGAGAGAGAGAGAGAGAGAGAGAGAGAGAGAGAGAGAGAGAGAGAGAAAGAAGGGGGGGAGGAGCAGAAAGCATCAACTCCCATATGTGCCTTGACCAGGCAAGCCCAGGGTTTTGAACCGGCAACCTCAGCGTTTCCAGGTTAACGCTTTATCCACTGCGCCACCACAGGTCAGGCTCTTTTGCCCAGTTTTTGATTGGACTGTTTATCTTTTTGGTGTTGAGTTTTACAAGTTCTTTATAAATTTTGGGTCAAATATGTTCTCCCATTGTGTGGTTTGCCTTTTTATTTTGTTCATATTGTCTTTAGCTGTGCAAAAGCTTTTTAGTTTGCTATAGTCCCATTTGTT